>NW_013952409.1:1338146-1344374 GCF_001266775.1 Austrofundulus limnaeus | reverse complement strand
CACACACACACACCAGCAGTACGTCCTGCACAGCGGGAGGGGAGGAGGGTAAAAAAAAGGCAGAAAGACAGGGGGACAGCTGCAGCCCTAACAGACCAAACTTCAGTCAAACAAGACCCAACACTTTTATTCCTGATTTAAACTAGTGATCTTGTGAGCAGCTGCAGCTGTATGCTTTTATTTTTTTATGTCAGGCTGTCGCAGAGCGCTCCACTCCTCTGTCCTGTGAGGCGGACAGCTCAGCAGAGGCTGTCACGTTCTCTCGTCCTGGCCACACCTCCGCTCTCTAACCCCCCCTCCCCTACCCACTTTGATGCATTTTTCAAATTTCGCCTTGGGGCGGAGTTATCTTTTCACAGGGGGGTAAGATACACTTTAAGTTCATCTGACTAGAGCTCCTTGTACCTATAGTTGGACCAATGTTTGAAAAGACTAAGTCCAAATAGTATTTCTACATAAAACAGGAGATTACAATCTAGTAACCAGGATAACTGCTAGTGGGCCAAATCAAATGGCTTGGCGGGCCAAATTTGGCCCACGGGCCCCACTTTGGGCACCTCTGCCCTAAGTGCTACTCGTTACAATTTTGCTTTAAACTTTGGCTTTAAATGCAAATATCAACACTGCCTGTTGGTTAGTGAAACACATCTCCAGAACCACTGGAATGAGTTTAATAAAACAATCATTAAGTGTATCTCTACAACTCAAACATCTGGAGTCAACCTAATTCAAGATGGCCACTACAGTTAATCAACATCACCCAACACTAACTCAGTCAGTTTTACCATTAATTTGGTGTGGCAGTAGCTTTTTTTTTTTTTTTTTTTAGCAAAAATAGTATGAGAAAACTTACGTCTGATAGCAATGAAATGTTGAGACCTGCTTACCTTGACCGATGTGGCTTAGATGAGGGTCTAGGCTGGGCGAACGGGGGTCCGCAAAGTCGTCGCTCCCACCATCTGCGGATGAGGAGCAGAAAGAAAAAGAGAGGGAGTGAGCTCGGCGGTGCTGGTAGCGAGGCGAAGAACTCCGAGTCAGGAGGAAGGCCACGTCTTGGTCTCTGATCAGCCAGGTGTGGGACCGGAGCACGCCCAGCAGGCTGCTTACGCACAAACTCTCCACGCCCTTCCTCCTCGGGCCCAGGTAGCCCCTTACTGTGGCGAACGGAGACCGCGGTGCCACGCTCCACTTTCTCCTCCTCCCCATGTTTCGACTCGAGACTCGGCGAGCTTTAAGATGGGCAGGCTGGGCTTGCCCGTGCAGATAAGAAATAAATAGTTTACATTTCAGCCACCATTGCATGCAGCGTGATAAAACSACAGCCGGAGAGCTCGGTGGATCTCTGAGTACTGCCAGGAGAAAAAAAAACCAGGACAGATCTGCAGGAAGATAATGATGTGGGGATCAATTAAACCGAACGGAGCAAACAGGCTAAAGTGGCCACAGTGGATGGGGCTAAAAACGTGGCGAGAGGGAGGCAGGATGAAAGAGAATCTAACTGTAAAGCAAAGTAATAACAGATTACTTGTGTGCAGATAAAAAAAAGGAGGTATAAAAGTGTTCTGCCATCAACAAGATGGTAACATTTTAGAAATCCCCAAACTGTATTTTAATCACAAATCCCATTATCAGCACAGGGAAGTCAAAACAAATGCTTAAGCGTCATCTCCTCCATCGCGTACTCGCTCGGCAGCCACACAGCGAGCGAGATTGGCTCGCTGGTGGAAAGATCGAGCTCGTCGATGGACGGATAGAATAAAGCTGTGGGGCATGTCTGTGTGAGAACTGGGCCAGCCTGACACCGACTCTAACTGCGGGATGGGCCTGCTCGGCATTCTAACCTGAACCGCTGTTTCGAGGGGACTCAGAATTACGGGTTCAAAAGTTCATTTTCAAATATGAAAACAGCTAAAAACCACAAAACTTTAAAAATATTTCACTGTGATTTTATGTGATACACCAAAAGTCAAACGCAGTAATAAAGTAAATTTTTTCTCAGCCTCCTTTACTTTCATACAAGTAAAATCTATTTAGTTAATTACCTAATTAGTCTAATTAGTAAACAGAGTCCACCTATGCGTGATTTAATCTCAGTATAAACACAGCTGTTCTGTGAAGGACTCAGGGGTTTGGTGCAAAATGATCAAACACCATCATGAAGACCAAGGAACTAATCCACTGTAAGCCAGTCTGGGTTGTTTTCTGGAGCAGTGGTTCCCAAACTTTATATGTTCTGACCCACAAAATATCCATGGCAAAAACTTGTGACCCCAAATATTACTGGTCTGAGTACACGAACTTTGTTAATAACCCTAAAAACACAGGCTTTTTGACAATCTAAACAGCTTGTACACAAATATAAATACTTATTTATACTGATTTTTGTTTTTTGTAATAGTTATAGGGAAAATATTACATCAGCTATTATTTTATTAGCCTTTAAATTGATTTCTGGAGATTATCCAAGGTGCTTCATGACCCATAATTGGGTCCCAAGCCCAACTTTGGGAACCAAAGTGCACTGGTTCCCAAACTTTTCAGCTTTTGACCCACAAAATAACGGTAGCAGAGACCTGAGCCCCCCAACTGTTTCTGGATGATAAACATTTGTATCAGGTCAACTAAACATGGGCATATTAACAATATTTTTATACTACATTTATCCATTTTAAATACACTAACCTCAATCCTTTGTAACAACTAAGACAAAAACGTAATTAATTCAGAAAATATTTTCAGGACCCCACCTTGATGTTTCGGGACCCCACTTTGGGTCCCGACCCCAACTTTGGGAAACACTGGTCTGGAGCTGCAAGGTGTTCCTGGAGGAAAACTTGTTACACTGCAGGATAACGACCTGAAACATCCATCCAGAGATACAACCAATCGATTTACATCAAAATATATTCACGTGTTAGAACGACCCAGTCAAAAACCAGACATAAATCATCTGAGAATCTGCGGCAAGACTTGAAAATTGCTGTTCAGCAAAGAATGAGTCCCTATAGGAGCAAATAGCTAAAGAGCTGCAGTGAAAAGTTGTTCTAGAAGTTTAAAGAAGGGTTGAAAACAAATGCAATGCTTTTTAGATTTTATGTTGTACAAAGATTTGGAAAAACATTCATCATTTTACTCTTCATAATTATGCACCACTTAGTGTCATTCCATAAAACCCCAATAAAACACTTTGCAGTGTTTTGTCACGTTACAACCTCAACCTTCAAAGTTCAAAAAGGCATGAATGCTATGAAGAAAACAAACTGCGCTGCTCCATAAGCATACAACAGCTTCTCATTTTGTTTACGTCATAAACCACACCATCCAGTTAAATCAGTAACAGATGCAAACACATTTTGATGTGTGAATGAGCAAARGGAAACCTATGTTACCATGAATTGTTCTCATTTGCTCCTGCTGCGTACTTGATGAGCTTAGACACATTCAGGAGCTTCATATCTGAGCCATTAATAAATAAAAATCTTCGTCTRYRTTTTATGCATGGGGACGCGTGTTGAATTTGAAAAGAACTCCTGATTGTGATGCATARTGTATTACACAAGAGTTGCAGGATTTTAAGTAGCCGTATGCTACTTAAGCTTTACTACCTTTAAGCTACTTTAGCTTTTATCTTTTTTTTTACTTTGAGCCACCCTTTTGATACTTTGTCAGCGTTTTGCTTCTTTAGCTTTTGCCATTCCTACACTATTTTAGCTTTTAGCTATCTTTAGGCTTTTTTGGTTTTTAGACATTTTCTACTTTTACCCATCCTTTTAAAATTTTTAGCCCCTCTTATGCTACTTTAACATTTATCTACCTTTAGGTTACTTTGGCATTTTAGATACTTTTATACTTTAGCTTTTACTTAACATTCGAATACATTTAACACTTAGCTACCCTTTTCTGATTTTAGCTAGCCCTTTCTACTTTTAGCTTCTTGTTTCCATTTTGTTCCCTTTAACTTTGCTACTTTACAAACATCAGTGGTGTTACTTTCGCTGTTAGCTAACGTTTTACTATTTTTAGTCTTTAGCTAGCATCTGTTTCTTTTAGCTACTGTACTTCATTTTTTAGCTTTAAGAACTTAGTTTCAGCGTTTTCAGCAAATTCAGATACTCAGAACTCATTATCTACGTGTTTTATATTCAGAAAAAGTAATTTTTCTTCTTTCAAAAAACATTTTGATTGAGGTTTTGGAGAAAACAAAACAAGCTTTAGACGTCTGCACAACAATTAAGCTTCTTTTATGTCACAGAAAAGCTTTTGCTCTTCTCTAATTACCAGCGATCGCAACACAATGTCACGCTGCAAAGATCGATGGCTTATTAAGCAGGGAACACAGCATGGGAGGAGTCACGGTCATGTTTTCAGTTCTGCAGCAGACACGAAACAAAACTGGACATTAATCCTGCAGGATATGAGTCAACCACTTGTTGAGAAAACAGCTAATCACAGTTCAGCATCTGCAGGGTGCTCATCATTCACCAAAGGCAAATTCAAGGACTTTTCAGCCATTTCTACATATTAACATGTTGCTAAACAAAACATTTATATAACGTGTGTTGCTTGTCTTAAAGTGTACTTTAATTAATTTACTGTACTAATAAAGCTTACAGGGTCATTGATTTATTTAGTATTAAAGGTTTGGAATTATTTTTAAGGGAATGTAACTATTTTAAAAATTTTAGCCTTAATTTTTTGTTTAAACTCTGGATTAAATCCACACATTTTCAAGAATTTTTGTCATTCATTTGAAGGTAACAGGAAACCGTTTGGGTCAAAGAAATAACTGCACACACGTTTTTTCTTTTCTTTTTTTTTTAAACTGCTGTAAAGCCACAGAGCTGTTAGGATGTCAAAGAAGCAAGATAATTTCTAACTCCTACAAAAAGTCACTGAGAAGGAGTCAGGGTGACATCAGACCGTGATCCCAGGAAACACGGCGCTGGAGTCTGCTATGATTATGGTTCAGGTTGACTTTGCTGAACCCGTCGGTGTTCTGAGCTCAGTGTGACCCCCTGCTCCAAAATGAGGCTCCTTTTAAAGCCTGAGAACACCAGACTGTAGCCTTTTGAGATTATCTTAAAAAAAAAAAGAAAGAAAGAAAAAAAAGAGAGAGAGAAAGCACTGAAAGAAAGTTGAGTACTTTCTGGGGTTTCGGTCAGAATCCACAAACTGTATGGAGGAGAAGAAGATGGAATTCAGTGCAGTTTGAAATTGATTTGGTCTGTGTGTGTGTGTGTGTGTGTGTGTGTGTGTGTGTGTGTGTGTGTGTGTGTGTGTGTGTTACACTCAGTTTGCACACAGAAGGAACCACTGGACTGGCAAGTGCGATCAATGTCCTGTTCCTTCAAAAATAACAAAAACCAATATTGGAAACAAAATAAATCTGAAACTCATGTGTGAACCGTCAGGAAATCAAGAGTCCAGAGAAATGTCAGCTCAATTCAGTAATTCAGGTTCTGGTCCAGTTCTGTCATCTTTCTCCTCTCTTTAAAAGGGGCAATATCATGTAAAATCAACTTTTTTTTTTAGCTTTATATCGTATTATAATGTTATCTTCTCATCAAAACATGCCCAGAGTCTTGCTTTGACTCATTCATGCATGTTTGAGAAATCCTGTAGCGTCCTGAGGCAGCCAGGCAGGGGAGCAAAAACGACCAGTTGGGACTAAAACCACCTTTTGGGACCATCTCCTCCTCTGGGCTGTGTCTCTGAACCGAGCTTCCTCATTACAGAGCACACACCCAGCCCCGTGCTGAAATGGGCGGGACAGAAGCGGAAGAAAGTTCTTAAGTGACAGAGGCCAAAAAATGCTGTTAATAGAAATTAAACTTAACTTCTCATATCTGTTTCTAAATACCTTGAATTTCTATTAACAGCATTTTAATTACAACTGAAGATGACAGTTACTTTATTATGGTATAGAATTTAAATATATGCCTGAGAAACACATAATATTGCCCCATTAATGAAGTGCTCACTTGTTAGTTTGTTAACAAAGTATCCAGTGAACTACTGAACAAATTCTAATGAAACTTGCGGAAAGAACTGATGATTAGGATTGGGAGACAATGCAGCTCAAGATGGCCGACACAGCCAGGACAATTCAAAAAACACAAAATTTCTATTCTATTGGAGAAATCTTGTATATATACGTATATGCATGCTCACAACTGCACACAAACGGGTGATCAGATCCTGGGGTTCCTGACGGTCACTGAATATATA
>NW_013952409.1:1334108-1337364 GCF_001266775.1 Austrofundulus limnaeus | reverse complement strand
TTATTATATATTTTATTTTATTGCTGTGTTTTAGTTTTCTCCATTTTTGCAGACGTCGGGTGTGTTGTCTTGTATTTTCTTGCTGTATATTTCACATATCTTCTAATCTCTCTTTCAGTCTTTTCCATTATATTTCTCTTTTTCTTCTTTTCTATAGTATTTTTAAAAAAAACTCACTCATGATGAAGAAACTAATATTCAGTTTTGTTTTCTACCGAAGTGGCTTAAAAAAAAGGCAAAAATCACTGTAAACGGGGCCATTATATAGATACTGAATACAAGTGAACTTGACTACACAAGTTTCTACAACCTTTAGAGAAACAACAATCTGTCAACTTTGTGAGAAGGATGTAGGAGGCTGATGGCATTTGTCACAGGCTCTATTACCTGCAGCAACAAGGTAAAAGACAATCCTGTCAACCCTTAAGCAGTTTGATTTTGAGGGAGGACGAACTGCAGACGTTCTGACGGCTCCCAGGAGAGGGACAATGGACCACAGCTGTTGTGAAACTGAGTGGATGGGTTTACACAGAGGTTGCTGAGAAAGACAGAAGACCAGAAGAAAGGTGCAGCAACTACAAAAAAAAAAAAAAGCTGGTAATGTTTAGAACAATGCTCAAATCTGCTTTTTAAAAAAAAAAACCAGTCATGACATTTTTAACCCCTGCTGAAGAGAATAACACAACAAAAAACAGCTAAATTGATTTAGACACTGATTTTTATGACTTAAATATGAATCTAAGCATATGGACACATTTTAACCTTTACATTTAGCTCTTTAAAGTGGGCCTGAACGAAGCGATTTGTATTTGCAACACAAGAGAAAAGCAAATAATGTAGATGAATCTTCGCTGCTGCAGCTGCGGCTTTGTTTGCCGTTCCTGCAAATTGGTTTACCCGCCGAGAGAAACTGTAAATCAGCGGCATCTTCCAATTTACCAACCAGCGGCGGAAGCAATAAAAAGGGAGAAATTTCCGTATAAACTGGTGATGCCTACAGCCTAACAGACTGATCGCTTTGTGTCCTGGAACAAAAATGTTTATTACCCAGAAAGTACAACAAAGCAAATTCCAGCGGACGGAAGATTTGTTGATTTAACTGCTGCTCTTGTGTTTAGCTCAGCTGTGRTCCCGATTAACGAAACCTGTCTCCTTTAAGTCAACTGTTTAACAAATATGGAGGATTTTGAAAAGCAGCAACCATCAGCAAAAAGTTTATCAAGGACAAATTGCTTTATTTTTTAAAGGGGTATTATGCAAAACTGACTTTTTGGAGCTTTATGTTATGTCGTAATGTCARTGCCTCATTTAAAACAGTGAGTGCTGCTTTGACTTGTGTATTGAGAAATCTTTAAATCTTCTGTGGTAGCTTGTGGAGCTGCCTAAARGCTTGCTGGTACAAAGCTCCGCCTATTTACCCAAAGCTCCACCCTGGAGCTCAGTCTGCAGCCAAACCCCCGCCCCACACAGCCCCTGCCCCCTGAAGCACAGTTGTGAAGATATGCTTAAGTGGGAGTGTTGGAAATGGTAGGCAGCCAATTTCAAGGCATTTAGATACTGTATGATGCGTAGTAAAATTTATTTTTCATATATACAGCATTTTTATAACAACTGAAAGTAACAGTTAGATTGTTGTGTAAAATTAAACCATGTGCCTGGAAAATACATAATCCCCCCAAAAACATACATTTTACAACATTCATCTGTTTTCATGGTGTAGTTTTGCTTTCAAGATGGCTGCTGAGGCCTATTGCTCCTAAAAAAAAAGGAAAAAAGAAAACTCCCTTCATCTCAGTCAATTTTACAYACATTGAACAAAAATTTGGTATAGTTTAGCCTGCTCACCAACAAAGACTCTGAGTGTGACATCTTGCCATATCATATGAAATCACAGTTTAATCAAAATGACAACTCTAACTTCTCAACACAAGATGATCTTAGCATGAAACTKTGGCATGAAAGGTAGAGGGCAACATGCATTTAATCACAAAATGTTAAGCTTTTAATTTAAAACAGCTCTGCTCGTTTTCTGAAAGCCCAACATCAGCAGATAAGCACATCTGGGACTGTTTGTGTCACAGTTTGAACTTTCAGTAAATCCACTAATGACTCAGTTTTCCTTCTAATTTCTTTAACTAGCATATTTTTGGCTCCTTTTCTAAAATTTAGTACTTTGAACTTTTGCTCGCTTTTTTATTTTACAGTAAAAAAAACATTTTTTAAGCATATTATCTAAGCAAGTCATTTTAAAAATGCTGAATATTGGATTTTTTTTATTTTATTTTGGATGATCTGAGCCTCTCCGACTGACACTGCCAAAGACAAGATCTGYGTGAGTTTCAGGCTTTTATTTTGAGGCTTATAAATTTYAAGCTCCTGAGCAACAGGAGCCAATTTTGAAATCTTCCTCTTTAAACTCATTTATAGTAACATTTCTCACTGTTCTTAACTAATTTAAGAAGGCACTACAAATCACCCACAATGAGGAACGAGCCCCGACTGCAGCAGGAGCTCTTTACTCCTCAGCCTCTCAGCGTGAATCCATCAGGTTTCCAAGATTTTCTCATTAAACACTCTTCGTCGGTYCAGAGAGTGGCATCTGCAACCTTAGCAGGAGTCGCTGCAGACAGCCCGAGGTCAAAGTCAACTTAAAGTGACACCAACGCTCTTAACGCAGAAACAAGGCGGCAGGAAGACATACTTCCATGAAATCAGTGGGATCCTACAACKTGCTCTCAGGTGTTTGTTGTTTCACTTAAAGCTAAAACAATTATTCAGCTGAAGGATCAGTTCAGCAGAGCATATCATTTACTCTCTAAGCTTTGTTGTTTATTTTTAGGCAGTCTCTGGTTTACAATAGAAACAGTTGCAGTTTCAACCATTTTTGAAAACCATTTTGAACTCACTAATGGGCCTTTCCCCAATAACTAATTTTGCAGGACGATAAATTCCTCAGAAATTATTGCGATAAATGATATCATTTGGAGACTAATTTAAAAGATTACAATGATACCACCTGTGTTTTGCAGGGTTCCTAAGGCAAGTAAATTCAAGACTTTTTAAGACCTCTTTAATGCCACTTCAAATTAAATTTAAGACCAATATCACAATAAACACAAACAGAAAAAAAAACCCAGTTTGCAACAATTTTAGCCATTTTTTTATACGAAACAACTAGCTGCGAGGGGATTCAATAAATTATTTAAATAGATAAAAAAATGTTACCAATTCTTTGAATATTTGAGAGGAATTATAA
>NW_013952409.1:1316889-1333404 GCF_001266775.1 Austrofundulus limnaeus | reverse complement strand
ATTTTCAAGACCTCTGAAAGATTGATGTAAGGCTTTTTAAGGCTAATTAAGGCCTTGACTGCTAAATTCAATGCCTTTTAAGACTTTTTAAGGATCTGCGGGAACCCTGGTTTTTGGAAGTTTAGGAGATTTACATACGTAGAAAAAAAAAACATTTGTGAACTGACCTGGACCAAAGATTGAGAAAACAACAAACAACAGCTGCTGAAGCTATAACATCGCTTCCCACGTCCTCTACCCAAGCCAGCCAATATATTCTGTATGCGTCTTTCTCTGGATTCATTAACAACATTTACAAAATTTATGCAGTGTAAAACAAGAAAAACTTAGTGAACCCAATATTCAGAAAGGTGACCTGGGGCGTCGTCAGCTGAAAACTGAAGACGCTCCTCTAGCTAAATACCTGTTCACAGGTCTCWTATGCTACAGAGGTTAGAGACCATGAACCWGGAAAATACCTGACACCAGAGTTCACTCCTCCCTACGCTAAGAAGTAGAAAGGAGGGAGACAAAGAAAGCAAACAAGTAGTATTAATAGTAGTATTAATCCTGACTATTCCTTTAATAGTTGTATTAGGTAAGATTGGTTGAAGTTGAAGCTACTGCCTAATAGCAGGAATGCTAACATTAGCATCTGATAAAATTATAAAGTTAGAAAGTATATGAAACATTTCCAGTCACATAGTAATAAATACTTTACTTCTCAAACAGTAGTTATAAAGCAGGTTTTGATTAGYAAATCTAAAATATGAGTTAGCTTARCCTGCTAATTTATGGCTAATGAGGCAGAATAAGCACAAATTAAGATGATATAGGAAGCGGTAACAGGTGGAACATTTATGTTTTGAAGTACTTTGTGTGTGTGATACAACAAAAGCTTTATTTATTAATTTCTTGCCTCAAGGCAGACCAGTAGTCGTATTATTCCGTCTTTCATTTCTCTGCTTGTCAATCAGCCAAAGCTGAATCCATATACTGTAACGTTTCCATTTCCGTTTGGTGGTTATTTTTTGCTGCATGCTCTCCACTTCTTTGCTCTATGATGTAACCCCAYTCGTGTGTCAGCCTGAAGGTAGGAGATGATCAACGCGGACTATTTCATTTTTTTCCAGACTCTTCTGCACTACCTTTATTTTTATATGGTTTAAACAAATCCCGCCCACTCGGTGCCGCGACACAGCTTTTCTCTGCATCAAATGGTAGTGTAGGAGTTTGGGGCATATCACTTGTTTTTTTTTTTTTCCTTGTTTCACTCGCTTTCATACACACGATCCAAATCTCTTCCTGCTTCCTCCATCATAACACCTCCGTCCGTCCAGGACACTGCTGAGTCGTAGTGCTGTCAGCCAGAGCCTGACGCACTCAGCCACTCATTTATGCYTCACCTCTCTGGCCCGCCGCCACCACCGTGCTGTTTGCTGTCCTCCAGTTCTACAGAACCCCGTCGGCTCAGATCAGATGCTCCYGGCTTTTCTGTAGGGTTGGAGGGGTGTGTAGTATTCTATCAAGCCTTATTTACTCAAATTTCTTTTTTTACTTATTTTCCTCTTAATCATGTCCAATATGCAAACGTGTTCCCAAGCTACCTTTTCAAAGAGTTAATAAAATTTTTTGGTGTAGTATGAAATTAAGACCGCCACAACCAGAAAACCTTGGCTGTGTTGGCCATTTTGAATTGGACGGTCTCCAAAAGGTAATAAGTTAAAGATACATAGTTAACGATTATAATCTGTGTGTTTGGGATTATTGTCGACTTCGACCGCACCGAATTTTAGCTCAGTTTTTGTAAAACTGTCTTAAATTAGAGCCACCAGTGTTTGAGGTCAGTTTGCTGTGCCGGCCATCTTGAATCAAGATATTCAATTGTAGATACATACAAAGGTTAAATTCTTTTTTAAAATTCATCCAGTGGTACATACGATTTTTTGCCTAACATTTAATTGCCCTTCTGAAGCTGCTGCCCCCGCGACCCGACCCCGGATAGGCGGAAGAAAATGGATGGATGGATGGATGGATGGATTTAATTGCCACGCACAAAAATTACTCTAAAATCTAAAAAAAATGGCTCAATGGAAAAAGAAAGAATTAGCATTATTGTATAAGTCTGCAGACATCACCTGTTGCAGAGCTGTGCACCAGTTCGCCTGCAGCACTAATTATTTCCCTGTTTGTTTTATACTTTTAATAAGCAATATGTTTAATTTTAACAAGAACCAGACTGACAAATAAATGAAAAGAAGGTATCTGAAAATTACATACTACATTAAAATGCAAATGTGAGCGGAGTTGTTTAGGCAGACTACATGAACTTCTGTGAATTTAATGAAATTCAGACAAACGGTAATGATGGCTCGGCTCCAGGCTGTGGATTAAGATCTGATGACACACATAAAATCTAAATCCTCTCACAGAGTCGTGCAGAAGTCAGTCTAACTTTCTGTGGACGGTCTGCAGGCTGCATGACTAATCGTTCTGTCCAGAGGCCATTCGAAGATATTCATTTTTGAAGAGCTGTGACCCTGAAATTAGTCATCATTTATTAGAAATCATTCTAACCGGGGGATACAGAAAGCTACCAACACAAAGGCCTAGCATTGGTTGAAGGAATGCATATCACCCACAGCTTTTCATGCACAGTTTTAAAKCAAGATCATCTTAGTTGGATCCGTTTTGGTCAAACCTTGCAAATGAAATTATGCGTAATCTCATGCAATACTGGAAGATGTCACTCAGAGCATGTATTGTGGATAACTCAGTTATTACCACCTTAAAAAGTTCACACAAATGTGTCCATTTATGGTTGAGAAAATTGCAAATAGATGACCTSATAATGAATTATTTGATGATTTATTGCTTTTAACCCGTTTTACTGGACAAGAACAAGTGTAATTCTGGCTGGATTTCAAGATAAGCAACAGTTGAAACAAACAAAATAAAGCCTCCATGCAATATTTCAAAAACAGCCAAAGGCACAAAAACAACATTGAACATGAAGCTAGCTGTATGTTGGACAGAAGGAGGCCAGAAGCAGATAAGTGAAGTGTCATGTTTTTCTCCTTGGTCTGGGGTGAAATGCTCAAGGAAGTAACGATTATAAGGGAAAAAACAGAGAGGAAAAGCAGAAAACGCTGCAGGGAACAGCTGTGGTCATACTAACCGATGAAGCATGGAGGGAAGCGGTCTGTGCTCCTGTTTTTCTCCTCTTTTTCTTGCCCTCAATGATGTAATAACTCACTCTGATCTCAGTGGCAGTGGGGCGGCAGGAGAGGGGGGAGKACTACATAAATATGAGGTGTGGAATGTGTCGTGGGTTACCAGCTGAAGAAGAACTTTATATAACATTCATGCCTGAAAAAAAATTTAAATAAATAGAAAAGCATCATCATCTTAAAAAAATCAGCTCATTTAGGAAATGGGAGCTATGAACTTTGGCTTTTGTAATYTTTATACTTATATTTACTATTGTTTACAATAATATTGCTCATAGATCTCGTCAGTCCTTACAAAAAAACATTGTTCTCAGAAATCTACTTCAGCAAACTGACRATTTGTCTTCTTACACTCCCTTTTTAGCTTCTATCTACATTTATAATATGTTTAGCTAGTGTCTTGCTGCTTTTATACTTTAACTTGCATTTTGTTAGCTTGGAGGAGCAAACCGTTTTATGCTATTAGCTTCTAGCAAACATTTTGATACTTTCAACTAGCCTTGTGCTGTGTTACGCTAATGTTATGCTGCTTTAAGCTAATCATTTGCTTCTTTTAACTTCTAGCTACCAGTTTGCTTCTTCGTTTTAGCTAGCCTTTTGCTATTTTTAGCTTCGCGCTAGTATTTTTCTACTTTAACCTACTGTTTTGCTGCTTTTTTCTTTMAGTTTGCATTTTGTTYCTTTAGCATAAAGCTAGTCATTTTATACTTTTAGCTTTTAGCAAAAGATTATTTTTTTCAGCTAGCCGTTTGCTGCTTTTATCTATTTTTGTTGCTTTAAGCTAATCGTTAGTTTTAGCTTTTAGCTATCAGATTACTTCTAGTTTTTAGCTAACCTATTGCCATTTTGTTTTGATATAGCATTGACATTTTTAGCTTTATGCAAGTATTTTTTCTTCTTTTAGCTATTGTTTTGCGCTTTATAGCTTTTAGCTAAATGTCTGTCTTATTTAGCCTTTAGAAATTGCTKCATTTAGAGACTTTTGCTACTAATAGCTTTCAACGAGTATTTAACTACTRTTAACTGTTAGCTAGTGTTCTGCGTTCAGTTTCTCTACTACAGACACTTTCAATAAATCAAACTTACCACTAATAGCTCAGATGTCGTTAGCAGACGTACATTTGTAGTGATTTTCTTAAGGTGTGCTGCTCTCATTCTGTGACAGCTAAGTCATTTGGTTCTTTCATAAACGGTCCTCATTAGRCCCGTTTACATTTTTAGGGTGCATGTGGACAGGCTGCTAATTATGAGTTGTTGCAGACAGAATTGTCTCACTCTACCTTCCCACCCGCCCCATAAAAACACGCAGATTCTGCCTACACGTCACTTCCAATCGCAGACCGGTGCGTTGCTGCAAACATGCAGGCCTGAACGATGAAACGTGCATTAAAAATAAAACGAGTCGGGGGAATGCAGACACCAACGCTTTTCCAKATGGTGTGAAGAAAGTAGGCTACTGCACGGGGTGGGCCTATCTTTCATCACAAACATGACAGCTACAACATATAGTGTGTCATGTGTGCTCCAAAGTCTATACTTAGAAGAGAGAYCATATGTTCAAATCTCTAATGAAGCTGCTTCTCAGTTCACACTCTCCAAAAAAAAAAAAAAACCTACCTAAAACCAAATCTGGCAACAAATAAATGAGCTTAAACTGAATATCATGTGYATTATTTTCAATACTGTTCAAAACAAAGCAAAAACCTTATTGTGAAAAAATAATCAATGCCTTAAAGTTGAGGATATGGGTCAGTGTGTGTCTGTGAAAAAGAGACAAGTATTGCTCTTGGCAGATACTGGTCTTACACATCAATTTTTTATGTGCAGCATTGATGTCAGCTGGGCACCTAATACTGTTAGGCACTAATGTAGCAGCAACGATACAGGCAGGAGGCTTTTAAAAAGGATGGGTGAACATCAAGGGACGGATGTCATTATTAATTGCTAAGTTCATTTTTTTTTAAAACCAGCAAGTCAATAAAATCTCTTTAAAGTCCCTTGGAGCCCAAAGTAAAGTCTCCTTTCAATTTGTGATTATTCAAAATACACCTAAAATGCCAACCRTTTGAGGCTGTTTGTCATTTCTGTTTGAAAAATGAGTGGAAAGATTATTAAATCACCATCAAGCAGCAAAATCTGAGTGGTTATGAATAAATAAATGAAGAGTCAAACGAAGCTAATAAATAACAGTCTTGAAGTGGACTGGCTGATGGGTCGGTTGATTACTTATTGAGATTAGAGTCGTTTTAAAATATTCAGTCGTCAGCAGAATAAGCCGATTAAAAGGCAGGCACACCTACGGGCAACTCATGACATTAAATCCTTGTGTCAATCAAACAGCACTTCCTGGTTCCCTTTATGYCAGGGGCACTTCTTTTGGCACAACACCAACAAGCTAAAAGGAGTGGAATATTATGCTAACTTAAAGGAACACAGTCAAGTTGATCTGGGAATGTGGAGCTTTTATTTTTTTAAACACCGATAGAGTGCTGAAGGTGAACTGTTGATTAAAATACACTCAAATATAAGCATTTACCCAAATTTCGTTAATCGTCTTTAGTTTGCTTTTTTGTTTTTTGTTTTAAGGTCCAACACACTGAAA
This sequence comes from Austrofundulus limnaeus, assembly GCF_001266775.1. Lineage (NCBI taxonomy): Eukaryota > Metazoa > Chordata > Actinopteri > Cyprinodontiformes > Rivulidae > Austrofundulus > Austrofundulus limnaeus. The sequence continues at coordinate 1,327,593 of NW_013952409.1, read as the reverse complement.
TGTGTGTAATTAACTAGTTACAGACCATTCTGAGCCTGGTTCTGGTTCTGCTAATAGTTCCCACTTGTGCCAACTTTCTGCTCAGGATGGGAGATTATGACTTACAAAATGAGATATTTTTATTAACTGKCATTTTGGATGCATTTTTTTTTACCATTTAAGTTATGAAGCATCTATATAAGAAACGGTGAACTACAATATGGAAAAAAGATTATTTAAAAGAACATGGTAAAAAATAGTTATCACCTGAAATAACACGCATAAACTGGAGATGAATGGGCGGAARGAGTGGGATTTGACAAAAGGAAGATGAGGGGGAGTAAGAAAATAACCACTCCAGAAGGATTGAAAGGAACAGAGGAGCAGTGGGACCGATGTGAAGAAAAGCTGTGATAAAATGTTGCAGCGCACCAACTGATAAAACGAGATGAAGGAGGAGGAACAGGAGCAGAAGGTGATGAATTGGGGGGGGGGCAAAGATAAAGGAGAAAATTACTGTAAGGTGGGAGCACCTCCAGGGCACGAGGTGGACATTTGGTTATGAGAAGATGTGAATAAATGGAGACAGAAGGACTTGCGGGGAGAAAAACAAGAAAGAAGTGGTGAAGACTCATTAGCCTACGCAGGGCTGGTACATTAAGTCTTCCCTTCTCCACCGTTTTATCGCCCCCTCTTCCCTCTCCTTTTGTTCTCCAGAAATATCAGAGTGTGAGAGAGAGTGTGAGCGGAAGGAGGAGAGTCGCACTACGAGTCAAGTGATGACAGAGAGGAGGAGAGAAAACAGGAACACCAGTGACAAAGAAGGACTTCTGTCTTTACGACAATTATAGACCAGAAAATTTTTAAACTGAGGCCTGAATGACAGCTGAAAGTTGTTTGGAAGCAAAAAATGGACCGAAAAGTCAAACAAGGAGAACAGACACCAAAAACAGGCAAAACAGTAACTAAAAATTAAATCAGTAAAAAATGTTGCTAAAACCTAAAATCACTAAAACTTTAGATAAAAGCTACAACTGACCAAAACTGTTGCTAAAACCTAAAATTAAACAGCTACTAAAAGCTACAATCAATAAACTTGTTAATGCTAACATTGGCAAAACATCAGCTACATGCTTAAACGTTAACAAGCTGAAATCCAAAATGAGTAAAACTGTAGCGAAAAGATAAAACTTGCAAAACTGTGGCTTAAGTTTTAAAATGATCAAAACAGTTCTTAAATGCTAAATGTAGCATATGCTAAAAGCTAAAATCAGCAAAACAGCTACTATCAAACATGTTTATGAACACTAAAATTGGCAGCACAGTAGCTAAATACTTAAATTAACAAGCTAAAATTAGTACAACTGTAGCTACAAGTCTTAAATTAAAGCAATTTGTATAAGCTAATGTTAGCATAAACTATAAGTTAAATGTAGCAAAGCACAGCTAAAACTTACACATAACAAAAACATACTAAAAAGTTAAATAAAGAGACAAAAATAGCACAAGTGTGTCCAACTAGAAAACAATATTTTTGAAGTAATTTTAATGTATTTCTATTTGGAAAATGTTTCATTCATAATATGAATGGTTAAAATAGATGGAAGAATGGTGAACTGACTTCCTGTAGGGAAGACTTCTTGCCCTGTTGCCTTTCATGACCATTTTAAACTAAGATCTTACTAATGTTACCCATATACCAAAGTTCCTGTTGGAGTATATACTGTCAATGATTCTCAGTTACAACCACACAACGTTTTAGCTCGGTATCTGTAAATCTGAATGAGTTATAGGCATTTTTGTGTTGGTTATTGTCAATTAGCTGTGGTAGCCATTTTGAATTGGTTTGACTCCAGTAGTTAATCAGTGGTGGATGTATACGAGATGATTTCTGTAAGTTTATAAAAAGATAAAATTAAAATGATTTGAATAAAACCAACTGAAAACTGTAGAGACCCTTGATGATAATGTTGTAACAAACCAGAAGACTTAGAGAATGATCGGAATAACTGAAAAGCATATTTAGATGAGGATAATGACATCTGTCAGATGCTATGGTCTCCCCACTTCCATCAGTGTCTCTGAGCAGTAACACAAAATGACACACACATACATAAAACACACACAGAGCTTTCAGACCTAAGGTGTGGCACGATGCTGCCATGACACAAACTGCTGTGAAAGCCTCGGTCAAGGTGACACCAATCACCGTAGCTGTYCCAGAGTAAACAAATCATCAAGTGGGGGCTTTGACACCAAGTGATGGCATCTATGAAACGCAAACAAACAAAAAGCAGATCAACTCTGCTCTTAAATCATACAGCTGAACCCGTCACCTTTCAGAGTACACACAGACACACTCAGAGCTGCTCAGACTTGCTCTGTGAAACAAATACAGTCCTGAGAAACAAATACTGGCGTGAACAGATGCCTGCTCGCACCACTCCCCACATTCAGAGCTGAATATTCAGAGCACCAGTGCCGCCCATCCACCCTCCTGCCCCGATTCATCCCGCTCACCTTTGTCAGTCCGGCGAGCGCACGTTAGCCCGGTCAATAAAAATCCTGCAGCATAGTGGAGGAGGAAGAGGTTGTCGGGGGACCGAAGACGAGGTGGGGGATAAAAAAAAAAAACCAATAACGCAGAAGGGAGAAAAAAGACAAAAGATAGAGGGATGGAGAAGAAGGGAGAAGAGGAAGAGGTAAAGAATGATCCAGACAGGCTGAGAGCTCTCCACGATGTGAGCGGCGAGGGAGGGCGAGCGCCAGGTGTCAGTACGCATACACTCACTGAGCCGCGCAACACACACACACTTAAATACCCACAATCCAAAGCAGACACGCAACTCTCTCTCTCTCTTCCTCCTCCTCCTCTTCTTCTCTGGCAGTAATAACTCTCCTCATCCTCCTCACTCTGTAGTCGAGGTGGAATTCTTTAACCGTTTCAAAGCCAGAGATCTCAGAAAGGCAACACTTCTTTAATAAATCGGGGAAACGCAGCGCAAGAGCTAACAGCTGAACGCCTGATGAACTTTGCTGAATAAGCTGAAACTGAGTTGTTCAAGCTGAAAAAGACAAGGCAGAACARGAGCTAAAAGTCAAAGTCTTCCCTTTCAAGTTGACACGCTCATGTTATCGCTTTCCTCTCACCAAAAAATGTCAACACAACCGCCTYTCAGCTTCTCCTTAAAAAGGGATCCATGATTAGTTGTAACATTAGACTTTATTTGATAAACATTTATTTTAACTGTAAAATAAAGACTGTAAAAAATACTGTAAGCTGTTTAGTTTTTATAATTTTTAAAGTAAAAGTTTAAAAATATATTACACAAGGACGGGGCCATTTTATTTACACGCAAAGCATTCTGGGTAAATGATGACGTGGATAGGTCATCGGTGCGAGGCTGCTAGCGAGCTATATCCACCCTGAAGGTTAATCTTGGACAATATCTGACGCTCGGCTCTTGTAAATGAAACCAGAGAGCGTTGACAGAGAGGAGAAGGTAGGAATGACTCAGCCTGTAACTGAAAATATAGATGGAGGACAACAGAGCTGCTTCATGGAAGAAGAACCTCAGCTTAGCCTGTTAGCTTTAGCCCGGACGCTATCACCATTTATATGTATTAGCTAAGCGCTACACATTCTCCTCTCGTCACTGAGGTCCTCCATCCACATGATAGAGAGAGGAACGCAAAAATGACTCAGCTGCAACTGAAATTGTGAATGAAGGACCTCAGTTTAGCTTGTTTATCGCGCTAGCGACGAGCTAATACAAATAAGGCAATATAGCATTGGCGCTAGCGCAAAGGCTAACAGGCTAAGCTGGGATTCTTCTTCCATGAAGCAGCTCTGTTGTCCTCCATCTATATTTTCAGTTACAGGCTGAGTCATTTCTACCTTCTCCTCTGTCAACGCTCTCTGGTTTCATTTAAGAGTTGATCATCAGATATTGTCCAAGATTAACCTTCAGGGTGGATATTGCTCGCTCACACAAGGACCTATCCACATCATCATTTACCCAGAATGCTTTGTTTGTAAATAAAATGGCTCAGTCCATGTTAAAATATATTTTTAAAAATTTACAAAACTTAACAGCCTACAGTATTTTTACACTGTTTATTTTACAGTTAAAATATTGGTTTATCAAATAAGGTCTAATGTTACAACTAATCATGGATCCCTTTAAGAAACAGTCCCTTTGGTAAAGTTATCAGAAGTGAGCTAAACAAGATTCTAAGACATGAAGATGGCATCCATCGAAGGTTTCTACTGAGAGTCTGTGTGATTGTCTGAAGGAGAGCTGAGCCTAAGWAAAAGAGAGGACAAGGTCAAAGCAGGAGAATGAGTGGAGCGAGAGGTGGAGGATTGAAAATCTATACTCTGAGTTGCTACTATTGACGTTGTGATCAGAGATGGAGGAGAGGTTACAGCATCGCTTCAGCCCACGRGTGATGCTGCCCACTGCTGGAGCAGGAATTCAAAGCTCCTGTGACAAAAGAGCCGCATGAGAGAGACACTCCTACAAATTCCTGAGCTGCTCTCCATTCAAATGTCACCGCACTTCAACACAGCAAGCAAACCCGCGCAGAAAAATCGCAAGAGGGGKCGTCAAACTGCTGCCAAAGATGTCGTCGGTGGGATATTCAAGACCCTGCTGGGAGGGCGGGGGTCTTAGAATAACTGCACTGATGTTAGACTTTGCATCAAGGCCTTCGGCACGGACTTCTGATGGCGATCGAGTGCGGAAAGTTACCCGAGGCGCAACACAACAAAAAATGTGATTCACACATCGGAGAACAAAAGGCTGGGAGAGGACGTGCTTCACTGTGATTYTGACGGTTCTGAAACAAATGGAGCAACATGCAGCCGAGTACCATCGGCAGCAGAGTGAGGCTTATTACAGCAAAGTATGCACTCAGTTACACTGTGTTTTTATTTCTGTAGTATCCAGAGCATTCTTTATAGTATTTTATGTATAAAAATAAGGATAAGCAAACAAATATAATGCCTTGTGAAAGTATCATTATAACAGCCTCTAAGTATTGAGTATTTAGCTTCATCATCTTGCTAAAGAATCCTCTGATCAGATTTCCTGTTCTTGCTAAAGAATCCCCACATCATGATGCTGCCACCACCATGCATCAAACTGGGGACGGTGAGTTCAGCGTGATGTCGATCATTAGGCTATGTTCACACTCCACCTTGTATTTTAAATGAGATCAGACTGCAGTATGAACTCTTCAAGGCCTTGATATGACCCGCAAGAAGAAGACCTGACATCATATTCAGAACACTGTTTACAAAAGTAAATACAGATGCGGATGCACAGATACACAGATGCATGTGTGGATGCTGACTAAATAATTATGACATGCTTGTTTAGTGCACAGTTTTCATTTGAACCGTCCTCTGGTTGGCTACTTCAGTGCAGCATTTTATTTTTGTGCTAGAAGAACCAACTAAAGTATCTATGCAGTATCCTTAGTGTGAAAACTGACCAACTGATGTTACTACCATACGTTTCTGTGGATTCTCAGTCATCCAGAACATACAAAAACAAACTAAAATAAGGCAAAACAACTGGACTGGAAGATGTGCTGAGTTCCAAAATTTAAATTGCATGAGGTTGGTATCAATATTCAAAATACTTGGATCGATCTGTATACGCCCACCTTACTGAAGTTAAGTCGGATAAAATGAGACATGACCGTTCAGACCAAGGTCGCTTTGAAAAACAACATATGTATCTGATTTAGTACCACATAAAAAAGATGAAAAGATATGGGGTGGGTCTGAGAAAAAAATAAAATCAGATTTGGGTCACATTTATTTGCAGTGTGAACATAGCCTTTAGCCTTTTGAGTTCACTTTTAGTCTCATGAGACCAGAACACTTCCACAGTTTTGCTGTCTCCTACCGAACTTCATGGCTGCTCCTTGAAATAATGTTGTCCTTGCCCGGCCATGTTTTGGTAAGTTTGCAGTTGCATGTGTGGCGTAAACAGAAAAACTCAACAGAAAAACTGTCAATTAATATTGGCAATTACTTTAATTTATGCCAATTGATGGTGCAAGTTTAATGTGAGCCCGTGGCAGACTGCTTTACTAAAGATCAGCTGCCACTGCCACTCCACATTGTGGAAAATATGGGTTTCAATTTAAAGATGACTATTTTAACTTATTAAAATGAAGAATTTAGTTGACTGATGACTTGGGATTTTAATTTTACAACACAGGATAACTCATTTCAATTTAAAAACATGCAAATGCAATGGTCATCTAATAATCATCATATTAATTGTTATCAACCAAATGCCACAATTAAATGGGATTTAATTTTTTGACAATATCGCCCAACTCTAGTGTGGGGTATGGATTACATTTTTACGGCACTTTATGTAGCATCTTGCCTTGTTAAAATGGAAAAAATATCTGTTTGATGTTAACTGTATAAAAAGTGATGAGCAGGCTAAAGGCACTGTCACCCTTCACATCTTATCCCAACTTATGAAACTTTATGTTTAAATTGCTAATAAAAGTTATATATTTGATCAATTTGTTTGAATTACAATATGTACACACCAAAACGAAGCTTCCTGTTGAATTTTTCAATTCCATCTTCAATGTATATGTCTTTAAAATGTTCATAAGTTGGCATAAATTGTCTAACGTGACAGGGCCTTTAGGTCGGAACGTAGAATTAAGTTTTAAGCAATTTTTTTAGATAAAAAGTTAAGACATGGTGTGATTTCTTGACAAAACCCTAGCTCTGAGAGAGGACTGTGGGAGAGACTCCAAGCCGTCACATTCCTGTGGCTGAAGGAGGTCATTCAGTAAAAAACGCGAGGGTGGCCGTGACAAGAGAGGTATGTGCATCGAGTGGCTCCACTGAAGCATAAGGATGAGTCTATAAATGCCTCCCACACGCCGCAAGACCTCAGAGAAGCCACTTCTCACACTTTTGGCACATCGTCTCTCAGCCCCCACACCCTCTTCGCAAACCGTCTACAGTCTGAGTGGTCTTTGACCTTCAGCYTGCTTTTGTTACAGCACGGACTTGTTAACCAGGGATGAGGCCACAGGTGCTTTCTGATGAAGTTAGCCATTTTAGGGACCATATCTCCCAGAATACTYCCTCTGACTTTGGAAAGAAGTCTATTTTCTTTGTCTTTAAAAGGTCAACAAAGAAAGGCACCAAAGCTTTTTAATCAGACTTTAGAAGTCATAAAATGACTACTTAACAACCCACAAAGGAGCCTAAAAGAAACCTCATTAAGCATTTTCTCCCTTAAGACTTGGTGACACAAAACTTGTGGCGATGTGACAACTCAGAGCTGGACCGGTTCATTAATACAARACCTTTTATTCTCGTCAGCAGTTCGTGTCGGTGCCCAGTTGCTCGGGCAACGCGGCATAAAGGCGCCTCAGAATGTCAACAGCTGAAGAGTGAAAGTTAAATGACACATTGCACCGGAGCTCAAGAAGGTCACAGACATTAAACTGTTGTTCTTAGTTACCAAAAGGTCAAAACTCCCGTGACAGCTGCGCACCACAATGACAGATTTATCGTGGGAATTGAGATAAAAATGTGATTTGAAAAAATGGAAATCACAGAATCATAGCTGACTAACTTGACACTTAAAACTCTCAAAGTAATCACTGGATGAACATGCAACTAATCAACATGCGGAGTACATCCAATTTAAGATGGCTACCACAATTAACCAACCTTAGAAAGCACAAAAATGGCAATAACTCAGTCGGATTAACAGATATTGAGCTAAATGTTTTGTGGTAGCAGCAGACATCAATCCCCAACATTAACTCTTAGCACCAACACATTTGGCAATATCTCACACAAGACTGCACATCTACGGTACACATGTTGATTAAAAACTGTAATTTCAGCCTCATCAGAAGATGGGTTTCTTTAAAACTCAGGCAACTTACATTCTTTCCAGGTATTTTATATTTAAAAGGGGGTATTACAAAAATAAACTTTTTTTTAACTTTATATCGTATCTCATCCCTTCAAAAACATACCCCGAGTGTTGCTTTGACTCATCCATCCTTGAATCTGCTGTGGTAGCCATATGGAGCTGCCTAAATGCTTGCYGGTACAAAGCTCCGCCTATTTACACAAAGCTCCTCCCTGAAGCCAAGTTCCCAGCTGAGCTCCCGCCCCACAGAGCATCCCTCTGTCACATAGCTCCACCAGACCTATTTTAGGGACTTTTATTTTGAACTCCTTTTTATTTCATGCTGTTTTACTATTTCAGGCTTTTTTTCACAGGGAAATGTATTTATTTAATGGAATATTTATTAACACTTTATTAATTACAGTATTTATTTATTTATTTATTTATTTAAATTTGAATGAAATGGCTCTCCATACGAAAGGGTATATGAAGCACTGTTGTGAAGATGTGGTGAAGTGGGAGTGTTGGAAACGGTAAGATGTTCTTAAACAGACAGAAGCCAACTTCAAGGTATTTAGACAATGATGCAAAAGTCAAATACATTTTTCATATTTAAAGCATTTCATAACAACTAAAGCTTGCAAAGTTACTTGTTTGTGGTGAAAAACTGAACTARGTGCCTGGAAAATACATAATACCCTCCTATGACATAGTGATGAAATTAATGATGTCACAGTGACAGCACATTTTCTCTGCATCATTCTCCTTCTCAGATTATACAAAGGCCATCAAGCTAAATATCATAAAGACTTGTGGAGAGGACTTTTCCTGAAAATTTAAAGCAAAAAAATAAACGTTAAAATATTCAGGTCTACAACAAACTACACAGTAAATCTTTTTTTTTAGAAACCTTTAGTGAAGGCAACAGAAGCAGGCCTACATTCAGAAGGTTAACCCTCTGCGGGAGGACCAAACTCCCCGCCTGTTAAAAGGTTCTGGTTCACTGAAATACGTCCATTCATTTTTCCTTTGGTTCATTAATACAGGAAGGAAGGGAACATTCTGTGGAGCAGTAGGTMCCAATCTGTCGCTCCGTGGAGATCAGCCAGAGCCAGCTCATGTTAAGCTGCTGCCTCTCTTACATCTATCTGKTGATATTCTACAGGGTGGAAAAGATTTATCTCTATGCATTCAATGCGATCACTAATGTATAATGGATATCCCTTAGACTGCTTTGAATGTGACTAGCAATATATATGTAAATGCACAACATCTGCATAGAAATCTTTTARGATTCCTGCATTTATTAGATTCTAAAATACACCAGCTACTCAGCAGACAGAATTATAAATACAAAAGCTAACATTATATTGAATGAAATGAGACCTGGCTATAAATGTTGATTCTTGGATCTGAACTGATTGCACACAAATTAAGTCATTAATATTCTAGAGCAGGCGACTCTTTATCTTTCATGACAAAATGTACAGTACATTCCAACATATTTGCAAGAAAAACAACGAGCTGTTTTAAACAAACTAGGGTCGTCAAATTAAACCCAAACATTCATTTGAAGCAAAAAAAAAATCACGTTTATATTCAGTAAGAAGATAAAAACATGAAGAAAATAATTATGAACATGTGGCATCAATGCATTTTAGAAAGGACAGCAAAGAAAGTTGAGGTTCAGCTTCAGATTCCCGTGCAAAAACAGGTATAAAAATTAGTAGTCCCTGTATATTGCCACTTCAAAAATCCATTCAGTAAATTATATGTACATATTTTCATGAACCCTTATGGTCCRGGTTGAGCAGGGGAATATAAATATTTGAAGAGACATGATAAAAGTTCAAGCTGCTTTATATGTAAAAGCTGCAGACAAAGCCTGTTATTAACTTTACGAGAAGTGGCCGGCGCAGGAGGACCCGACGTGCAGCTCTGAGCTGAACTATAACTGCATTTCCACTGCATTAGGACTGGATGCTGTGTCACTTCTTGCTTGTGCCTCGGAGCTCAAAGCATGTTTGCTAATCTGATGATCTCTAATTAGATTTCTCAACTGCTGTGGAGAATGAGCCATCAATTAGACTCCTGTAATTAGGAGGACCAATTTGATTCCTGTCAAGCAGCTGCTGCCATCAGACTTCTGGAGTTACTGGAATGACGCTGTCAATAATGTGAAACGCAAATAAACTGATGCTCGGATGCTAATTGATAGTAAAATTAATACCTGTGTAGGAACTCATTTACAACAGTTTTTATATCAACATTACTGTTTTTCTCCTCCACATTCTGCTGCTCTTAACACCACAAGTACACCAAACTATACATTACACTGGTGGAATATTTTTAAATTCTGTTAAGCTGCCAGTTAAACCATTACTTCATGCTTATATTTCTTGGTTTATGTTTTTAACCAGTGAACATGAACCCCTAGATATATACAAACCAATCACCATCTTCTGCTACTTGTCCATATTTGAGTTGCGGAGGCAACAGGTCTAGAAGAGAAACCCAGACGTCCCTCTCCCCAGCAAAACTTTCCAGCTCGTCCTGGGGAACCCCGAGGTGTCCCCAAGCCAGAGAGGATACATAATCCCTCCAGCGAGTCCTGAGTCTTCCCTGCAGACTCCTACCAGTGGGACGTTCCCCGAACACCTCTAAAGGTGATCAAATAAATCACTAGGGGTGTAAGAAAATATCGATACACTGAAATAACGCGATATTTCATTTCCCGATACTGTATTGATATTCTAAAGCCCTGTATCGATTTTTAATTAAGTTTTAAAACATCAACTTTCCTGCC
>NW_013952409.1:1310605-1313699 GCF_001266775.1 Austrofundulus limnaeus | reverse complement strand
AAGTTGCTAAAAAACTTTTTTTTACAGTGATCAGAGCATTTTGAACTGATTTTCGAGTCATTCACACACAGTGTATTCTCTTTGCATCTGTCCTTTTATTTTTTTATTGTGACGAATCTTTGAGATTCGACGGTCTGAGCTGACAGACCTACAGAATTCCCCTCTGCCTTTAGTGTTTTTGTCTGTTTACAGTACGTGTGAAGTGGGGAGCAGACCAATCAGTGGAGCGTAACTGTAGTACCCTCCAGTGTTTTGATATCTGTTGCAATCATCTTGCAGGGAATTCATTCATCCCAGCAGACAAAAAGCTGTTCTTACAATCTGTTTCCTGCACTGTAACATCTGTATCTTAGATCTCCCTGCAGTCTGCAGCACGTTTAAGCACACTCCTGCCCTAACATTTAATTATCGCCCGCTGACAAAAGGCAGGAGGAGGAGAGATGATGTTTTTGCTCGTGTCTGTAGCAAAATATCTCATGAACCACTGGACTAATTTTATGAAACCCACAGAAAGTAATCATTGGGTTTATCTCTTCAAATGATAAACATTTGAAGCCAATTTAATTTCAGGTGACTGCTAAAGCCAAATGACTTTAGCAAAATGGRTAGGACTTCATTAGTTTTATAGATAGACTTAAAAGTAGGTGTGGTGGTAGSAGAGAGTGATCCCCGACCAATAATCTGAGCTTTAACAGGCCATTTGTTTAAAACTTGGGCATGTATGGTTTTGATTTGCACAAAAAATATTAGTTTTTTAATGTTTTCGGTGTAATTTTTGAGCTAGTCTGAGTAGAATTGGAAACAAATTGATGGATGATAAAATTTCTGTACTGGAATTTGTCAAAATTAGAAAGAAAATGTCATTATATTGGATATCAGTCAAAAATATTACAGTATTGCTATTTAGATTTGAGGAACTAATTTGTGATTACATACAGACAGAAAGCAGCCTTAAATGAATAAAACTTTAAAAAAACTCCCCACAAAAACAAAACTTTGCAATTAGATCTGATGCTTTAAAACAAAAAGTATAGCCTCAAAAGGGGCAATGTTATGTGTTTCTCAGGCATACATTTAAATACTATACCATAATAAAGTATCTATGTCACCTTTAGTTGTTATTAAAATGCTGTTGTTATGTTTAAATAGAAAATAAACTTATCTTCTCATCACTTCCTCTTCTAAACGCCTTGAAATTGGCCTCTGTCTCTTTAAGAACCACCTGCCGCTTCTGTCCCGCCCATTTCGGTGCCGGTGGAGGCACTCCGCCATGAGGAAGTTCGGCTTAAAGACAAGTCCCAGGGGCATTTCTGGTCCCCACCTGTCGTTTTGCTCCTCAGCATGGCTTCATAAAAACACTGCAGGATTTCTCAAACATGCATGAATGAGTCAAAGCAAGGCTTTGGGCATGTTTTTTATGAGAGTATAACATTAAAACATGATATAAAACTCAAAAAAGTTGATTTTACTTAATATTGCCCCTTTAACCGCTCTTTGGATTAAATATATCAGGGATAGGCAATCCTGGTCCTCGTGTGCCGCTGTCCTGCATGTTTTGCATGTTTCTCTGCTCCAACACACCTGATCTGAACGAATGGTGATTAATAGGCTTCTGCAGAACTTGGAAGTGGTAAACAATCTCTGAATCAGGTGTGTTGGAGCAGGGAAACAAGTAAAACATGCAGAACAGCAGCACTTCAGCACCAGGATTGCCTACCCCTGAAATATATTAATGCCATTATTTCTAAAAMCAATTTACTCAAACTATATTTCATCCTCTGAGGTGCACAGACCSGTTTCCTAAAATAAATCCAGAGACACCCCCCCTCCTGCAACACCTCGCGCTGCTGACGGGCAGACGCATCATTATTTGTGGACAAACTCACCGCTGCCCCGACTCTTGCGGTTGGCCTTCCCCCCCGTCAGCAGCATCTTCAAGCTGTTCCTAAACATGCCTGCAGCGGACGTCCAACGCCAAAAAAAATCTGAAAGGAAAGGAAAACGCCTATTAATCTTTGTGAGGATACATTTTTAGTTACAYCAGGCTGTCTCTGCCAGGGAATCCACCTAACTGCGTTAAAGAAATTKATTAGTTTATAAAGCATTTATCAGGGATATCAAGGAGCGCTGCAAAGCTTCGGCCCTAAAGGTGGAAGAGAAAAACGGAAGCTTCAAAAGGAGTTAATGGGTGCTATGTATCAGAAAACTGAAGCTGGGAAAATCCCATTCATGACGCCTAATCTTATCTCCGCCATCAAAGCGCGAGATCAAATGTCTCCTTGTAATTAGAGAATAATGGAAGGAAGTACAAGTGGCTTTACAACACGCCTCAGAAGAAAGACCCCCAGCTTGTATTTTATTTTGTAAACACGCTGCGGCCAAGAGAAAGAAAGTGAGAWGGAAAATTCTTGCTTATTTCAAAACTATAAAAGGAGATTAAAAAAAAAAGCTTTTGAAGAGCTAAAGCAAAAATAAAAATAACACAAGTTAAATCTTTATCTGGAAAACAAAACAGTCAGTGTCACTAAATGGAAAAATTTGTTTTTTGTGTTTTTTTTTAAGATTTTCTTACAATAAAACAAAAAAGAAAAAAGTACAAAAAAATACAGTAGCTCAGTTTAAACAGAGAGGCAATAACAAAATGAAATCTACATAAATGTCATACATAACCAGCCAGTCAGTAAAACGGAAATCCTTGAAGTAATTGAGAGGCAACCTCTGTCCCAATATATTTCAGGTAAGGATCTTCAGTTTGAATAGAAAGTGTCCAGAGAGGAATTAAGCAAACATGTAATATATTCATTAGGAATACGTTCCTGTATTATATTGTGCCAAGATCTCATTGATGGTCCAGAATCCTTAATCCAAAAAAGCAAAAATATTCTTCCTGGTGGTGAAAGTCAGAAAGTTATAAAGATGTTTGTGTTCAGGCTTAATCAGTGGGTCTGAAAGGCRCAAAAGTAAACGTTTTGGATTTAACTGTAAAGATATAAGTCTTTAACTACATCAGACCAGTAATTCAGTATTTTCATACAAGACCACATAAAAAAAATCAGTTTATAAACCACACATTACTGGAAAACACTTTTAAAAA
>NW_013952409.1:1302425-1309890 GCF_001266775.1 Austrofundulus limnaeus | reverse complement strand
TAATCATCTCACATGGGAAAATTTACATTCTGTAAACATAAAAAAGCTTAATGTTTGTCATTTGTTTCAGTGATTTTCTATATTTTATTTGCATATTTTATAGCTATATTGTAGACTACCTGTCAAACTATTTACCACTAACTTTTAAGTTTGATGCATTTGTTTGAAATGGGTAACAATAACAATTAACCATTGCCCTCTGCTGGTTGAAATCTGTATGAAAACAGGCTAAAGTTAAACYTCAACCTGGTTAAAACTATGAAACCATCACTTTTGTGTTTGCTGAATCACAGTTTTTTTGTTTTGTTTTTTTTTCCCGCCGACCCTTCCCCTCCCACAGTGACCCATATCAATTCTGATGTACGTCGTCGCTARGAGCATGGCAGCAGATGTTCTCTGTTGGGTGGAGGTGACTCAGCAAAGCCCCACAGACGAGCTCCAACTGGGGACCCAAACAAAAACCGATAAATAAAAACAAAAGACTGGGAAGGAAGGGAAAGGTTTTCAACACATCTACCTTCTTCACCTCTCCTTACACTTCTACAACTTATAACAAATATTATTATTAAATATAGCAGGAAGACAAAGACAAATAAATACCAAAAGCAGACCAGATAAAGATCAAGTTTTGTTTGCAGTTTGTTTAGAAAGACGATAAGAGGAGATCTTTAAAACATTTCCCCATTTTACTTTTTTTTTACCACTGATTTTAAAGTCAGAAAAAAGCACAACCACGGCATTGTTTTTTGCTGTCTTGCCTGAGGCTGCGGACCAAAACCAAAAGTGGAATCAACTCACTGACTGCTGTGTTTGATCAGATGCAAGAGTCTCTAATTGTCACTGTGAATTAGTCAGACATCACAGCAAATTGCGCGCTGAAATCTCAAACAAATGTCACTTGCTGTTTCACAGAACTGCGGGATCACAGAGGAAACGTCGAGTTTTAAAAGGAGGAGACAGTAAATTGCGTCATTATTATATTAAAATTAACAATTGACGGTGATTTGTTCTTTTATCAATGGGCTCAGGATATTAAATCTCAACTTAAGATGGATTGTTTTATCTAATAATTGAAATCTGATTCGATATTAAAGGGAATTTGGTGGAAAACAAACGCTATAAAGAACAAAAAATGTCTAATTTTTTTCTGTCCAATTTATTTTTCTAATACMGTTACACTTTCATATCTTCTAGCCCATTTAGCAGAAGACAGAAACTGACAGAAGAGGAAGTATCAAGTCACTTCTTCTTCAGCTCGGTCTAAAATATGAGAAGCAAACAGCTTATTATGACTGCTTTGGTTAGCCTGCAGGCCATACGTCAAGCTGGGATAATACRAACTGGAAATCTTAAAAAGCCATGACTCACTGAGTAAATACCCACTGTAACTCAGTCAGCTCCTCCTCACAGTGAAAGGAACAGATAAAACAAAGGCGACTGCATGTGTTCGAGTAAAAGCGTTTCCATATGTGAAGCAGAAACAGCAGTTCAGAAGCTGTTGAGGATGAAAATCAGGACACGATGCTGCCAGTCGGTGTTTAAAATCTAAAAAAGGACGCGACGAGCGCTCGCGTAAACATGCATCTAATATRGTTTCATTTGAGGGCGTAGGCATTCATCACCTCCCTCGTTCCCACTCTATCTGACCCCTGGAAGCGGATTCTGTAAAGAGAAGCCAAGAAGCAGCATGCCTCTCACAGATCCAGTCATGTGCGTAAGCGGATGCAGCCCAATTCAGGATCTTCCACGGCGAGGCCTTAATGCTGCTTTTGCCTGATAAAACCTGCCTAAAAAAAAGGTGCAGGAGCAGATTTCCACAGCTCTGCTCGAACCAAACTGTATATTTGGTTTGTTAAGAGTGGAAAAAGAAACATGTTGAACAACGCAGCGTGACATATTTGTAATCCTGTCTGGAAAAAAGTAGGGATGCACGATATATCGGTACTGATATCGGTATCGGCCGATATTGGCAATTTTTTAGAATATCGGTATTGGTCCGATATGTAAAACTGGGCCGATATTAACGTCCGATATTGATTTCCCACTTTTTATCTTTGTGTTTCTGTTTTGGGAGGGGAGATGGTTGGTTGAGCAGCATCTGTTTGATCATAATAGTGATACTAATGCTACGTAACCAGGAATAACTGAAGTAGAGCCATGTCAGAGGTCTGGTCATTTATTTACGGTATCAAAAAAAGACCCAAGTGTGTTTGTGTGCATACGTATAATATAATTTGTGTGTTTGTATAATATTGGTAAATATCGGTTATCGGCCATAACAGCAATAATTATATCGGATATCGATATCGGCTGAAATTTTCACATCGGTGCATCCCTAAAAAAAGTGATACAAAAATTGGTCCCAATTGAACCTGTTTAAAACATTCCTTTGTCATGGCTTCATTAAAAAAAATTAAAAAGTCAGGATTAAAAGAAGAATAACTGTGTGAATTTTAGGAATTCATGTTGTTCTGTTTGTTTTTTTATGTTTTGTGCAAATTATTCCTGCATACTACGTGCTATGTTACCCATTCGTGTGTCCAAAAATTTGGTTCGATTGGAAAAGATACTATGACTTTACAATTCATAATATTTACACGTTACTTTAATTATTTAACTTTTGTAAAAGAAAAAATCCGAACCTCTTCAGTTATTTTCCAAACTTGCTTTTTTGTCTTGATGTGCTCCTTTTAGGTTGTTTTTTTTGTCCAGTCTAGCTTATTTTAGCTTTTAGCTGCAGTTTTGCTAAGTTTAGCTTTCATTTATAGTTTTACTTATTTAAGTAACCCTTTTTTCAACATTTAGCCTAATCTTATTTTTTGCTCATTTGAAATTTATCTATAGTTTAGATAATATTCTCTTTGATTTGCTACAATTAGCTTTTAGCTACAGTTGTGCTAAATGTAACTTTTAGCTACGTTTGCCTTTTTCTGCTTCTAGCTAGGTATTTTTTGGTACATTTAACTTCAGTTTTTCAAACTGCAAATATCAAGTCTTGATAAATTTAGCTTTTAGTTAGATTTGCTACATTTTAGCTGATTTTAGCTTCTGTTCTGCTTGTTTTATTCAACACTTCAGTTAATTTAGTCAACAGATTTTACTCATTTGGCTGCCAGCATTCACATTACATCTCTGCAGAAACAACAGTTCAAGTCTGACATACATCAACTTTTATGCTGTCTATTAAATTTTAATCTCTAAGCTTTATGTTTTATTTAAACATTAAAATAAATCCAGTATATAGCAGGTGCAGACTAAACCACTCCAGGTCTGAGCCCAGACCGAGATGCCGCTGTGACCCTCCATTAATTACAAAGCTTATTTTCAATCAATAAGTGTCCTTTAATGGGGCCAGTGGTGGCAGGGGCCAGTGTCACAGGGCATCAAATGGGATTTGTCTCGTGTTACCCTCCGCCTTTAAATTAAAACTCATCTAAGAGGAAACCCCACAGACACAGTGATACAATTAGAGAGGATGCACGTCTCCCAGGAGGGGTGCTCTCACTGTGATTAGCTTTAAAGCAGAAGCTGRGGCAGACGCAAAGAAGAATGAAATGGATCTCAACCTCTCTAAACCTTTCAGATGTGAATAAATACATTTAAAATAAAAGGATTGAATGCATGTCGCCCAGACGTTTGGGACAAAGATCATCATATGCTGAAAAATGAGTTCTAGATGTGTTTGTGTTGGCTAATGTCAATATGTTGTGGCTGCCGTCTTTATTTTCTAAGAGAGAAACAACACACGGTGGTGGGTAATAATAAGATACGGTCTTAATTCTTCAGGGTCAGTGTATCTTTTGGTCATTGGATTTTCATTTTTGAAACGGGTATTAAAAAACAAGAAACGAGTGAATATTTGATTTTTGTTTTAAAATACTGGAATTAAAATTAAAACACAAAGCCATTCTCATTCTTAGTGTCAAAAGGGGATAAAAATGATTTGAGTTTCATTTTCTGTTTCGGATAGAAAAAAAGAAAATTAATTTGAGAAAGAAACGAAAAAAGGCTCATTTATTTGTATTCTATGACTATTTATTCCCCCACCAGAGGGGGCGCTCACCTGGCAGCTCTGCAAAATGAAACACTAATTTCTGTAAATAAAAGGCTGAAAACACAGATAAATATATCCATAAATGAGTTGTATGATGACTGTTGGGCGGTCATCATACAACAGGGTGGGCGGTACTACGACTTTGATATTGATCTGATAACAAATAAATACTTGGCAAATTTATTTGATACTGAAGTCAACATCAATGTTTTTTACTTGTAATGGGATGTTCATTGAATAACTTTGATATCACAGGCGCCCCTTCTGGTGGTGAAACAGTTTGTTGTAGGGATACAGTAAGTTGGTACGACCTGTCATGGATTATGAACAAAACAAGCCTTTTTTCGTTTCTGTCTTAAAGTAATTTTCTTTTTTGCTATCTGAAACAGAAAATGAAACTCAAACCATTTTTAAAATTTTGTTCATCCCTTTTTTACACTAAGAATGAGAAATGCTTTGTATTTTAATTTTAATGCCAGTATTTTAAAACAAAAATCAAATATCCACTCATTTCTTGTTTTTTAATACCCGTTTCAAAAATGAAAATCCAATGACCAAAAGATACACTGACCCTTCAGGCTGGATGAAGAMTCTGTTTAAAAATGGGTACTTGTGAGTCACCCATCAAAGACATCTGAGTAAAAATCATTGAGCAGCTGAAGATAAATGAAGCATCAACAAAACTGAAAGACTAATGGCCGCCGCCCTGAGGGACGCAGGTTACTTCGGGCAATTACAACACGATCCGTCAGTCTGACATGATTATATAAACATGTCTGACTTTTAATCAGAYCCCAACCACAGAAAAGCATCTTTCCTGAGTGTCTTAGAAACGAAGTTCTTCACAATCCGCTGATTTCTTCTAGTTTGTTTTAGAGTTGARGAGCTGGAGACTGACCAGTTTATTAAACCAAACACCATCCTGCCAAGCTGTATGGCCAACAAAGAGTTAATCGCATTTAAAAACAAAAAGGAACAAATTTAGTCTCCTTTCTTATCGTTCCATCAGCATTCACCCTTCAGCATCAGACAGCGATAAATCAGCGTCTCCAGTCTGAGGATYGACCAGGGCAGCGGCGCCCCATAAATCAAACTGATATCAATAAGGGGACGTGCCGGGGGTCCGGCTCACAAGGTGAGAGTCGCCATGCAGAAACCACTTAAGGTTCCTGCTAACAAAGTTTCACTCCGGCCCTGCAATAGATTAGTAATATAGATTTATGTCCTCAGGTTCTGAGCTTTAAGMAGGTGGTGACATCTGTATCACAGTGAACAGAGTTTACAATAAAACGTGAATTCTTTTGTTTCTTTACTTTTATAACAAAMTATCTGGGTGGCATTTAGTAACAGTTTACATAATTTGCAAGGAGTCCCTAGGAGATCTTGGCAAACCAAAAAAAAAGACTAACTCAGCCAGTTTTACAGATAGAGCTAAAATTTATGAATCAAGGTGTCGACTTTAAGAGTTTTGGCAAATGGAGGGTGTGTCTAGTTTGTGTGGAGCGTATGGGTTCTGTAGCAGCGAGAGTGGAACTGCGGTGATAACTGACTGCCCAACCACTGGTGGGTCCGCGAGCCTTTAAGTCTCCCTGCTGGCCATCTCCAGACCAGAATAATCTGACAGAAACTCCGTAGGAGAAGGCTTACTCAAACAGCTCTTTATCTTCTTAATACACAGCAAGACAGCAGGTATGAGCTGCTCTGTAGGTGACTGAAGAGAGGACAGGATGTTTCCTCTGTTCTTCTTGCTGACCTCATCGTTCTGCCTCTAGATACCTGCAGTCTGCTTGCCCGTGTTGAGCAGATCGTGAGGGGTCAAAAGAGGCTGCACCTTCTCAACTGAGCTGCACACCTGAAACAACTGAGATGGAGAGAGAATGGGCGACATGATCGACGTCAAAGAGGAGGTCCAAAATCAACATTTCCGTTATCTTCATGTCAATAGGTTGCCTTCAGGCTCAGGCCTGTCTTGCCAAAGAGGTCTCTGATCTCAARGGGATTTGCCTGGTTAAATAAAGGCTAATAAATAAAAAAAATATTCCTGGCTGATATTGCTTTTTTATTTTTATTAAAAACGTTTTATTATAAAACCATTACCAACAAGTTATGGGTCAAGACAGTTCTCCTCACAGTCCTTTCTGRTCAGGCCAGAGTGAGGTGTGCCGACACCCCAACATGACCCAGGTATTGAAGTCTTGTGTGTTCTGGTTGAGGCACGTCCCAGATGGGCCAACTGTCGCAGAGTTTCATTACAAAGAGCTAAGCCCAAGACTTCTTTTGCCCCATCGCTTCAACCCATTCAAAGGAAYCAAATAAAACAGCATGGTCAACCTTTATTAGCATCAGTGAGAGTCAAATGAAGGCAAATGTGCTTTGTTCCCCCCCGAATGACTAGGTCAAACCAAATTATGGAATGAAATACAGTTAGCCATGTAGGCAGGTGTACAAAACTCCCTTAGCAAGAGTAAAGAGAAACAAATCAGAACATACATTTTCTTTCCCGCTCTGAGCTACAAAACCATTGTTTTGTTTTTTTCTTTTTTAAGTTCTGCAGCATCTCTTCTTTGTAATCTGTTTAACGGCAAACAGCACCATTTATAAGTGATTTATGAAAAAGCTTGTATTTTCTTCCCCCTGCAGACATTAAGAGCTCTGGTTTTATGTTATGAATG
Source organism: Austrofundulus limnaeus (assembly GCF_001266775.1). Taxonomy (NCBI): domain Eukaryota; kingdom Metazoa; phylum Chordata; class Actinopteri; order Cyprinodontiformes; family Rivulidae; genus Austrofundulus; species Austrofundulus limnaeus. The sequence goes on along the minus strand of NW_013952409.1, from coordinate 1,303,164 downwards.
TGCTACATTAGCTCTACTTCCCCGTTTGTTTGCTTCTATGAACACCACAAATGCAACATTGTTGGAATCAGCTGCGAAGGCTTCTGYTGGTGCAGCTATAGATTTTCAAAGAAAGAGCACATTGTTACATAAAACTAGGGCATATTTTTGGTGGGAAACCAGTGTTTCCCCTACCATTATACAGGCGGGGCATTTGTTTGTATGTACTATGTTTGTAGTTAATCATAATACCTTCTAAATTTAACCAGGTGTTTCATTGCCTTTAAATTACACAATAATTTTACTGGAGAAATTCGTCAGTTTGGTTAAAAAACAGTAAAAATAAATTATTTTTCTGTGCAGAGAACTTCCTCTGCTATAATTTATTTTAAATAAATAAATCAAAGCTCCTCAGTTGAAAACACTAAAATTAGAAAAGATGTTTAAAAACTTCTTTCCTCAGAAAGTCTTCAGTCCTAAGAACACTAAACTAACTTTTAATAAGTACACAGTGTACTCCTATTTAAATAAAAATGTTTGACCTGTAAGCAGAAAGCTTATGGATGCTGGATGTTGATTTTTGATTTCTATTTCAAAGAAGAGAATGAGGAGGAGAACGAGGAAGTTCTCCTCAAGCTGCTCCTAAAACTGTCAACCTGCTGACTGAGAACATTTGTATACAGAACAATATAGCCTACTTAATCATTCTTCCAGCAGACAAAGGAAGGTGCACAGTTATTCTGAACCAGAAGGACTATGA
>NW_013952409.1:1299639-1301501 GCF_001266775.1 Austrofundulus limnaeus | reverse complement strand
CACACACACACACACCCCGCCCATGACTCCTGCAGGCTCTCAGCAGTAATAAAACAAACAACGGGTGAAACTGAAAGTGAAACTGAATCTGTCTGCTGCTCTCAACACTACTGCTCACTCAGTGAAGCTCTTTTCAGATTCAAAATACCTTTGAGGAAAGGACAGGAGCAGAAGATGGTTCTTAAAAGAGACAAAGGCCAATTTCAAGGTGTTTAGATGAGGAAGTGATGAGAAGATAAGTTTATTTTCTATTTAAACATAAAAACAGCATTTTAACAACTAAAGGTGACATAAATACTTTATTATTTAAATGTATGCCTGAGAAAAACATAATATTACCCCTTTAAATAATAATGTTCAATGTGGACTTTAACGTGATATACTAAAATGCTGTGACATATAGACACCATTTTGTTTTTAATACATTCTCCCCTCACCATTTGTACACCTTGAGCCCTTCAATCCTGCTTGAGCATACAGAGCACGACGTGAGCAGGAAAAACAGTTCAATGCTTGACGGGCAGCTCAAAGGGGGCAAACGGAGTCATGACACGACGAGAGAAGGTCCTCCTGCAGACGGCAGGTAATCAAAATGGACAGAGGTGTGCATTTGCATTAAGATTGAAGCGTTTACAATCAGCCGGTGTCTATGGGCTGAGCTGAGGCAGAAATTAAATTCTTAGGTCTTACACAGTCATCGTTTCTCCCTTCATTGCTCATTCGCCTGGCAATCATGGCTTAGAGTTACATCTGACTGGGATCTTCAGGTGGCGTTTGACAGATTAGGTCGATAATGTCATTACTCTGTGACACAGAGCAGTAAAACAGCAAATAAAAGATGATTTATGTAGAGTTTGATACATAATGAAGATGACCCTTTCTCATCCCTAAATCAGTAAGGTATCAAAAAGAGAACTCAGTCTATTCATGTACACTTTATGTGCTTCGCATCTTGTTTCCTGTTTCACGTCATGACAGCCCTGCATGCAGGCCTGACATAGTTACAACATCACATGTTTTGGGTTTCCATTTGAATGAAAATATTTTTAGAAAAACTGTCGTGCATTTATAAGGATTTTTTTTTAGTAGAAACAAGACTGCTTCTGTGTTTTTGTGTTTAATTCCATTTTGCACCAATGCATGGATCTGAACTGAGTTTTTTGTACTGAAAATGCTTGTTTCCGTTTTATGTTGCCAGAGGTTTGTTGAGGTCTGGTTAAAACTTGGTGTCTGTACGCAGCAGGGCAGTATATAAGAGTGTTGAACTTCTTGCCCGAGGCAATTGTGTACMAACTGCTGCTGAGTGGCTGATTGGCTTAGTAGGCTTTCTGAAGAGCAGCAAAGCCACAACTCACTGGATTCCTTCATGAATGAACAGAGTTACAACCGTCTTTAAATGTTACAAATACTGCAGCTAAAGTGGAAAACACTACAATTAAAAACGAGGACAAATTTTAGAGATTCTGTACTGTCGATGAGAATTTAATTTGAAAACTTCTAGCACACCATTTTCTTGCCAGAGCTTAACTATTGTTTCATATTATTCACATTTTTATTACATTTTGGGTTTAATTAGAAAGTTCTGATGGGGCTGGAAATTTGGTATGGTGACAATGAAATTAGCATTCTTCGAAGATCTAGGCAAAAGTTTTAAACAAAAAATACTATGATTTTTTAACACTCAGAMTATAAATTGTGATGAATGACTTAATCTACCACCACTACTAATTTTAGCTAAAAGGGATCCACGATTAGCTGTAACATTAGACTTTATTTGATAAACATTTATTTTAACTGTAAAACAAAGACTGTAAAAATACTGTAGGCTGTTTAGTTTTTATAATTTTTAAAATATATTTTAA
>NW_013952409.1:1273063-1299553 GCF_001266775.1 Austrofundulus limnaeus | reverse complement strand
GCTGAGGTTCTTCTTCCATGAAGCAGCTCTGTTGTCCTCCATCCGTATTTTGTTGCAGGCTGAGTCATTTCTACCTTTTAAATTATAAAAACTAAACATTTTTACAGACTGTATTTTACAGTAAAAATATTTTTTCATCAAACGAAGTCTGATGTTACAACTAATCATGGATGCCTTTAATACCTGTAAAACAGATTAGCTGTCAGTTAGCTGTGGCAGCCATRTTGAARTGAGAGAATTCAGAGTTGAATGACGTAGATGAACATCCCATTTCTCAAAAGTTTCAATAAAAACTGTTGACTTGTGAGATATTTTACTAACAGAGACAAAATTGACACCAAGACACCAAGAGTTTTGAGATATTATGTAACACATATTTGCTGTATAGGTGCACTTGTTTTGGGGTTGAGTTACATCATATCTACAACATATTCATTGTCATACAAACAGAGTATAAGAAACATAGCTATCTGAAGAGGAATGAAAGCATCTCATTGAAGGTCTATCTGCTGATATTTTCARGTTTTCTAAAAATAACCCTAGTTTTGTCAAGAAAATCGACAACAGAAAAACAACCATCTATGAAGCCAACATGTCATGTTTTCACAGATTCCGGGTGTTTGGTTTCAAACRACGAGACGAGAATAGAACAGATCAATAAGGCACCACCATCCAACCACACAGTGGGAGAGAGATTAAAAGAGACTGGAGGTATGTTAAATGGGTGCTCAGGATGACATTTGGTGCCGGAAAATTGAGTTTCTGCCAACAGCCGAGCTCGCCCACTTACATCAGTCAGAAAACAGGTTCAATCGTCAAAAGTGATTGTTGACAACGGGCTCTGTTCTGTTCACGTCGGGGGAAATAAGTCTGCACATTACACTGGCACAGACATAACCTGCTTTCAATGAAGCAGACGCACGCAGGCTGGGATGGGAGATGAATCTGTTTCCTGATGAATTATGCATTGTTCCACTTCCGTACGTACACCACCGCCATGTTCACAGATTCACTCCAGAACTTCTTTGTCCACTGTGAATTAGCAGCGGCAAACCTTTATCATCCCCTTTCATCTCAACCACAGACATCTTGTAAAGAAGACGTGCGCGCCTTCAGCATGCAAATGAGCCACAAATTTTAAAAATCAGTGGCACGTTCCAGGAATGAAGTGTACTACGGCTTTATTTCTGTGTGATCAGACTCGACYGTGACACGTAATAATACAATTTCAGTCCAGTGGAAGTAGATTTTAAAGTCAAGAGTTCAATAAATAAAATCATTTTATGTTGAGAAAAAATCTTGCACAAGACATTATGCATGATCTCGTGCAACATTGCAAAGTCTCAAGTGATCCGCTAGTGGTTGGTGTAAGGACTGAGGATTATTCTCAGCTACTACCACTCCAAGTTTTAGTTCATTATGTGTCAAACTAGGGCTGGGTATCGATTCAGATTTCGCAAATCGATTCGATGCACAGGGGCCCGATTCGATTCATGATTCAGTTTGATTGATTTTTTAATTAGTTAAGGATATCATGCAGTAACACATTTACTTTGATATAGAAGACATTCTCAAAGGAACTAATTCTACAAATAGAAACTAATTCTAACTTGGTGCATTGGTAAAATTATAAACATTAAGGACAAACTTGTAAATTGGAGTTTAATCTTGAAACAAAACTGTCTCAAGTTTCAAAGGGTTTAAACTAAAAACAAATTGCAYGAGAAAACYTTGTTGGATACATTAGTTTTTTAAGAAACTAAATAATTTTCTTGATCACTAAGAAGTGATGGAATAAGTTTACAGGAGAAGAGGTGGGGTAATATAAGTGTTTACTTCTGCTCACTCTTTTGAGTGTATGAAAATTGTATATTTGTAACGTTTTTGTTAGCTTCTGTTCAATAAAACTTATTAACAAGAATGAAAAAAAAAGAACTTCAGTTAAAACATTCCATCACTGTGAATTACATTAAGATGTTTCTTAAATTTAAAAAACAATATTGGTAACAAAACTAAATGATTTTGTTAGACTGTCATCTTTCACACATTTATACATGCAGAGGAGAACAGTTTCAGTCAGATGTTTACATACCGTAGTTTTGGTTCGAGCCTTTTGAAGCTTTGTTTCCCGCTACCGKGTCCGAGCGCAAATCTTTGCAAACAAAAGTTGTCATGGCCTCTGTTATCTTTKAGTTCAGCTGAGAATCAGCTGGTACTGTTAGTGATTCCTTAGTTTCTTTTGTTTTACCTCAGACAACTTGTCGTCGGGAGCTAACATTAGCACCGACCGTCACCTGGATGTAAACCTACGGCAAGGAGTGACAACACGAAAACACGCAGCTCCATCGCACACAACACCTGTGGTGAAAAATCGATCTCATGACTTATGAATCGATTTTCCCAAATTTGAACCAAAATCGATCCAGATCGATTAAATCGATTATTAAATCCAGCTCTATGTCAAACTGTCTGAATTATAGCCATTTATAATGTACAACTGTGGCYACAGTCTTGAATTGCTAATTTCAACAAAACAAACCAGGTCCAGACACTAAACCTGCAACATAAAGAACTTTTTTCCTTGAGAATCTGAGTATCTCATACAAATCCACAACACAMTTAATAATACAGACTCTCTAGAGCCGTCTACACAGCTCCAGAAAAGAAAAAAAAAATCACAAACATGTCTGACAACAATTAATAATTAAACATTTCTATTTGTAACAATGAAGCCCCACCTGTTGAGTAATCACAGGATGGAAGGAGGCTGCTCTACCAGCTCAGCCCACCGCCGGATCACGCCGTCAGGCCGGACTGACTGACGGTTGATTGAAAGCGAAGGCGAGACCAGAGGAAACGACCTAATTAGAGCGTTAGCTAAACAACTGACCTTTGATGGCAGCTTGATGACGACCAATAAACGTCTGGTTAAAAACGGACACTTTGACACCAGGCGTCACTGTGGTTTGAGTGGCTCAGGCTAACGTGACTGCAGGTTACAAACTGTATGAGGAATATAAAAAAAATTAAAATTTTACATTTCAGTAAATCATTTCAAATGTTTTCATTTCAAGTAATTATTAATCCTGGATTCTCAGTGAGTGTTGCTTCAAATCTCTGTTGTGTAATCTACTGCATACAAGGCAGAGGAGCTTCATTTAGTTCAAATGCACGCTGTTAGTATAGTTTTTAATAAGGCAATTTATTATTGACAGGAATACAGCAGCCTCCTTTGGTTGAGTTGCTGAACCGTAGCCACTGTGATACAGCGTAGGCACTCTTTGTGTACACTAAATTATTAATATCATAGTAAGAGATGGGAAGGAACTTGTCTGCATTGCCAAACTTTTCCTGATTTTTTTCCACCTCATTCAGGTCAGTCCCGATAGCAGCGATCTCCTGCACGTATCTTCCCCTCGCACACTTCACAAGTATCTATATACATAGATTTAGTTTATTTTCAAGCCTTTGTTGTCTACTTATCGCATTGAACACATCCAACCATAGCCATGTAGTCTTAATTAACAGCCTTGCAAAAGAACAAAAGCTTTGCTGTATGTTTTGCACAATTTATCGACATTAGTAAAACTGAACCATTTAAATGAAATGTGATAAAKTAATCTTTATATCAGGCATTTGAATACAAAACAATAGGCAGTGAGTGACATCAGCGTGAATGTCTGTTACACCTAAAACACACATAAAAATCATGTTATCTGATCATTACTCATTTCATCAAATTCTGCCCGTTGAAACAACTCAAATCATTATTTATATCAAGCCTTACACACGCCTCCTTTGTAGACAATTTTAACGAGTTAGAAGATTAATCTACCGCTGGAGACCTCGTTCAAGGGAGACCACACACAAGTTTACTGTGCAGCAACAAGATAATTTGCTCTCCAACAAAGCTCAGTTGCAGCCGGGTCTTTTTGTTTTTAGTGTTTTGGGTTCGGGGGGAGGGGCAGCAGCTGTTAGTTGGGTCCAGCTGTCGACGCCGGCTGGCAGAGATGGAAGGGGAGGAGCTAATTTTTTAACAAACTTGTGCAAGTGAGGTCCAAAAGGAAACTCTGAAGAGTTCCTTCATGATAATTTTCTTCATCTTTGTGTTTGTGTTTGGGGCTTATTATACGTTWTATTAAATCTTAGATTTTGCTAAAGTTTCTGACGGAAACAAACAACCGATCTGGCAGGAGGACACTCGCACAGTTTGTAAATGACTGTCAAAAACTTGTGTCTCTCCATTCAGCCCAACAGGACCATTTCCAAYAGATGCACATGGGCGTCTGTGGGTTTGCTGCACTGTGTCCAAACAACAAATTACACAGAGCAGACTGAAAAAGAGTCGGGTCAAGGATTGAATTTCTTGTGATTTATAAGCTGCAAAAAATTTGTAGAGGAAAAGAGAAAAAAAATTGTAACATGTTTCTTCCTCAATAGCCCTGAAGTGAAATAAAAAAAAAAAAAAAAAAAGAAAAACCATGTCAGGAATATCTGGTAGAACTTGGTCAAGCAGGTTGACTCAAAATGTTAATGAGTTGCAGAGATAAAGGCAGAGTTTCACTAAAATCTGCCCAGTGGTTCAAGAGACATTTTGCTAACGCTACAGATAAACAATCATCTAACCTCACGTTAAGAAATACATGAATTCCCTCTGAACATATAAAAACAAATCCAGCCGAAACCTTTACCGTTATTTTCACCCGGCTGCGTCTCATCTCGAGCACGTAACTCCCGACGTGTCCGGCTTCAAAGCCCTCAGCCTAAAACGTTTTAATGAGCTGCATGACAATTAGGTCGGCTTGCAGCTATAAACATACACGTCTGTAAACACTGTGGAGCGCTTGTTTTTTAAACCGGCAGCAGACGGCACGGTGGACTGCGTAGTCGGTTGGTTGTTTGTTTTTGTCCCCCAGGGTGAATATGATCCACTCCTCTTCTGTCAACAAGCCTTTTCAAGGGGAGGTTGAGGTTATTCTGCGTGTTCCTGCTGTTCACCCRGGGGTCCCTCCTGCTGTGTTCGTGCCAGTTTAGTCGTGCAGGGACAATAAGACAACCTTAAGTGGTTTCCCATTTAACTAGAAACATTATTAGCTGGCATCCATGACTAAACTAAACCAGGTTCTTATGGGAAAGAATTTTGTTTGTATCCAATAAGATCTCTCCCAGGGTTTAATACAGATTTGTTAAAAGATTTTTTATAATACCCAAGTCTTTACAAAAAAAAACAAACTTAAAAATGGGACATATGATGCTTTTAAATTCTTCTTTTTTACTTTTAAATCCTCAGTGGGGGTCTATATAAAGTGAAACTGCAATGCTTTGGTCTGAATTCCTCCTTATTCTAACTCCACAAGCCCCTCTTTAAACCCTTTTTTGAGGCGGTCTTTTTAAATCCAAACYAGGRGCTTCACATCCCATCGCCCTCCAGCTTCCAGACCGGTTCATTCCAGTTTGAAAAAGGGATTTACGACTATGTTGCTATAACTTTTTATTTGCAAATCCTATAAAGGATGTCAACAAGGGAAGACTTGTCCATCCAGCCTTACATGTTGGAGTCAGAGTCTGACCCAGAACCAGAGGAGAATGAAGACCACCAAATTGTAGTTGGTAAGTCCAGACTTCATCAGTTCTGTTGCAAATTCTGTGACATAATAGTTCAGAAAATGTCATAGAAAAACAAAGAAAACTGAATGGTTGAAAGATTTGACCCAAACAGAATAAAAATATATCTATGCAGCTCCTGGAGGGATTAAATTAAATTTTCTGACCTCTCAGAGACTCGCAAGTACACAAAAAATGTATTTTACAGCTAAAAAATTTTTTTTAGATGATATGTCCTTTTTAACACATCAGTCCACATCCAACTAGACATTAGGACTGGGCAATATGACTGAAAATGTATCACAGTACAAGCTTTTGATGTCAGTTAATAATTACTGATTAGCTTTTTTGTTTTAGCTATATGAAATTAGGACCAGGAGAAAAAGGCTGATTAAAACTGCCAAAACTGGTGACATGACCTTTTCTCTTTTATCCACAATTTCCTCTTGAGCTGTTGCYCTCATTTTCTCCTTTCACTCCACGTTGTTCTTAATTTCGAAGCAGTTCTGAGGCACGGTGGTGAAACATGAAACCGCTACTGCACGTTATGCAACAGGTTGTTGCTACGTAGCTGACCAAAGAGTGAGTTAGCTGATGCTAACAACCTTGCTTATCTGGGCCGTGAGAGGTTGAGCGGCTAAAGCTTTTCTTCTGCCTACATCCTCTAGAAGGCTGTTTGCTTCTGGATCAGAGTTCAGTGAAATTATCAACATTTCCATTGATATTATGTCTCGATCGCATTATACGTTATTGTTTTATCGCCCTGTCCTACCAGGTATTTGCTTATTTAAAAGTGACAAAAGCTAAAATGAATAAAATAAACACATCTGAGCAATAATAGCAGCAATAAATGTTTTTTTTAGAACAGCCAAACTTTTATTTTTCCAAAACACCAAACTTAACACATCAGTCAAACTAGGTATTAAGGTGACCGTGACATTAAATTTAGGATAAGATAAAACTGAAAAAGGGAATGCTTGAATGAGTTGTTACAACGGCTAACAACAGACTGCAAAGAATCAGATGTTTCTGTTGATTTTTTTTTGAGTCATTATCAGACAGATAAAGAAGAAGCAGATTTATAAAGACCAGGAAGTTACACATTTTTTAAAGAGTTCCCCTTTGACATCACTTCCTGTTTCACTTGGACTGCACCAAGTTTAGTAAAAAATATTCATATTTTGTGATAATCTGGTTAAATCATATGAATGATGCCAAATTTCTTAAATATTAGGATATTTTCTTTAATTTTTTAATTGAAGAAAAAGCATGTCACAGACGCTTTAAAAGTACCGTATTTTTTTGTGTATAATACAATCTCATGTATAATACCCCCCCTTTTTTTGAGCTTAAACATAAAAATATAATCCTCAAACTACCTCCAATTTCATACAGACTTCAAGATTTTTCATCCTTTGCAGTCTTTACATATACTGTATCAGTAAAATGATCATTGGACTGTTCATTTTATTTTAACAACATATGTACTAAAAGGTATTTTGACAACAAATATATATCAGCTGTAGCAGCATCATATGAATTCTGGCATTTTACACATAGTCCACCAGGAGGCGCCAACACAAAAGTCAGAGACTTCACATGAGATTTGGACCATCTTGTGGGGGAAAAGCAGATTACTTCCTACTCGCGAGCGCCCCCTCTGGTGGGGAAACATTTTTTTCAGGGATACAAACTTTTTCAGAACACCGGTAGACGGCAGCCATTACAGACAAACGTGTTTGTTGTTGTTCGAGGAGCGGCCCATTAGTTCGCTATCATTACTGAGGTGCAGGACTACTTTTTGCCCCTTTTTTTCACATCGTGTCACCTGCCTGGATCTGTATTATCTCGCTCTGAAGCACGGAGGAGTGTCAGAGGTAAGCTTGTTTCAACTGCTTTTTACGACGCGTTCTCATTTCCAGACTCAGGCATTTTGTGAATGAAGCCGATATTTTAGTTAAAATACATAAGTAAAAATATTTATCCGAGTGTAGTACCACCTCCCAACTTTATGATTTTATGGATTTAATTGTACATATTATACTTGAACAAATATGGTAGTTGTTTAATTACATTACACAAAGAAAAAGAATCGCGACACCCCACCCTGCAGCGTCAGGAATGCTTAATCTAAGGCTACCCAAGTCTGTTTTTTTAATCTGTGTTTTAATCAAAGCAGCAAGTCTGACAATTAACAATTCCAACATTGTGTTGTTAATTGAACATTCCAGCGATGTGTAAAAAACTTTTGCCTCATCTTCACCGAGGCTGCCGGTCTTTCTGACTRCAAATCCTCCCCGACAACAAGGACGACTTTTAAACTAAAGAGACGAGACGCAGGCAGAGAGAACAGCTCCCCCACAGTTCAAACAAGATTTATCATGCCACCTAAATTGGTTTTCGTCACAACTGGCTGTCAGAGTTTGTGGGTTTGAGTGTGTCGGATTTAACACAGCACCCTTTCAGAGGCTGCGGGCTGCAGCTCACTCACCATACACACACACACACACAAACACACACACACAAAACCCAGAGGGGAACAACCATCTCCTTCACATCCCCTTCAGTGACTCGACAACGCAGACCGTTATCATCAGTCCCTGCAGCACTCAGCAGAGATTTACCATCTACAGCATCTGGTTGGTCAATGCATGACAAATACTATTAAATAAAAAAAACACAAATGATGCAACTGCTTGACTGCAACAACAACCAGAGGCACAGAGACGTAACTACAGCTTCTCGTGAGGGAAGGTGTGTCGAGGTCAAACGCACATCATGGCAGGAGCTGATGCTTTATGTGCCTGGAGACAACGTAATATTTCTGCTTCCCTGCACCGCTGACCGGCACAGGAGCCACTGCAGGTCATCACAATCTGACAGGTCTGCACCGCAAGCAAATGGGCTGAGGCAGCTTTTCTCAAGCACGATTTGTGCATCTGAAGATGCAAAAAAAAAAAAGACTAATTCATTTGAAAAGCTAAAAACAGGGAAAAAAATATTTGTTTCTCTGAATATCTTCCAGGCAGTGACTGAAGAATGAGAAGCGGTAAAGCCAATTAACTCCTCAGACAAAGGAATTCCTTGCTCACCAGCTAAAAAGTGAGTAATGCAGATCTTTGCACCATTTTATGGCTTGATTACAATTTATGCCACCTCCTAAACAGCAGTCGCACACTGCGTCTCCTTTGTGTAGCGCCAGCTTTACTGCCGGGGGGGGGATCTCAAGAGGAAGAAAAGAGCCAGTGTCACGCGGTCACAAGGCATTTTACTCAAACACAAAAAAAAAGGAAAGAAAATTGTGTCAGCACTTTCTGCCAGGGAGCGAGAGGCCAGCGTTCAGAGCTGTTGGCCTCTTTCTCAGAGGAGAGCCAGGGTTTAATGGGGCTACTCTTCCACTCCATTTGCCAGCATGCATCTTTAGCGCCACAGATGCGTCCATGTGATCCAGCCAGTGTCACTCTGCATACCTCTGCAGCCTGCGAGCCACACTCCCTGTAACAGCTGACAGAAGCTGCTCATCTGCATGTTTAAAACCAAACAGATTTTCACGTGTGTGTGTGTGTGTGTGTGTGTGTGTGTGTGTGTGTGTGTGTGTGTGTGTGTGTGTGTGTGTGTGTGTGTGTGTGTGTGATATTTAACATTGTAAAGCCTTTGCAGAACTTTGCAGAAATCTGCACAAAAAAAACAATAAAAATCAATGAGATTTTGGTGAACCACGCAACTTCTTTGGGCAAACTTCACATGGAAACATCACCTAAAAGCTGCATCAGCACCCTTCACATTTTCTTCAGAAATATTATCAATATCTCAATATTGTCTACCTCTGAGATGGCAGTAAGACGGCTTTGGTTCTGAAATTGATCCAGAGTCGGCGCAAACAACTATTTCATGGCTGGCCAGTCGTGGAGTAATTGAAATGGCCCCAAGCTGACACATCTATCAGCCATCTGGACACTTCTTAAAAATAAAATATAGGAATTTTGACTGACAGCTGCTCGAGATGACAGCACCTCCACCACATATGCGGTCAAATTCTCAAAGCAACTAGAAAGAGGCCACATGAATGTATTTCTCCAGCCTTTGCTCTGATATGTGACTCGTCACATCAAACCAGGGATTAAGTCGCAGGACAGGTAAAGACATAAAGGCAGGTACAGTGCATTGGTTTAAAAATGTGATAATTAGATTTTGTCAAAATATGATGAATCTATGGGTCACTAGAAGGAAATGCTGAAAATATAACCCWGAAGAATGTTTTGAAGCACTTTTCTGAGCTTTACCAACAACTAACGATTTTGAGAAAAAAATCCATCAAGTTTTGCTACATTTCTGGCGCACTAGAAAAACTATTTTATATACCAGCTGGGAAATCCCAATATCTTAATATGGTTTGAGGTTTCATCTTTCAAATCATACCAAGAAACCCTCATTAGAATACGTTAAAAATAGGATTTAGACCCATTTTCCAGGGATTATCTCCTTTAGGAAGACAAATTAATCCATATGTCAGGAACTGCACATTATCAGGATGATCTAGGTATTAGTGCTGGGCGGTATACCGTTTTGTACCGAATACCGGTTTCTATTTTTGTTATGATATGAATTTTCTGAATACCGGACATTCCGGTTTAAATAGCGGAACGTTTTGTCTCGGCCGCCAGTGAACTGTTGTTTCCCGGGGGACATTTTTCCTTGCTGCACCGCTATGTGCGTTAGCATGCTAATGTTTGGAGCAGCTAGTTGCAGCCGCGGGTGGCGATTCCGCTACTTATATTGACTGACGTTTAAATAAAACATCCCATTTTCGCTGAATGTAGTAAACACCTCTTCAGTGACGTGCACAGTTAGATTTAACGTGGTTAGTTAATATGGAGACGTTATGCTGATGGAGACTTAACGTGGTTCTATTGTGAAAAGCCTGCGGGAAGTAGTTCGTAGTGGAGTTAGAATTGACTGGTGTGCAAGGTGAGTCGTGCTGATAAGCTTTAATAAATAACATAAAACAATAAACCTGATCATCTTTTAACCCTCCTCCTTCTCGACTGGACCAAAATGCGTGACTACTGTCTCCAACCACCAGTCAGAGAAGAACAGACACAGAGGAGGGAAACAGAGACACAGACAGAGGTACAATAAAAGGAAAAAAGTCAATAAGCAGGGTTTGTACATTTTATTATCAACTGAGCTGTGATGAAAAGAAAAATACCGTCAAATACTGTGAAACCGGTGAAAATGTTGAAAATACCGTGATATAAAATTTTGATCATATCGCCCAGCTCTACTAGGTATTAAATTTGTCAAATGTGAAGCATTATTAAAAGGCTTGTTTGCTAATGTACACATTTCAAAAGGTAACCAAGGAAATATCTGGAAGTCTTGTACATTTATCAGTGTATTCTTCAAGAAAAGGTTTGCTCTCCAGCAGGTTTTCTTGTCTCGTTTGTGGCCCAAAGCTCAAGCTTCACACAAAAAAATAACCAGTTCTGCTGCTTTGTATTTGGATCTTAGTGTGGTGCAGCAGTTAAAGTGGGATGCAACTTTTCTACACACAAGTTTCGAGTGCGAGGAAACATTAGACGCAGCTCACCTTGAGAAGACAACAAATCCGGCTTTGAGAGCAGCGAGGTGCTACATTTCACCGGTTCTTCTCCAGCAGAGACGCTCAGCAGAAGTCTACAAAAGCAACCAGATGAAATGAGTTTAACTTCAGGTGAAAGTGACAGAGGATGTTTACTGACACGCAGCAGAAGCAGTCTGACATCCAGCTCGGCGGCGGTGCGAGTCTATGACCTGTCACTGTTCACTCTGCTGTGGAAACTACAAAACGGCGGCTGGCAAGTCAGAAAAACACGCAGTGTTCGGAGCAACAAGGACTTGTTGTCACAGGAAAGACTGGGGCAGTTGTTGCATTCTTCAGTGGGCGGATTAGAAATAAAATACCGCTTTCAGAGTTGTGATGCAGAGCTTCCAGGCACTTTGACTAAATGTATCATTATGTCATTAGACGGCCAGTTATGGGCAGGAGAGTGGGGGGCTCAAATATCTGTGTGGGAGATGTTAACAATCATCTCTGAGACACTGAAATGAGAAAATTCTGCGCAAAAATCATTAAATTTAAAACTTCAACCGCATAAAAACAAAAGATATCAAAATACCAGTTCAGTCTAGCTTTCTGTGACTCATTTAAACCTTGAATGATGCTTCTACTGTGACGTTTGTCTGAGCTGTAGAGCTCCGAACAGGACTGGGTTTTCCATCTAATGTTACACAGTTTACAGCTGATTAGGAAAGGAATGCTCCAGTTAAACTATTTCTATATTTCTCACAAAAACAAGCCCAGTACAATTCAACATATTCATCCAAGTTTCATAAAACGTCCTGTTTAATTGTTGTTTATTTACTAATCAGGAAGGACAACTATAAAATGCTGATTTTGAAAGCAGACAGTAAATTCTGGCTGCCAGATGTCTTTAGAAAGAAAATAATTAAAGAATGTTGCAACGTTATAATCAAATTTCCTCTGGGGTATCGCTCACATTTTTTTCGTTCTATTTTCTAATTATAGTTTACGTTTCTCTCAGTAGGGATGATTTTGTAGAACTTAATCTGAGTTCTAAAACAGAACTGCCAACACATTAATTAAACCGAGCCAACCAGTCTAAAAAAAAAAAGGCCGAAATAACAATGAGGAGCAGAAAAGGAAAATTATGTCTCTGTCATTCCCAGATGGTTTGGTTTTTGTGTTTGAGCTTTTGTAAGCAAGAAATGAAAACTATTAACAACTTTTGTTAGGAAAACAATAATAAATGTTTGTGATATATCCTTAAATGTTTTTGCATATGTATCAAATTTAACATTGCGTGAAAAATACGCTGAAGGAGCTGAAACTAAGTTGTTAAGAAGCAGAATATTGGCTAAAAAATAAAAAAAAGTTTAATACGAAAATGAAAAATAGCAAAAAATGTAGCTGGAAGCAAAAATAGCAAATACTAGCTAAAATATCAAAAAGCTAGAAAAATTTTAAAGTAGCAAAACTTTAGCCGAAAACTAAAATGAGCAAAATGATACCCAAAAGCAGTAAAGAACTAGCTAAATTTTGAAAGAAAGAAAACACTAACTGAAAGCTACAAAACCCCAAATGCTAGCTAAAAGTTAAAAGAAGTTGAAAGTATCAAATGGCTAGCTAAAAGCATTAAAATGCAGGGTTAAAGCTAAAAGTAGCACATAGCTAGCTGAAGACTGAAAGTAATACAGTAGCTAAATGCTAAACGTAGCACGAGAAGTTTGCTAAAGGAGATTTTTAAAATAACATTTGACTGAATTGTGATTTCTTCATGTATTTTTTAAAGAAAGTACTAAATTTTTAGCACCTACTACCTGAATAYCCTGAAGGTTTTGATGTGCTAATGGCTAAAATAGCACAGAATGCAGAAATYGACTGCAAAACAAAACCAAAAAACACGGAACACACTTTAAACTTTTCTGTGTGAATCAGAATTCACAAACTGATGCCTAAATGTGCTTTCATTATAAAGCWTTTTTATGTTTCCATATAAGGAGTTAAAAGGTTTAGGGTTAAAGAGAAAAGGCAGAGGCCTCAGAAAGACACTATTCTTGTCATTTGAAACCAAAAAGGTCAAATTAGTAAAGCAGCTGTCCCCCCCGCAGAGAGACGATGATTAGGAGGAGAAAGGTCAGAACTCCTTACAGTTTCTGTCTGATTTGTCACCGTTTTTGTTTAAAACTTTGGCACACATCATGAAAAAATCAAAAGAAGTTATTAGTTTAGAGTTGTACCTCAAACTAGAGTTTCTAAAAGACTGTTATAAAACTTTAAAATTTTTAAAAGCCAAGTTGAAGTTGTTTTTTTGCTAATAAAACACTTCTAACAGAGCCAGATAACCCTTTATTTCCKTTTACTCTTCATTTTACAGAAATATTCTGGCCTAGCTCTCGTGTAAACATGCAAAACGAAGGAAACTAAACTATAGTGGGAAGAGGTGAAATGGGATAAACCCTAAACGTTGCTGAACCTCTCGTTCCTTAATTAAATTTAACAAAATGTGAAATATTAAGGTTTAAAATGAATGCAACATTCCTGCCTGTATATTCTTTAAGCAGAGCGCAGAAATGATTAATGGTGCCTCTTTTGAAAGAAACATGTCTCATTAAGACATGATGTTGGCGTGTAGGGAGCCAGAACTATAAACCCGTACTACTAAATACTGAGTGTGTACCAACGTGTAATTGTGTGTTAATACGAACCCACAGAAAATAACTTCACAAAACAACTGCTGTGTCACCACTGCGGCTCCATGTTAAAAATGTATGCTTCAGGGCATTCCGGGTCTTGTTAGCTAAACGACGAGAGGACATAATATAGTTTCCATGGAAGTGGCATTAACGCTCTGTGGGGTTTTTCAGCTGGATATCAATTAGAGGCTCATTAGGCGTTTAGAGACGGCAGTCCCTCTGGCTTCCTGTTGCCTGCTGTGAAAGTGGCTGACCCTAACCTTGAGGAAAGGCTGGTGCTCTCCGTCTCTTCCGCCTGGAGAGACGAAAGATTTACCGAGCTAATGCGTTAGTCATGGTSCCCTCACAACAGACTGTTCCGAAATTTAAAAAAACACAATGTAGTGATGAGATCAAAGCAACAGATCTGCATAAAGACATAAATTAGCCATGAACTGGCAAACAAAAACAAAAAAACACACTTTAAATAAAGCACAAAATGATTTTGCTCATAATTAAAAGATACTGAGCAGAAAAGGTAGAAGCAGTGAGTGGAAAAAAAAACTTATACTCTTGTTCCTTTCGTAGGAATTAACAGAGCAAGTGGCTTTCAGCTGCTGCTACTCAAACTCATTGATTAATTGATCGTCTGCAGGAGTGGGCTCCGCTAGAAAAATACAAGTTTTGTCAGTTTGCAGCTTCTTCATTCAGGTGTGTGTTGTTTAGAAAAGAAACAGTGATCCAGTTCAATCTGCTCGTTAGCTCAACAACCAGAGTTCAACTATTTCTCCAAACTGAGCTCATAAAATCTGATATCCTTTATTTTTAAAGTCGTGGCATTTAATCCATTTAACCATCATCACGTTTCACAGCAAGCTCAGTCTTTTTTAGAGTCGTTTTCAGAGAAGTACGGTACGTTTCGCTCTCTGTTTGCTGTTATTTTTTGCTTCATGCTGCTTCTCTGTATTTATGCCCCTTGGTGTTTTGGGTCAGAGATGGTATGAAGTATTTTTAGACAGCCTGAGAGGAGACTTTGTGTCCTTACGGCTAACACAATGAACTCTCGTGCCTGAACAAGGACGTGCTTTGGAGAGTGAAGCCCGAAGCAGCCAGACCACTCCTCCACCTTGAAAACAAACCACAACTGAATAAAAACGACCGATTACAGCTTCTTGCTGGGCAGGGACTCAGTCAACAAGGTCATTTATCTCTTTATGAGATTAAAATCTGACTATTTCGTAACWTTCTGTACGGGAAGTTAAAGTGTTTTAAGCTTAGGTTTCTTTAAGACGACCAAGATACCACGGGGAAGTCGTGGCAGAGGAAAAAACAGCATCTCATGCAGGAGCTGTGGTCAGAAACATTTAGCTGAAATGAGAAAAATGTCTTTTTGATCTACATGCATTTTTCTGAGATTTATGTTGCATGGCCACAGAAAGCCATCTTAGCCCTGAGGAAAATACAATACTTGGTTTAAAAAAAAACAGCCATAAAAATAGACTGCATTACAGAGCTGCAGAGGAAGAACCACTTTCATTTCATTCATTCACTCAGAATTTGTTGCTTTTGGGCACTACATTCATTAATGTTCAGCCAAGCACAGTTTGTACGAAATTGAAAACATACGCTGCACTTTTATACGTGTTCATTATCACTTTGAGTTCAAATCAAATGTGTATCCTTCTAAATTTTAGACTTTTATTATAGTTTACAGACATTTATTTTTGTTCCGCAACACAAAGAGTTTCACAGACAAAACAATGCTCCGTTCTTCACTCCTACACCAAGTTTTCTCGCAGAAACACACAGAGCATCTGTCCTGACAACAACAGCTCCACTGTGCTTTGCAGACTCAAAGCAATGCCTGGACAACTATAATGAAGTTAACCCATTAATGGTACTTTACATCAGGCATCCAAGTTCATTTTCTGCGACTAAACAAGCACCACTCAGAGGGGTAACCCAGCACTGCTCATTCACACATGAACCACAGTAGCTGCGTTTCCATTGCAAATGTGCGCAAAACTTTGTCAATATTCTGTTAATGTCGAAAAAACAGTTTTGCAACTGCTGTGTTTCCATTAAGTAAGAAATGCTATTAAAGTCACGCGTGAATACGTTTGTTCTCGCGATAAGTCATTACAAACATGGCGGCAATGGATGTAAACACATAGCATGTTGCTACCACGACACTAGCGCTCATCATCAGAGGAGACGTCGGCGTCTTTTATCTAGGCTTTCCAGCGACAAGCCCCTACTTGGAAGCGGCTATGTATGCTGTGTTTTTGGGAAATTGTAGTCAGTGAGTTTACTATTTTATACTACTTCTGTGATATTACTACTATTTCTGCTTCCTGTTATCTTCTTCGTCATCGTCTTTTTCGCCAGTAGAAACAGCCGGTTGTTGATCACGTGACTTCCATGATGCGAAAAAAGTGTTTCCATTGCAGTTTTGTGGAAAACACTAATTTCAATACGGCCAAAATACCACCTCATCCTAGCGCAAAAACATTGCCGAAAAACGTAATATTTTTCGAAATTGATGTGTTTCCATTGAGCAAATTTATTTTCTAAATTCTAATTTACGCATTCTCATGGTCAATGGAAATGCAGCTAGTGTCAGTGTTCAAACATGATGACGGTAACCATGTTTATCTTGTGCTAAACCTACCTGCACAGCTTTTACAATGGGGAAACAAAGACCCCAGTGGTCTGCCAAGAATGACACCAGATGTTTGTGATGAGACCAACAACCCTTGAATGGTTAGGTCCTCTTTGCACAGAGAGAGTAAATAAACTATCTGCAGGGTGTAAAGCAGGCACTTTAATCAGCAGAGGTGACGGGGCAAAGGTCAGGGTCTGCTCTACACTACAACACAAAGTTTTTGTAGCTGCAGCAGCGAGGCGAATCTTTCAGACCTACTAAATATTCTGCCAATCATCTGCCAACAACAGCTGGGGCCGGCTCAGGCGGGCCATCAAACAGGGCTCCTTGGTTCCCGAGACAAAGTTTGAGTGGCAGAATGACAGGCTGCAGCCGCAGAGTAACTGCGCTATCTGAAAGCCTGGCTATCAGGTGTAATCTGAGAGGTAGCAGACATAAAACGTGTCCAACACGCCTGCTTGTCTGAAGACAAATCACGGACTTGATTTCATTAAAGCTGCGATGCAAGTTCAAAGAGTCCAGCCGCAGCAACAACTGCCAAGATGATAGGTATCTGTGAAAACAAGAGGAGGAGGACGGGGTAGAAACGATTCCCACACTCCTGCGCTCAGCGACACTGACTCAGACGTGTGGTTTTATCACGTGTTCGTACTAATGCATCGCTTTGAAAAAGCTGTTACGAGTCAGCGTGTCTCAGCGTTGCGTGTACTTTTCCAACTGCGCACGAAGGATACACAAAAAAATGTCAAGAACACAAAAAATATGTTCCAATTAATTCCTCATAGTTCCTGCTTTCATGCAGAGAGGTCCCAGGTAGGTGTCAAAATACATCATCAACACTCGAGACGAGCTCTGACAGAAGTCAGAAAGGACTGAGATGCCTGCAACAACGCTACAACTGTTTAGAAACAAAATGGACTCTGTGTTTAGAAACAAAATGTGACAAATGTCCTGAAATGTAAAACCCTAGAACTAAAAGATGAACTTTCTTTCACCTATGACTGCARGTTCTGTAACCTACTTCTGCAGCAACAGCTCAAACAAAACCTTTTAATCGGTCCAGCAGAACGGCTCTGAGARAGTTTAGACTTTGTTTGAAGCGATTTTCTTACATGAGCTTTTTGTTTAAAATGTGAGACCCGCCYAGCTGTCAGTCGGCTGTTGAGAACATTAGAGGCATTGCTGAACATCTGTTGTCCTTGTTTWTTGGTTCTGTTCAGGACTGCGTGCACGGTTGGGCATAACTGTCAGGTGTCGGGTGGCCACAGGAGAAGGTGATGAGCTCTGAGTGACACTTAAAACATTTGATGCATGAATACTTAATAAAAATGTAAATTTAAAACAAATGATGCACTACTGAGGCCTTTAAGTATACTAAGCTTTATTACAACTTGTCCAACAGAGATAGGACTAGTGTAGTCACCTAACTCGAGACTGAGTCAAGAATAAGACCAGAGTGTATTGAATCCGAGACAAGACCAAGACTTTTAGGAGCTGAGACCAAGTAGAGAGCAAGACCAAGGGAGGGTGAGACAAAGACCAGAAAAAAAATAATAATAATGCCCTAAAACAGGGCTATTCAACTAAATTGCTCCAGGGGCCACAGTTACTGCAGGTCAACAACTCAGGGGCCGAACARCCAGTAATTAAAGTCATTATGTCAACAAACCAAGTATTACAAAGATCTGTTACCTTTTGAAATAGTTTATTTTGCTGCATTTAATCATGAATACAACATACAGAACCCTATGTAATAAATGTAGCGACAGCAAAACAATATCAAAAACAAGAGTAACACTTTCTGACTCCTATTTAAGACAAATAATATTTTGATATCTCTGAATTGCCAACTTTTTAAACCAATTTTATTTTCACTTTCATAGTTTTATCTTCAACTTCTTGTAGTTTCAACTGTCTTGGATGTTCATAGGCTTCTAGCCAAGACTCTGACATTTCTGTAGATACTATAGTAATTACAGTAGAAAACCGGGGGTTTGGACTTAAGGGATGAATGAACCAATTGGCTTGTTGAATAGCCCTGCCATAAAACATTCAGTATATTGTACACAGGTAGCTAACTTATTATGTATAGATAATATTGACAAAATCTCTTTGTGTGAAGGCCGGGCGGGTATCAGAATTTTGGTGCAGAGGCAGATTGCTAACGTTAGCTAGCTAGCTTCGCTAACATAGCTTCTTTGCGTTTTATAAACGACAAAGTTTGACGTAGTCCCCACCGTCTCTGAGTCTTGGATCTGAATCAGTATGTTTTACATCCAATGAACGCAAGGAMSTTAARAAATAAACTGGACAATATTCTGGCAATTTAGTGATATTTCCACAGTTCCACAGAGTCCTTAATGTCCAAGACTGAGACAAGAACGAGCACAAATGTAGTTGAGTCTGAGCCAAGACTATTAAAAAGTGGCCTCGAGATCGGTCTACAGTACTAAAACACTAGCTTGGACTATCATAAATAGTAAAAACTGTCTCCATTAAACACTAGCTTAGCGTGAAGAAACAAGTATTTTAAGTTGTATACAGTATGTCATCTGCGAGAAATGAAAACCTCTTTCTCTGACAAAGGAGAGAGGCGTTCTTTATTCTCCAAGGGAACGTAAACAGCAAGAAAGTTTCACAATCACTACAAACAGTTCATTAACACTGTCTATTTTAGTTTGAAACAGCAGATTGTGTCACAKAGCTTCACCTCTCAGAGGTAGTAATAAGAACGTGAAAGCAGTGACTCACAGTGAATGAGCTTATGCTGTTACCTCAGATATGTTTCAATCCACCGAAGACATAAAACATCATGTTGCAGATATATATAAACACTCTGCTCCCATTTATTTCAATGAAGCACAAACTGTGTCATGATGATTTCTGCTGTAGCAGTTCAAAACGTCAAAGCTCTTTGATCTGGTGATGCATTTTACGGTTGAGCTACTAGATTCTTGTTAAAGACGCGTATCCAAACGCTTTGAAGAGAAAGGCGCAACTCGTAAAAACGCAGTTTCACCAGCACCTTCCTTTAAACCACCTCTGCTTTGGTACCGTTTTATATACAAAAATATATTTTCCAGCAACAACGCCACATCGTTTTGTTGAACTCATCCGCACTCAATGAAAGRCACCAACTCCCAGCAGAGGAAGAGACAAAAGAAAAAGCAGCGGCGTTGTTTTTCAGATGAAACAATCCAGCTTCCCTCAAAGTCGGGTCACTAACAAGAAGGAAGCACCTCCTCTTCTTCGTCTGTACATAAAGAGCCAGAAAGAAGAAGGAAAAAAAAGGAGAGAGAGAGAGACATGCCTGAGGAGAATCTGTCTCTCATTAGGAGTTCATGCACCACCATTTCTTCCAAATGAGGCAATTTCAGCYTTTCACAGCCTATCTGGAATATCCTGATCCCACAAATTTCTCTACATGTTCATACCACTGCTGGCATGATTCTACTCTGGGACATTAATAGCTTTATGAGTAAAACAAAATGTCATCAATTCTTAAATTATCGGTGGAAATAAATGGGTAAATTAATAAGATACACTGAATTAAGTCATCTTTTMGATATAAAACAGAGCAACAATGAACCGTTCAGACAAAACGGCTCAGGATCCCATGGCTTGCAATTTCTGACATGATTGCTTTACCKACTCTTGGGGCATAAATTGAGTTATTGGCCAAAAAGAAAAATAAATTACGGCCAAAGTATCAATTATAATTCCCTGCATACCGAATTTTTGCTAAACTGATAATTAAGCTCCTATAGTGCACTTTTGCACAAGCTTTTTCCAGCAGATTTTACTTTTTCTTTTTTTAAAAACATATGTAAAAAAAAATGCGTAAAGTGGGAAATGAATCAAAACATCCCAGTGGTCYACACCTTTATTCTCCATACAGGAAACAATGTCACATTCAGAGCTGATAAGAGTCTTAAACCATGTCTGCAGCAACACTTTTGGTTTTAGATATTTTCAAGCATTTAAGGGACTATATTTTCATGTTACCGTTTCCTAGAGCATCATTACGCAAAACTAACCCCTCATCTTATGAAGAGGCACCATTTGACCGTTTTCAATACCTCAATCAGTCCCCTGTCTGATTTAATCAATGATCCTCCACATTTCCAAGACTGACTTTCAACAACCCGAAGGAATCCAGGCGCGCTTAAAGATTTCAGCTGTGGATTAGTTGAAAAGATCAATAGCTGCCCTAAAACATGAGAAAGAACTGAAGAAACAGTCTTTCACTGACACGATTCGAGGTGTTTCACAATTTTAAAGAACCTGATTCAGATCCACAGCAAGGTTTTGAGGGTAATATTCTGAAGTGGAAACAAAAAAAAAAAAAACTACACCAGTTACAAATTAATATTAAAGCTACAACTAGCTTTATAAAAAAAAGGATAAGGGGAGTTGTGTCTGTTGGTTGTTTTACAACAGCAAATGTAAAACTTTAAAGACTTTTAAACACAAATGTTTAATTTTAAAATCCGGTAAAGATTTGATTTATCTGAGTTCTGTAAGCAGAAAAATCCATAACTGGAAGCTTTAATGGAGAAGGTCTAGTCTCTCTTTATCACTAACTGTGACCTGGGAAGAGTCAGCACATACATGCCAATAAATCTTTAAATTATACAGGGTAAAGGTGAGCGGATCGATCCAAAGATCAATAATATCGATACCATGGTTGGTATTGAACATTATCAGTGTAATAAGATGGATATTTTAGTTTCAGTTTCTCCCCTTTCTGGAGGGGAGAAACTTGTATTTCATCAAGATGACACTCAGAGTACGTGTTGTGGACGATTCTCAGCTACATTCACATCAAGCTTTCAGCTCAATACCTGCAAAACGGACACTGGTCACCAGACTACATCTGCACAACACCCGTGTGCGTACAAACTCTGGCAGCGGCTTCAATGGTTTCAACCATAGTTTAGTGGTGTTTAAACTTAAGAAATTTTGGGAAAACAGCATCAAACTCCATCGGGAGGACTACAAAACATTATGCTACATTTTTTTTAACAGTGACTCAAGGTACAGCCATCATCGCCACATGGTGAGAGCATTTTTTTGTCATTTTTCCCAATTTAAAATGCAGGCTTACTACTACTTGCACAAATTTTAAACATCACCATTAAGCTTGAGTGATAAAAATACACACACACACTGCAATCTAAACTATAAGACATCGGTAAAAACATCAACCTTTTAAACAATTCTGCTCGCTTTCCAAGTCTGTGGAAGACCTCGACCCTCCAGCCAACGTTTCAACTGAACTTTCCTTGATTTCATAAAGTCAGATGTGTCAAAATTCACTCTAGGAACGTTTTCTTAGCTACAATGTTACAATTGAATCTCTCTAGAATCCGTTCCAACTYTACGATTATTTGAGAGAGCGGCAGAGAACGTATATAAAAATGATATATGTGATGTCATGAGTAGGAATGCGCGATATAAACAATATACGGTAGAAACTATATAAATTTGTCCTATGATAGAGATCTATAGTCTACCGGCCAACCGCGCAATTCTTTTTGATGACCCAACCGGCTGGAGTCAAAACAGAGGCAGCGGGAAGCAGCGTGGCTGCGAGCGCAAATGAAGAGGGGGGAAAAAAAACATAACTTATCCGGACCACTGTTTACATGTTTACATGATGGCGCGTCCTCCGGTCGGATGCCGAACGACCAAACTGCCTGCAGCGGGAGGAGCGCGCGCCGCGGCACATAGTGACGCAGCGAGGCGACAGTCAGTGCAGGTGAAGTCAGTGCTTAGGTGGGACGCAGAAACGCTCTCTGAGTCTGGACCTCGTTTCTCCTGCGGTCATAGCGCAATACTGTCTCCTTGTACAGCAGAGAAGCACTGTGGGAAAGGCTGACAGTCAGACTGTCTTTCCAAAAAAAAAAAAAAAAAATGGGATGATTGTCACCCCGCCGGAGTGCGCGCAGATTAAACAGATGGAGTGCAGAAAAAATAATCTACAAATTGTGTAGAAAGGAATAAATACAAGCAATTTGTTTTACCACCTTAAAACGAAGCAGGTGATACCAAACACAACATCCAATGGATGCAGATATCTGTTACATTAAAGTTATTGTATGTATGTATATACAGTATATGTATATATACACTCACCGGCCACTTTATTAGGTACACCTGTCCAACTGCTCGTTAACACTTAATTTCTAATCAGCCAATCACATGGCGGCAACTCAGTGCATTTAGGCATGTAGACATGGTCAAGACAATCTCCTGCAGTTCAAACCGAGCATCAGTATGGGGAAGAAAGGTGATTTGAGTGCCTTTGAACGTGGCATGGTTGTTGGTGCCAGAAGGGCTGGTCTGAGTATTTCAGAAACTGCTGATCTACTGGGATTTTCACGCACAACCATCTCTAGGGTTTACAGAGAATGGTCCGAAAAAGAAAAAACATCCAGTGAGCGGCAGTCCTGTGGGCGGAAATGCCTTGTTGATGCCAGAGGTCAGAGGAGAATGGGCAGACTGGTTCGAGCTGATAGAAAGGCAACAGTGACTCAAATAACCACCCGTTACAAAGAAGGTAGGCAGAAGAGCATCTCTGAATGCACAGTACGTCGAACTTTGAGGCAGATGGGCTTCAGCAGCAGAAGACCACACCGGGTGCCACTCCTTTCAGCTAAGAACAGGAAACTGAGGCTACAATTTGCACAAGCTCATCGAAATTGGACAAGAGAAGATTGGAAAAACGTTGCCTAGTCTGATGAGTCTTGATTTCTGCTGCGACATTCGGATGGTAGGGTCAGAATTTGGCGTCAACAACATGAAAGCATGGATCCATCCTGCCTTGTATCAACGGTTCAGGCTGGTGGTGGTGGTGTCATGGTGTGGGGAATCTTTTCTTGGCACTCTTTGGGCCCCTTGGTACCAATTGAGCATCGTTGCAACGCCACAGCCTACCTGAGTATTGTTGCTGACCATGTCCATCCCTTTATGACCACAATGTACCCAACATCTGATGGCTACTTTCAGCAGGATAATGCGCCATGTCATAAAGCTGGAATCATCTCAGACTGGTTTCTTGAACATGACAATGAGTTCACTGTACTCAAATGGCCTCCACAGTCACCAGATCTCAATCCAATAGAGCATCTTTGGGATGTGGTGGAACGGGAGATTCGCATCATGGATGTGCAGCCGACAAATCTGCGGCAACTGTGTGATGCCATCATGTCAATATGGACCAAAATCTCTGAGGAATGCTTCCAGCACCTTGTTGAATCTATGCCACGAAGAARTGAGGCAGTTCTGAAGGCAAAAGGGGGTCCAACCCGTAACTAGCGTGGTGTACCTAATAAAGTGGCCGGTGAGTGTATATCGTGATATGAATTTTTTGCCATATCGCACATTCCTAGTCATGAGTGGAGATCGCAGTTATATCCAAATGTGTGTTTTCTAAGGTGACTTGGCTGTGTTGGTTGTTTTGAGTTGGGTTGGCTKAAAATGTAAATCATTCGTAGAGCTACAGTCAGAGATTACTTCCTAAAGGTTTTATTAAAATCAATCRAGTGGTTCATGAGATATTTTGCTAWTGGACAGGCACAGAAACATCAAACTTTGCGTTTTGGCTGTGGGCAATAGGAAAAACATCAACATWGACTAATTAAATCACAAGAAGTTGCTGTAAATCATGCAAGTTTCAGTTTAGAGCTTTTTTTAAATAAACAAATGAGGTGAAAAATCAGATTTTTCATGTCGGGTGAAAATGTGGCGTCTATCAGAGCCGTGTAATCAGCCATAACAGTTACACTTGACCCAGTCAACACCGACAAGGTGAGTTCAGTGTGTCGGTTTGGAGTTGAAAATGTGACGAGTCATGTTTTATTCATCCAGTACAGTGAAAGACTGAGGGCTGTTTTGTGTCAGCTCGGATTTGTAAGAAATCCTTCACCCATTTTCTGCACCAGAACCTTTTTGTGTTTGGACCTTTGGACCYTCGGCGAGCATGAAAGAAAGAAATCAAGAAAGCAGGGACTGCGTTGGCTCAAACTGTGGAAAACAAGCCTCTGTCACTGAGCAGGGAGAGATTAGCATCAGAAGACAAAAAAAAAGCTTAGGCCTGGACAACAACAAAAAAAACTTTGTGATCTCATCGTGGAAAAGTTACACACAGATGTARGTCAGGAGAGAAGCAGGAGTCGTGCTGTGTGAGGAGAACGCTTTGAGGATGTCTTTCATCTGACAACCAAGAACTTTAATGAAACCGTACAGAAACATACAAAACCTCAGATCCTGAGGTCTTTCTATACGGTCTGAGGATCTACATTAGTGAAGAAAATTTAATTAAAAACAATCCTTAAAGGAATGCATATCGCCCGCAGCCTTTAATGCCAGAGTTTGAGAAGGGACAGTGTTATAGCCATTTCTGGTCCYACAAATAGTGTTAAGCGCCACCATTTCTTGAGGTGTGTTAGAGCTCAAAGTATGTGTTGGGGYCGATGCTAAGCTACACCAAAGTTTATCTCACCAGCTGTAAAACATGTAGTTTCATAAGTTCATGGCCACCTGGAATGTGGTAGATTKCAAATAAATTGTAGAAGTAAATCCAGTGGCTACTATGAGTTTCATTCAAATGTGTCCACTTAGTTGGAGATATTTTGCTAACACTACAMACAAATAAASACACATTGGGTGAGGACATTATGGCCACTTTGCCTTCGTAGGCGGATGATAAACAAATGTCCTGGTGCTGCAAATGTGCGTTTGGCGTCCAAATCTACTTAAAAATCCGTCTCTAAGAAGAACAATCAAAGGGGGGAAATAAGTGTTTTCCTCTCAAACAACWGGGATTACACAGATTAAGCGCCTTTGCAGAAACATACCATTACCACATATGTCTCTGTCAAAAGAAGGACCAGATGTCTGATAATAGGTAGATGTTGGCCTGGAGCTACAGAGCAAGTACGAACAGCTTCCACCATATAAATCTCTTCATTTTATGGACAGCTTGTTGTCTGGGTGGGCACCCTTACTTTGAACAGTGTCTGTTGAAGGCAGATTATAAAGACCCAGATTTGTGTGAAATTAAATTCASCAATGAGCTGAAAGGAAAACATTTGCAGTTTGCAGAAAAAAATGGTTATTGTCTTCAAAAGAAGCAGCTAAGTCTATCTCATTAAACACTACTGGGGGGTGTTTATTGGATTAGCCTGGCTGGACTGGGTTTATCTATGAGCTGCAGGAAGATGTAAGCTGTTTGAGGCTGACATTTCATACATTTTAACTTTCCACTCAAATAGCACAGGGCTGACATCGAGCAAACAGAAGCTGTAGGTAGAAAAAGGCAGGTTTTTACCTTCTCTAGACTTGAACCTTTGTGTTTCTGCCCTGCTTTGGCATCACATCCGTGGTTCTGTCTGTTGCTCCGTCCCTGTCCAAAATAAATTAAAATAATAACAAAAAAAATAAAAATAAAAAACGAGCTTCCAATAGCAACTAAAAACCAGCGAGTTCACTCTCTGTGGAGGACCGATATCAAAGCGACAATCAGCCCCAAAGCAGCGCAGACACCGGTTACAGTAGCGACCCCCGCTGGGTGTTGTACGCGGTGTAAAGTCGCTCTGTCTGCGGCAGGTAGCCGAGCTGACGCCTCCGAGGACTGACGGCTGTTTGTCGGCAGCACGATGCGCCCGGATCCGGGGGTTCATTCACGGGTTGGACTCACTCATGTGTCGCGCAGCCAGCGGCGGAGCAGATCGGTACCTCCACTGCCACGCAGCGGCGCCGCAACATGGATGGAGTTGAGCTCTCTCACCGCTGATAAACACCACGAGTCCAAGCGGTGGGGGGAAAAACAGCACTTCCGGTAATGACTTTCAAAATAATAATGAAATTTAAAGTCTTTTGAGGTACACTTCGCTGCAGCATGCAGAACGGGGCGGTGACAGACCTTTCCGTCAGTCCCATAGCTTATATGGAAATGGGACTATTGCATTCCGGAAATGAAG
>NW_013952409.1:1267924-1270704 GCF_001266775.1 Austrofundulus limnaeus | reverse complement strand
GATTAACGGGGCGGTGGGGGGCTAAAAGAACATGATCAGAGGGGAGCCGGGGAGGTGACTCAATCAGGCCTGGATCTTCTGCTAATCTACTGGAGCTCCAGTTGCTCTGCTTCTCCAGATGCTGCGCTAACAGGAGACGCAGAGACGTCATCGTTTGTGCTTTTCTTGCTTTTATCAGTCGCACATGGCTGAAAGTGGTCGGAGCTGGGGGGGAGGGACACACAAAGGCTCGCATTGTTTGTGAAACGCAAGAATTAATTCAAGTTTTTAAAAAAATAAATGCATGCACGCTCAACGGAAACARAAATGCTAAATTTTCATAGTTTATAACATTTTATTGATTATTCATCACGGTTTCAACYCCACACAGGTCACATAAGTTGTACACAAATGTCTTTTTTTCTGTMTGCAACTGATTCCACTGGTGTGTCGTTYTGTTTCAACGTCAACAAACCTAACMTTAAAGAGACAACAAGTAGAAAGAAACATTTTATACTTTAGAGGAATTGGTGCCAACGATGTGCATGACTACCACATGAGTAAAATCATGAATGCTCCTCCTGGAGATTGCCGTCATGTGGCTCAGTTCCTCGACCACCTGCAACACATTTAAAGAAAGACCAACGTATGGTTCCTGCAGCCAATAGTTTAAATACACAATGCAACTCAGAGCAACTAAAACATTTAATGAAAACCATTATAGGGTTTTTTTAAAGAAACCATATCTTCACCTGTTCCCATTTTTTGACATGAAGGATGAAAGTTGCAACGGCGATGACACCGACACCAAGAAGCATGCGGTCTTCGGTCACCGTCACAAACTTCTCTCTGGTTTAAAAAAGATAAATAACTTTGCTTTTAGTTATTTCTTATTTTAAACTTCTAAAATCAATTACAAAATACAAGTTTTACAAATATATGTGTATAATTTTAAATAAAACTCCAGCTGCTTTGTTTGAAATGTAAGAAATGCCACATCTTGGATGCTGAAAATACACCGGCTTAGCAAGTCAGCAAGTATATGAAACACTGATAAATGTGGTAAAACTTAGAGCGATAAAAAAAGGCAGAGACTTCTTTTCAACCTAAACAAAAAAAAAAAAGCTATGCTCAGAAAATAAACAGTGTTAACTTAAACCCAACCTCCTCATAAATGCTACTAARGATTCACCTACATCAGGAGTGTCCAAAGTCGGTCCTCAAGGGCCGGTGTCCTGCATGTTTCAGGTGCAGCCCTGGTTCAACACAGCTGAACCTAAGGAYTGCCTAATTAGTCGGTTTCTGCAGACGTTGCTGACATCGGCCCTGTCCCAATACTCGCACTCCCACCCGATCCAATTTTTGCCGAACGCCGGAGCTGCTCCGGAGTCAATTTACAAAAGTCACGTCGCACCAACAGGAAAAGGATCGAACACAACATCCGTATTTTCAAAATAGGACACCATAAGGCGGAATAATTCTGTCGAAATCCCAGCCATATTAATCAATATATGGATATATTTCTACACAACTGTTGTCAGAATGTATCGTTCTGTTTGGGAAGCAGACGGCAACATGTAGCATGAGGCATGTGTGCACACACGATACACGTGGATTTTATTTTGAAATCAGAAGTTTCAAAAAGACGACAGTTTCAACCATAGATAACAAAAGCTTTTATATCAATGTTATCAGCTGTGTTTGGAATTCGTCTTTCACAGAATTAATTTTTTTTGCTCTGACGTCCACATTTATCACTGTATTTATCGCACAATCTCCTTCCTGCACACGCTCCCTCCTCTGTGTGTTGCACCGGAGCGGAGGCTGTATAAATTGGAGTGCAAACGAACAGCTGGGAACTGCGCACCGCAGTGCAGCGGAGTCGCATGTAGTGTAAATCCYGGGTGAGTCTCCTTCACTTCAAGTGCTTTCTTCTCCTAAAAACAATTGCTTTTTGCAGTTGTACTTTCATTTTTAGCAATAAAAATGCCAAAACAAGTGACTGGTCCCGCCATGTTGGATGTTGCAGTTACGATGCAGAGGAGCAAGTTGATGACATAATCCGTACTGTCACAATTCTCCTTTTTTTTTATTGCACGCTTGTAACCTGCACACTCCAACACTTACGTGCACTTAGACTGAATCCACACTTCACAGAGGGGCGTAGAGGGTGCGCACTGAGCATTGGGACTGGGCCATACTGAAGAGGCCTACTAATTAAGCACTACTTAGGTTCAGCTGTGTTGAACCAGAGCAGCACCTAWAACATGCAGGACACRGGCCRTTGAGGACTAACTTTGGACACCACTGACCTACAGTGACTCTGTAAAGATATATGTTAGCTAAATTGTGTCTCAAACTAAAAATGTTGTGGTGAATAAATCAGCTGTCAGATTTGGCTAACATTTTATTAAATCGGTTTCCAGCAGGTTATTGTGATTTTTTTGTTTATTCTGTTTATATATATTTAAAAAAGGTAATACCTCTGTTCTCTGGATGGGTTGACAGACTGAGTGGTTGTTTTTAACAAGGTGTCATAGATGGAAGACCTCTCCAGGGTGATGAACTGCAGAACATGGCGGCTCAGCTGATAAAGGTGCTCTATAGGGATGGTCGGCTCATTGTGACCTATTGACACATTAKAAGTCAGAACTTTTGATAAACAAATACAAAAACTTAGATAAAATCGTTTTGACTCATTTCCTTTAAATCAGGGGTTCTTAACCTTTTTGACCTCGGAGCCCAATTTGTTGAACAAAGAGCCACGAAGCCCAGTCAGACATGTACAGATTAAAATGATA
>NW_013952409.1:1265361-1267225 GCF_001266775.1 Austrofundulus limnaeus | reverse complement strand
TGCTCTTCATATTAGTGACAAACAATAACAGTAACAACAGCTTTTTGACAGGTTTAAAGTTTTTTTAAAATACATTCAAAATGTTTTAAAAAAAAACTAAAAAAAAACTAATTTCATAAAGTGCAAATTAAAATATAGCTGTATCTGTTATGTATTTGATAATGTTTTGAACTTTTAAAATATTGCATGGTAGAACCAGAAGCTGCGCTTCATAATAGTGACAAATTTTGGTATTTTTTTAACGGGTTGCCTTCATTTTGCCTTCTACTTTTCTTTTAAAATAAGTTTCCATTCTCGGCAGGTTTCTAAGATTCTTCTTRTATGTATTAAAAAAGTTGTTAAACATCTGAGTGGCGCACTACCGCTACTAGTGGTGACAAAGTGTATTGCACCTTATTCAAAATCAATGCAGTCCCACGGCCCTCTGCGGCCCAAAGTTAACAACTGTTCTTCTTTTGAGGCCCTCAAGGTGGCGCTCGTGGACCCCCGGCCCATAGATTAAGAATCTCTGCTTTAAATCCTCTTACCAAGCACCTCCAGAAGCATTTCCACGTATGTCAAAGGGTTGAGAACGTTTAGACTGAACTCAAGGCATTTGAAGACCATCAGCTCAAATTCTAGGACCGTCTGTTTGGAAACGGTGACACCGATCGACTGCAGGAAGCGTACGGCGGCGTTGCTGTCAATCATCTATTAAACAAGGAACCACCAAAGATCAATTATTTCAAACAGCAGACATTTATCAACAACTGACGTTGCAAAACCTACGTGACCGTGCAGAAACAGTTTGCTCGCCAGCTGCACACAGGAGAGGAGGACGAGAGGAAATTCCTCTTTTAGTTTGTCAAAAAAACTGCCCTCATCGCTCGTCAGCTCATCGGCAGGTGCACCTGCGGTGGCGAGCAAATCCGAAATGTGTTTCTCCATGAACCTAGGAGAGACGTAAAGGGCTTGACGAGACAAACGGTACATAAAACGTGCCAGGGACAGGAAGCAGGGTGTGCTGCTTAAAGCTCACTTTTGCAGAAGTTCAATCGCATGGTACCCAACCAGTGGATCGAGTTGCAGCTCTTGAGTAATCAGGAATATGTATTCTAAAAAACAAAAAGCACGAACGTCAGATGGCAGCATAAGAACACAACAACAGGGCTGCGTAGCAGGAAAACATGCATTAGTGACTATGATGTTATAAACCTTACTTTCCTCACTCTCTTTTCTTTCATCACAATGCTCGCAACACTTTTCCTGAACTTCAGCATCTTAATCTCTTAAGCCCCAAAAGGTTTCCTTGATGTTTTTGCTCAAAACACCATGCTGAAATATAATTGAGTGTATCTCAGCATTTACAAACTCTACTTAAATAATCTTGGTCTCAAAATAAAGCTAACACTTGGGAGATTTTATTAGAAGTATGAGTATTAAAACAGCTGCTCTTGTTTTAGAGATATTGAGGATGGAATATATATATACATATATATACACACACACACACACACAATTTTTCCCCTTCCGTCTGAAAAATTATTGCATTAGACAATATATAGCCCATTTAAAACCATAATGAATCAGGTTTAAAACTCTTGGAAACCATAAACCCACTTATGGACATCACCTGTGCAAAGATTCATGCTGCTAAAATGAACTGGAGCAACGTTACAGAGGTTTAAGTAAAGAAATAATTTTGCGTTTTGTTATTCTGCACAGGACGGACCATGTTGGTACCATTATTAAATGTTAAGAAATCTTAAGTTTTTAATAGCAATAGTTATTTTTTTCTTACCTGCCTGAAAAGACTTGTTATTGAATGTTTGTTATTTTTGTTGCAGCTTGAAGACATCAGTCGACGAATGGAGTAGTTTTTATC
>NW_013952409.1:1259815-1261836 GCF_001266775.1 Austrofundulus limnaeus | reverse complement strand
CTTTATTTATAAAACAACAATATACAATCATAAACATTAATGTACTCGAGGGGAGAGAAAAAAAACAGACAAACGAAGAAAAAAAAGGTACAAAATATGCAAAAAACAAAATAAATAGAAGACAAAATGAAAGGTTATACAGTAACTTAAAATCTTCACATTTTTTTAATGGCTTTGGCGTTAGTGCATAGTTTTAGTGAGTCCAAAAAAACAGTTCAAATAGGCCCTAAAACATTGAGATTGGGCTTTTGTTTTATAAATTTGCTGGCATGAATATGGAATTTAGCCAATAGTATGAGAAASTTRATGACATATTTTATCCCAGACATTAATAAACAAATCAATCTATTCGCAGTCCAGTCGATCTGTGATGAATTCTTTTTTTAATAATAATAAATTACAGCAGGCTGTATGCGATCGTAGCATAATGCTYCCCTCCACTGGTTTTATAGTATTTCCCTAAATTTTAAAATGCAGGCCAGTATCATGTAGAAACTTAATCAGCATTTTATCTATATTAACGAGTTCGATCCTTCAGAAAATATTGTCTTGAAAGGAAACACTGTAAGCCCCTAATCTGATAAGYTTTTAAATATAATCTGTCTTTCACCTAAATATCTAGGATAGCTCATCCAGACATGAAACACATTTTCTGATTCTCCACARMCACAGAAACCATCAGGATGTTTACTTATTACTTTTAAACAGTCTGCCAGTCCACAATGCCCCYATCTGAGTCTAGTTAATTTAACTTGATCCTGACGACAAGTTGACCACAAAACTCCACAAAATGACAGATAACTCAGACGAATACAGAGAAGAACAACCTATGATGTGAATACTTTGTTTGATCTGATGGCTCACATCAGACAAACTTATTTAACTTTCCAGCAGTTCTAGACCAAATTTTTCTGGGGAACAAGTTTTACAAAGTAAAACAACTATTTGTATTTTAGCAGGGAGTGTGACACTTGTTGTTTTAATTATAGATAAGGATGATGGTAAATGGACTCGAATAAAAACTGTGTGTACCTTTTAAACAATAATCATGCTGGTGTTGTAAAAACCAAGCTTCTGTCTTGTGAGGCTTTTGAGCTTTTGTCTGCACACCTTCCTGGAGCCCACCTGTGCTGACAGTCAGTGCTCTGGGGGTGGAGTTAATGCAAAATAATGTAAACAAAAAGCCATTATTAACACCTCCAAGAAGCGCCGTCTAATGGGGACAATTCCTCTGAAACTTTGAGGCCTGTTTTCTCCCTAATCTTGTTTGCAGATTGCCAACATTCAAACAGCCATTTCTTCTTCATTTTATTTTTGATTGCCATGTGTTTGACATCAGTGTATGGTTCCTACAATGTCAGGTTCTGTTAATAACTAAAAAAAACACCCCCGAGAAACTTGTTACTGGTTTTCCCGTGGCCAGTCACAAATACAATGAGTCACAGTCATCTTGTTCTTGGATAGAAGATAGATGTTAGAGGAAAACCAAGAAATTAAAAGTCTAGTATTCCTTGAAGAAATCCTTATTGTGTCTGCTTTTAAAGTCAGATTTTYTTTTACCAAATTCAGAATATTTATTTAAGCCTGAAAATTAATATTAAATGTGCACCATTGAGATAATCTTGCATYATCTGTTGTACTTTTAATGTATGTGTTGTGAAAGACTCTGTATTATCAAACTAAATGTAACCAACTGTGAAACTCTGATAAAGCCATTTTGTGTAGGCTGAGGCAGATGTAAACACAGCTCTTTTTTTTTGTTTGTTTGTTTGTTTGTTTTTGCTCACATTTTTCACGAGCCGAACTCAAAGATCCAAAACATTTTCTGTACATACTAAATAACAAGTAACATTCTGTGTCGAGGCTTCGAAGCGTGCCTCTAGTAATCCAGAAAAAACGAGCTAATTCAATGTTGCGAGATAACATCCACAAGGGGGCGCTGTTGTATAATGACGGAACTAAGCCTGCTAATTTGAGACATTTTATATACAGTATATACTGTATATACACTCACCGGCCAC
>NW_013952409.1:1253712-1259304 GCF_001266775.1 Austrofundulus limnaeus | reverse complement strand
ATGGTATGGTATGGTATGGTATAGCCGCCACAGTTGACACAAATGGCTACAACTTTATCAGTTATACAGATATGGACCTGAGATTTGATGTGGTAGTAGCTGAGAGTTGTTCACAAAACATATTCTGAGCATGACATCCTGAATTATTGCATCTTTAAGGTTTGACCAAAACAGCCACAACATCAGGTGATTTTAGTAAAACAGCATGAAAGGTGGCATTCCTTAAAAAATGCCAGGCCTCCCTTATAAGTTCACCTTTTCTTAATAGATTATTTTGCCTTTTTTTCAGTAAAATCTACAGTAAAGCATCTCTTCACTCATCTGTTTGATATTTCCTGCAGGCCTGCTTCAAATGTTRATTAAAAAATGATGCTGGGTTGTAAAGTTTGGGTTTGAAAGATGGAAAAACAGAGAATATTTGAAGCTATTTTTAGTGTTTTTTTGTGTCGGTGGGTGAAAYTTGTCCATAAAAAGGCCATCAGAGTTATTTAGCACCTACAAGAAAACAGAGTCACTCTGCAGGTCTGCACCGAGGATATGAATCTCTGGCTTTAACAACCTGAGATGGATCAGAACAAGAATATAAACATGGCAGCTGGGAGAAATGTGAGCTGAAAAAAACTTATTTCTTTGCTTTTTCATTTGCATTTCTTTGGTTCCTGCAGCTCCTCCTCCAGCAGATGATTCAGAAACGAGCCGATGAGTCTCAGGTTTCACTGTTTAGTCTTTTTTTAAAAAATCTCCAGCACACAGATTCATCCGCATTCGTCATCGCTGCTTCGTCTGTTTTGTGTTTACATGGAGAGGCAGCTTGTGAGGATGGAGAGAGACGGAGGAGGAGGAGGCGTAGGGCGGCACTAGAGGGGGCTCTTGTGTGGCTCTGATCCCAGACTAAAGACTCAGCACAAGAGGCATTTGGGCGCTCTGGAGCAAACTTTCTTTCTTTCAATTTAAACTGATAGGATTTGTTGATGAAACACAATTTTTAAAATAAAGTTTTGGGTAACCTCATGGTTTCTTACAGGATTTAACACACATGAGAGAACCCAAGCAGGCAGGTTTAAATCCAAAATGTTCAAATAAACAGAAGAAAAATACCAGATTTTAGCTACTGTTCAGCTTTTAAAGCTCTTGATTATGTTTRTGCCTATTACAACATTTGGCTACTGTTATGCTTATTACAGGTTTAGCTACTGTTTAGACAAATATGGCTTTTAGCTAATGTTTTGCCTATCATAAAATGTAGCTGTTTAGCTACAACTTTTAGCTACTGTTGTGCTAATTACAATTTTCAGAAATTTTTATTTAATTACAAATTGTKGCTATTGTTAGGTAATCATGACTTTTAAGCTACTGTTTTGCCTATTTCATCATTTAGCTACTGCTGTGCTAATTACAGCGTTCAGCTACTGTTTAGCTAATTACAGTATGACTTTTAGCTATTGTTTTGCTTATTACAACATTTAGCTACAGCTTTGCTCATTACAGATTTTAGCTATAATTTTGCCAATTACATCTAGCTACTGTTCAGCTYATTAAAACTTTCAGCTACTCCTTAGCTAATTAAGGCTTTTAGCTACTTTTTGCATATTACATCATTTAGCTACTGTTGTGCTACTTACAGCTTTCAATTGCTGTTTAGCTAATTAAGACTTTTAGCTACCTTTTTGCCTATTACATCATTTAACTACTGCTTGGCTAATTACAGCTTTCAGCTACTGTTAAGCTAATTAAGGCTTTTAGCTACAGATTTAATTGCAGCTTCATGCTACTATTTAGCTATTTAAAGCTRTTAGATACTGTCTGGCCTTTGACAACATTAAGCTATTGTTTTGCCAATTTGAACTTTTAGCTTCTATTATGCTGGTTTTAACTGTTAGCTWCCTTTCTAATTTTAGCTTCCAGACCATTTTAGTTTTGAGGACACCTGAAGTGAAACCAAGATGTTTAGGGATGAGTGATTTCTGAATCTGCCCCCAGGTGCGAGGGAGTGAATAGTTGTGTCCTCGTGATGGACTGGAGACACGTCCAGGGTGTCCCCCGCCTCTAACACGGGGACAGTTGGACATGGATGCTAGTGATCTGGAGAAGGGGAAGCCGGTAAAGAAAACAGGTGGATGGAACATCAGACAGGAACAGATTAATGACAGGTGTAAGGATGAGGGAACACAAACTGAAATAAACAGGAAACAGAAAACAAAACCATGACYGATGTTAGCGCTCAACCTGTGTGTTGTGGATAGCTGTCAGCTACTACCACACCAAAAACTTAGCTCAAAACCTGTCAGTTTCACTGAGGTGTGGTTGTTTTCAGATGTGCTGTGGCGTCCATATTGGTTTGGATTTACTTCAGTTGACTTCAGCTGGTTGAGCACAACTCTGACACGATCACCCAGCACTTAGGAGACGAGCTGGGGTGACCCTCAGCTACTACCATACTGTAATTTTAGGTCAGTATCTATAAATATGGAGGTCTTACAGGTCTGTTAGCKGTGAGTTTGTGACAGAAAAGCTTCAACCTGTCAGGTCGGACTCTCTCCACACAAGTTGCAGAGTTTGTTTAGTGTTTCTCGGTTTGCTGAGAGACGCTCAGAGGTTGATCTTCTCTCACTACATGTTTGCTTTTCTTCTTCACGCAGACGTGTCCAACAACGAGCGCCAGAAACCCGTCTCCATCCARGACGGGAAATGTGTTTCCTTCACTTTGGTTTGATCAGTCAGATCAGATCAGTCATTTAATGTAAGTCGCATAAAAAAAAGCGTTTTACGCCTCTGCAGATTAGAAAACGGCTGTCAGCAAAAGTTTTAGTTAAATAATCAAACAAATCAACATGAGTGAGTGTAAAAATTAGCTGYATATTTCTGTTTTGGGTGGTTTTGTAGCTTCACTATAATACGACTGGAGAAAAAAAGATAATGTGTAAAAGGATCTGGGCCGGGCTGAAGTTATGGGAGTGTAGTTATTTGCAGCAGCTGAGGGTGAAAAAACAGTGGCTACAGGTGATTTAAAGAGGTAACGTGCTTGTTCTGGCTTGTGTTGTCCTGAAGGCACAAAAAAAAGGGCAGAGGAAGAATCACTTTCACTCACAGAAACACAGCATTTAATAAAGGTCTGCTCACATGAAAACATTATATAAATGTGTAAAAAAGTAAGTACATATATTATTTCTTTGTTGTAACAAAGCTTCTTGTCAACAACTCTTTTTAACAACATTGCTAACAGCGAATAAAGCTGTTTGTCAGAGATTTGTCAAATTATTCATGTGCACTGCTCATCCCACAAATGCATGTTCCTTACAAATGTGGCACCTTTTAGAAGGAAAATAACAAGATTTCCAGCATTTGTTGCCAAGAAGTGTTGTTACGATGTGTTTAAAACAAACCCAACTTGTCCACGTGTCTCTTGGGTTTAATCATTGTCATTTGTCGTTGTCCCACACTGCTCACCAAATCCTTATAGATGAGTGAGAATTTAAAAAAATCATATGTGTAAACTATATCAATGACACCACTGACAAACTCGGCAAAGCGCTCTAAGTCCAAGTCACAATGAACGCCGTCTAAAAAAAGACATCAGATTYTGTTGAATCACTTTGTACTTGACAGGTTAAATAACGGTAAATAAAAAGCAAAAAAGTAAATTTGTCGTCACAGTCTCCCTGAGCAGCACAGTGGCGACAGCAGGAAGGAAAAACTCCTTTTTAARCTCCAGCAGAACCAGAAACAGAACCAGGCTGAGGACGAGAGCCAGTCTGTTTCGACCGGCTGGGTTTGAGATGACAGGAAAGAGACAGAGAGTGGTCCAGGTGTCACTTTCCACTTTAAGAGAGACAAAGAAAAACACGTTATTGATAGAAGTAGTAAAAACAAACGTGTAGAGGAGAGTGACTAAAGCAGCAGCAGAGTGAGGAAATGTGTTCAGTTTGTCCTCCAGCAGTCTGAGCCTATAGCTGCAGAGCTAAGGAATAACTCAGGAAACCTAACCCTAACTATAGGATCCATTAAAAAAGGTAACCTAGGGTCAGCTTGAACAGAAACTGGAAGTTTGTTCCTCCTGAGAACTGGAAGCTCCGCCTCTTCTTCTACTTTTAGAAAATCCAGGAACCACAAGTAAACCTGCAGTCCGAGAGTGAGGTGCTCTGTTAGGAACATATGACAGAAGAAAAATACCAGATTTTAGCTACTGTTCAACTGTTAAAGCTTTTGATTACGTTTTTGCCTATTACAACATTTGGCTGCTGTTATGCTTATTACAGGTTTAGCTACTGTTTAGCCAAATACGACTTTTAGCTAATGTTTTGCCTATTATAAAATGTAGCTGTTTAGCTAACTGCAGCTTTTAGCTACTGTTGTGCTAATTACAATTTTCAGAAATTTTTTAGTTAATTACAGATTGTAGCTATTTAGTTAATCATGACTTTTAAGCTACTGTTTTGCCTATTACATCATTTAGCTACTGTTGTGCTAATTACAGCTTTCAGCTACTGTTTAGCTAATTAAGGCATTTAGTTACTGTTTTGCCTATTACAACATTTAACTACTACTTGGCTAATTACAGCTTTCAGCTACTGTTATGCTAATTACAGTTTTTAGCAACTGTTTACTTGCATGTTTTAGCT
The DNA here is from genome assembly GCF_001266775.1 of Austrofundulus limnaeus. Classification (NCBI taxonomy): domain Eukaryota; kingdom Metazoa; phylum Chordata; class Actinopteri; order Cyprinodontiformes; family Rivulidae; genus Austrofundulus; species Austrofundulus limnaeus. The sequence continues at coordinate 1,254,685 of NW_013952409.1, read as the reverse complement.
ATTGTTTTGCTATTTATGACTTTTAACTATTGTTTTGCTTATTACAACATTTAGCTACAGCTTTGCTAATTACAGATTTTAGCTATAATTTTGCCAATTACATTTAGAAACTGTTCAGCTAATTAAAACTTTCAGCTAATCCTTAGCTAATTCAGGCTTTTTGCTACTTTTTTGCCCATTACATCATTTAGCTACTGTTGTGCTACTTACAGCTTTCAGCTACTGTTTAGCTAATTAAGACTTTTAGCTACTTTTTTTGCCRATTACATCATTTAGCTACTGTTGTGCGACTTACAGCTTTCAGCTACTGTTTAGCTAATTAAGACTTTTAGCTACTTTTTTTGCCTATTACATCATTTATCTACTGTTGTGCTACTTACAGCTTGTTCTACTTTTAGAAACTCCAGGATCCACAAGTAAACCTGCAGTCTGAGAGTGAAGTTAGGAACCTATGGGAAAATAAGATGTTTAGATGAAGCATTGTTGTTGAATGCTTTGTATGTCAGAAGTTAGATTTTAAATCCTCTTTTTGAATTGTGAACAGTTTTACATGGAGGAGTCAGCTTTAGGACGAAGTATCAAGCAAAGTGAAAAATTTTTTTTTGATTCGGATAAGGAGCCTCGGGTCGGACATGGGCCATGTTCTTTGGTTTTCAATACTGGTTTCCTTCCACAATCCAAAAATGGGCCTGTTAGGTTCATTAGTAATACTGATCCGTCTCTGGGTGTGAATGTCAATTATTGTTTGTCTCTACATGTCCCTGTGATGGACTGGAGACCTGTCCAGACTGTCCCCTCACCTCAGTGACTGTTAAAGGTACCAGCAACCTGCGACTCAGAAAATGTAGAAAAATTGCCACAAAGCTCCGGTACTTCTCTCAGTTACTCTTTGTAAAGTAAACAAAAATCTATGTGTTTATTGTAGTTTATATACAGTACTGTATATACAGCGGGTAAAATAAGTATTGAACAC
>NW_013952409.1:1247448-1252082 GCF_001266775.1 Austrofundulus limnaeus | reverse complement strand
ATATATATATATATATATATATATACATGGGATGACTGATTAAAAAAAGGAAAAAAAACATTTTTTTCCTCCAAGTTTGAAACTGAAGTCTCACTGCAGAGCAGAGCAGATTTCCAGTTGTAAGTGTTTCCAGATGCGTAAAACAAATGAACTCATGAGCTGGAAGACCGAAAAAAAAAAGAAAAAGATTTTCCTCTTTAACTCGTTTAACCGAATGTTGCGTTTTATGCTGTTATTCTCCTCAAAAAGAGAAAAAGCACAAAGGAAAAACCAAATCTTTCAATAAAGCTATACAAATATCAAGTTTCAAGAATAAGGAACAAAAAAAAAACACAAAAAAACTTCTGGTTAGAGGTGGGAGGGTGAACGCCACAATAAAAGTTTCTGCGTGTGACATGGAAAGACAACACTTTTTCACATGGCAAAGACAAACGCTGTAATTAGAGTTTGTCTCCTTGTGGAAAAAAAAACTGGGAGGAGACTGGGTGGGATGGAAGTTAGATTTAACGTGAAGGAGGAGTCTGGCACACTTGTCTGAACTCTCATGATCCTGAAGTCGTTCAGTCGTTCTACTTATTTATTTAAAAAGTGCCTCACTTCCTCTGGCTGCTGAGGGAAAGAGGAAGCAAGAGGAGGAGCGAACAGGTAGAGACGAGACCGACGGGAAAATTAGACAGAAATGTTTCTGCAGAGGGGACATGTGAAGGATCGACGACAACAAACTGATAATAAATCTAAAATTCATCATCTACGTTTGTTGTTTTGATGTTTTTTTTGTCAGAAAAAGGAGAAGGAAGTTCAGTTTTTGTTGTCGCCAAACATCTCATGTACATCTACAACTTTTTAGAGTCAAATCGATTCAAGATGGCTGCCACAGCACAAACACTGAGCTAAAATTTGGTGCAGCTGTAGCTCAGATGTATCCCCAACAGTATCTTTGAGTACAGTTCACTCAGTCTGTTTTAAATAGCCGTGTGTTTAAAAAAAAAACAAATGATTTTTCTTTCACTTCGTAAGAATCGCCGCAGCTCCAGAGTGAACAGGAGACAGCATCAAGACGTGTGTGAGTCAGCGGGGTCAAAGGGTAAAGTAAATACATATTCATCCAATCTGTTCACCAACGCTCCTCCCTCCTCGTCTGTCTCTCCTCTGCTCCTCTGCCAAGTATCCTCCTTTTGTTGATGTGGCAGGCCTGGGAAATGTGGAGCCGATGCTTCGTGTTAAAGCAAAAAAAGAGTGCCTCCCCTTTGACTCTTCTGCTTGCAAACGTGGACAGAAAAGAAAAAGAAAGAAAAAAAAGAGATGATTTGGGAGGCTGAGACAAAGAGACGGAGGTTGACAAATGGTTTGAGGAGGAGTCAGAMTCCATCCGTCTGTCAGTTTTCTGGGTGTTGGACGTTGAACTTCTGGACTGATTTCATCTGATAAGAGCAAAAAAAGGAAAAAAACAAACTTTCCTGTCTTCATAAAACCAAACAGAGGCAGTGAAGAGACTCTCAGCTGAAAAACAAACCAGAGAGAGGGACACTGAAGCAGCTGAAGCCAATCAGAGCAGCTGTATTTGTAACTTCCACTCTCAACTCACCCCGAACCCTCAAATGCTGCTCATTAGATYAAAGTGACATCTGATAATGTTTGATACCACCAAGTAAAACTCAGGCTGCATCGGCGACACTGAAACTTTAATACACCTAATATGTCCAATATGGAAAATAAGTATTTAAAATCAACTCATCATAAAGAATACAGGACATCAAAGTAAMTWATTTCTTCATTTTAAACTCAGAGGTGTACTGATGCAGCGTCCTCACAGTGTAGCCGAGCTAATACAYCAGAAAAACCAGAGAACATAATCAAACAGAAGATGTGAAAAATGTGGTTTAAACAATAAAAAATGAAGTAAAAATAATAAAACATTTAAATAAATTATTTAATCACAGAACTACTAGAAAAATGAAAACTTGCGTCACATGAACATATTAACATGAAAACACTGAACATGTACCACCCAGGCTGAAGAAAAAGTAGTTCCCACCAACTGCGTATACGACTTAGACAAGATTTTAATGGTTTAGTTATTTTCCACTGTGTTCTTGTTAATTATATACATTATCTGAAATGACAAAAGTATTAAATTATCGATATTTTGATTTTTGAATAGATTTTTGAGCATTTTTTAGTTTATTTATTTAACCTTTATCTCAAATGGGAAAACATTAACAGTTTCTTACAGTATTTACAATGTTGGCCTGAGAGTGCAAACACACTTAAAACACTTAAAAATGGGAAGATGGGGAAGGGGYAAAAGGCATAAAGTTCTGCTACATAGTGGTCTCGATATTTCACTAAAGTTTGATCCTTTTTGTTTGGCTCAAGGTTTTTTMMTTTTTTTTTTTTTTTTAGTAAATTTGAATTTACTGTGAAGAGTTGGTGTTTTCACTAACTCTGAAACAACCTAATAAAGCATCACCTGCTGCTTTACAAGCAAACTTTTTAAGCAAAGAAGTCAGAATCCTCTGGTGCTTGTGGTGAGGGTTAGAGATGACTCTCAGTTACCTTAATGACTTTCAGATCCATATCTGTAGAAGTGACTGAGTATGGAAGTAGATTTGTGCCAAAAATTCTATAACTGAGTTTTAGATGTTTTTGTGTTTCCTAAAGATGGAAGATGGAGTCTGGAAACATCACGAAGGGGAGCGAAGTTGTCACTCGAGTTTGGGTGCTGTAAAAAAATGTCCAGATCCATATAAATAACATTTATTGAGAGAATGGTTCACGTTTTCATKTCTTAAAAATCTTAAAAACTGCTTAGAAAGAAGTGGGCAACAAAATAATTTGCTCGACCTAGAAGAGWTGAAAACATAAAARAAGTTGTGATTTTGAAAAAAACAACTTGATCTATGGAGCTAAATGAGTGATATTGAAAAAGAAATTTGACGTTGAAAAATGAAACATTGAAAAAAGAAACATTGAAAAAAAAAAACAATGAAAATATTTTGGCATTTTAAAGTTACAATTCCAAAAATCTTTCCAATGTTTCTTCTTTCAGTGTTTCTTTTTTCAATGTTTCATTTTTCAATGTCAAATTTCTTTTTTAATATCATTGTAAGCTGTCGCTCCTTCAACTCCATATTGATCTCTCAAAAATGGGAGCCGCTTGATTAAAAAACTCTAAACTGTGTCACCGCAGTTGAAAACGAGCTTTTAAATCAAATCGTCAGGAACAAGTTGAAGGAGGAAACCTGGTTTTAGGCAAAATATTGATCTGGCTGATGCACTGACAATGTTCGCTCAGGTTGCAGCTCCTTCTTCCAAAAACATCTGGTTTTGTCTGTCTTGGATGGAGTCAGGGGTTTCAGTTTTTAAACACATTTTAGTGAACGGAAAAGAGATTAATCAGACCACATTTCAGAAGAGCAAAGGAAAGATGTGCTTAGAGAAGATTTGCTGTTCGATAAAGAAAGTTTCTGTTTACTGTCTTCGCATTTAAAGCCTGTGAACAAGTTTCTAGTTATTTGGTTTAATGCATTTCATCGTCTTCATTCTCTTCTGGCTCTGGGTCAGACTCTGGGTCAGACTCTGGGTCAGACTCTGGGTCAGACTCTGACTCCAACATGTCAGGCTGGATGGACAAGTCTTCCCTTGTTCACATCTTTTAATTAATTTGTAAATAAAAAGTTTCTGTGCAGCTATATGGCCTCTATCAACGCTTCATTTGTGCAAAACATACAGATAATTGAAACTGTGTTACTCTCCTTCCCAGTTACATCAAACAAGTAATCAGCTGAAATTGCACAATCGAATAACATTGTAAATAAACAAAAAAAAGTGACAGTAAATGTGTAATACAACATGGACACAGATAAGGATGAATGTGTGACATCAACACAAAAATAACAGGAAATGGACGGGTACTCAGTAGTGTAAAAATAGAGATCTTTATACAAGAAAAAGATGAATGTTGCAACTATAGTGGAATAGAAGCTTAATGCTGATAAAAGTAAAGTGACGGATGCATATGAGTGTAAAAGTGATGTGTGCATACAATTCTCACAGTTGAGGGAGGGCGTGGGGTGGGGGAGGGTATGGTAGTACGTTATGTGCAAAAGTCACGCACTTGCAAAATGTCCAGCACTGTATCAAACGGAGGAGAGTTGGTGTGCTCGAGTAAAACAGTCTTCCCAGACAAGCTGGCGTTAGCATTGGAGAGYCTAGCGACTAGCATGCCTAGGTTGCTCACCTTTTTTTTAAGACACAAACTTTTTTAAATAAAGAAAACTTGGGACAATTTGGGACTTTAAAGTTTTTGACAAGGTGTCAAATTAGATTTCTCTATACTGAATCATAATTTATAATGTTGTATACTGATATTTATCATAATTCAGTATTTCATAATTGCTTCTGATATCTATGGTCGCTAGCCTCTCCAATGCTAATGCAAAGTGAGAGCCCTGTTCTCTCTGTTACTGGTGTCGGCCAATCATTAATCAGATCAATAGCTGGTGAGGAATAGATATAACCTCCTGCTACAAGGATGAAGAAACTACTGGTTGTGCAAAGAGTAACTTAACCCAAAATTAACTTTTTTAGCTGATAAACTGTCTAGAATGTGTCTAAAATGTTATATAGTACTG
>NW_013952409.1:1236531-1241527 GCF_001266775.1 Austrofundulus limnaeus | reverse complement strand
CATTTTTAGCTTGCCTTTTGCCTTTGTTACCAGTCAATAGGTGTCTAATGTGTCTTCACTTTAGAATCAACTGTTTTATTCTGTTAGCAAAATATCACATGGACTACTGGAGGGATTTTAATTTGAGCATTCCAAAATGCAAATTATCAAAAGGCAAAAGCTGATTAAGTCAGCATATAAATATTCCTCCTGAGTTGTTCCTCTCTGTTTTTGTCAGTGTGCTGCTCTAAAAAAAAAAAAAACACAAGCAAACTGACCCTTACTAAATAGAAGTAGGCTTTACCTTAAATACATGTAAATATTTTTCCTGAGTGTTTAACCTGTTTTATCAGTGCGCTGCTCTAATAAATAAAAACAAAAATAGAAGCAAACCGAGTCTGTGTGAGCAGCTTCAGGACCTAAAAATAAAGTATTTTTCTCCTCTCAGTGTTGTCTGTGATGCAGGTCGCAGGAAGCAACAAAGTTGCCTCCGTGACGTCAGAGGTGGGGATTCCCCGGGTCCTGAAGCCCGACTCATCACATGGACAACGCAGACACAGGTTTGAAGAAAAGCAGTAAATCTTAGCAGAATAATTATTTTATTTTGTGTTTTTGTTTTATTTGTACACGATTAATATTAAAAATGACTTAAAATAAGTTTTAAAGATATCCGGCTTAAAAAAGTATTTCAAAAGACTTCAGTGTCCAAACTATAACTTCCAAACTAATTTTACAAAATGACTAAAACTCATATTAACTTTGTGTCTTATAAACATAACTTTAAATGTCACGTTCTGCTACTATGTGACATTTTAAAAAGAAAAAAAAAAAAAAACCTTCCACAGTCATTGTAGTGGTTTTGTCCCACGCCTCCGTCAGGGAAGCGGCCGGGCGCTAGGACCCGGGGCCGCCCTCCTCCATGCAGCAGCAGGAGTCTGCCGCTCCAAGAGGAGGACCAGAAATCTGCAGCTCTCCCAGAATGAAGAGATCAAAAATGATGCTGCTGCTGCCTCCAAACAGGGATTAAACAATCCGCCGCCAGTCTGGGGTAAATCCTTCGCGTCGTCTCTCTTCTGTCTTTATGTGCAGATATTTTCCAAACGGCTCGTGCAGACATCCGGGAAGGTTAGGGGGTTTTTATTCTGCATTTGCTGCAGCAGAGCGAGCCGCTGACAGATGCTCGCAGTGACTTTCTGTGAGAACTGCAGCGGATGCAGCGCAGGCCTTTGATGCGATCCGTTGTTTTTGTTTCTCACCCTCTGCCGCTCTAGTCTGGATCTGGTTCTGGGCGCCTCCTCCCCTTCGTCCTCCTCTTCCTCTTCCTCCGGTGCCGGGTGGGTGAAACGCGGATTTAGGGGGTGGGGGTGGTGGGGGGTGAAACGGGAAGACATGCCGTCGCTGAGCATCCACTGACTTGCCCATCATGATGAAGACCGAATCCACATCATCATCGTCCGCCTCCAAGAGCACCACGCTCCGGAGCCCATCCCCGCACAGGAACGCCTACGAGGCGGGGATGCAGGCCCTGAAGCCCGTCAAAGACWGCGCGGCCAACGGGGACGTGCAGGAGGGTCCCCGGGGGCGCAGGTACGGCTCCAACGTGCACCGCATCAAGAACATGTTCCAGCAGATGCAGACCCCCGCCGCGGGCGACGCGGAGGGAGGGGAGGACGCCGGCGCGAAGGGCGCGGAGAGATCCGTGCGCCTGTCCCTGCCCAGAGCCGGCAGCCTGAACGAGAACGTGGACCACAGCGCGCTCCTGAAGCTCGGCTCCACCGTGTCCGAGCGCGTCAGCAAGTTCGACCCCAAGTCCGAGAACGGGCACCAGCGGGCCTCCTCGCCCAGCTACTCCAAGCTGCAGGAGACCCGCCGCATCTTCGAGCAGCAGCAGCAGCAGGAGAAGCTGGCCACCACCAGGGTCCTCCTGAAGACCGAGAAGGTCCCGGGCTTCCAGGATGGCAGGCTGGACATGGTGTCCCGCTTCAACGGCAGCACTGAGTCCCTGGACAGCCTGGACACCAGTGAAGCSGTGTCCCCCACGGTCAGCCAGCTCAGCGCCGTGTTCGAGAGGGCCGCCGAGCTCCGCAACAACCTCCATCGCCTCTCCTCGACACCTCCTCTCCCSTCCAGGGGGGTCAGCACCAAGGTGGGGGTGTTGAACTCAAAGATCATCACCAAGAGGGTCAGCGCTTTCGCGTCGAGCAACCAAGAGGAGGAGATGAGCAATCAGAAGGGCCAGGAGACGCCTCCGAGGGGCCACAGGGGACGGGTGAACCCCCCATCTGAGGGCATCAATGGGGGTCAGGGTGTTGACCCGAACGCCGGACTCTCAGGTCACGAAGACGAGCCGAACGACCACAGAAGAAAAACTGTCTCGGACGCTGGCGTTGAGGCCAAAACAGGAGCGAGCGCTGAGGAGCAYTCGGGGGCCAAGGAGCCCAGCAGTTCAACAGAGAACCTGGAGGACAGAGAACCTGCTYCCGAGWCCCGAAGCTCTCCAAAAACCGAGGAGARGCTCAGGCAGGAGGGAGATGCTGCTGAGGAGGAGGAGGAGGACAGGACTCTGGACACGTCTGTGGACATCAGCACCTACAGCGCGGCGGGGGACGACTACGGAGACAACCAGAAGCTGGAGGAGGACTACGAGGAGCAGTACGAGCCCGAGTCCAGCTGCGTGGAGATTCCTGGGCTGGCTGTGGAAGAGGAGCCCCCTCCTGCGAGGAAGATCCGCTTCAGCACAGAGCCCATCAAGGTGAGGGGACAGGCACAACACCCAGGGGTGGATCTAAGGGCCGGTCCTGGCAAATTCGGCGCACCGAGGCAAGATTTCAGGTGGTTCCTCTCGTGTGATTCTCTAAATCGCACTGCCAAATTTATACACAACACACCAAATTAAAAGGTTTTGTCCTGTTTTAGTTTTTATCTTTAGAAACCAGGTTGTCCAATTAAAATAATTAGCAGTATAATTCATTTGACACAGAATACCAGAAGTCTTGGCAGCACGACGGCTCACAGCGAGAAGGTCCTGGGTTCGATCCCCGGTTCGGACCTGGGGTCTTTCTGTGTGGAGTTTGCACGTTCTCCTCGGTACTCCGGTTTCCCACACCCCACAAAAACCTGTACAACAGGTTGCCTTCAGGCCCAGGCCTCCCTTGAAAAAGAGATCTGAGATCTCAACGGGACTTTCCTGGTTAAGTAACGGTGAATAAATAAATAAAATAAAATAAATACCTGTCATGTTAACCAGCAGCTGTGGAATGAAGCAGTTCTAGGGGGGGTCCAGGGGCATACTACCCAGGAAAATTTCGTAAAAGATCGACTCAAAACTGCATTTTGCAGCCATTTGAAGAGCAATGCACTAAAATTCTTGGGATTAATAAAACAATGAAGGAATGAAGGTAGAACACTGAAAACCAGACGTTACCTGAGATCAGAACTGAAACTTTCATCATCCTTATTTTGTTTTCTCTTTACACACGGACCAGTAGTTATTCTTGACTGCATCGTATGATACTTTTATCACGAAACATCCGCTACACCATATAACACCTCATGTAGGAACCAGTGTTGTATAAAGTACCACAAAGTGATACTTGAGTAAAAGTACAAGTATCTTGGCYTATTGATTTAAAATGAGCAGTTAGATTTTCTGTAAGGACATTTGTTAGGAGGTGACCTCCCCAACAAAATGCAGAAATGACTATATCGTATTAAAATAATTAATTTATGTTAAATTTAGGATGTACTAGTCCAGCTGTTTCAGTTTATTTACTTATATCAAGGCGGCACAAACCTTTTCTCCAAAATGAAAATCTATTTGAGGGCTGCGGTCAAATGCAATAATATAATTCATGAAATACAAATACTTCTTAAGTACAGTCCTTTTATTTTAATGATTATGTCTGCTGGAGTGAGATATGATTTGTTTGTGTGCAAAGTAATACGGTATCAGAATTTTATATATTTATACTTCTCAATAAACCACAATTAAATTCACTGTCTAGGAGGCACAGTTTACATGGATAGTTTTTATTTTTTATAATATCAAGCTGGAATGAAAACAAGCAAAAATGAAATAAAAGTAACGACTTTCTACTTGTTTCCTTTTTTAAAAATGTAAGAAGTAGAAAGTACAGATAACTGTGTGAAAATATAAGAAGTAGAAGTAAAACGTAGGCTGAAAAATAATTACTCAAGTAAASTACAGATACCCAAAAATTCTACTTAAGTACAGTAACAAAGTATTTGTACTTAGTTACTTTACAGTTCTGGTAGGAACAAAGCAGCTGAGAAACCCACAGAACAAATTACCTTCATAAACCTGAGGAACCAGTGAGTATTCAGCTATGCTCTGATTAAAAAGTAAAAAAATAAAACTTTCTGTCTCTTGTTTGTGGCACTCACTTAATATTTGCCTGTACTGGCTAAAATTAACTAATGATTCATTTCAAATGACTGAATGTTGGCTCTTATTTGGAGTTTTACATTTAGTTGCCTTTTTACGGTTCCTCCACTGATATTCTGAGTTCCAACACTTGGATTTGTTGAGGAATGAAGTGTTTTGGCTGTGTGAGAAACACAGAGGAAGTGAGGAAGGAAAAAAAAAAAGAAAAAAGAGGGACTGTGATCTCTTTCTGGAGCAGCGGGATGAGAAAATCGGACAGACGAGGAGGAGGAGGAGGAGCTGATTCAAAGCGTCTCTCTGTGTTTGGTGGTGGTGTAATGATCCGGAGAGGAGCATCAGCCTTAACGCTCCGCCTCGGGCTGCGAGACGGGCCGAGGCTCTGCCAGCCGACGGTGAACGTCACACGCATTCCCTCTCACGGAGCCATCGTTTCATCTCGGTGACCGGGCTCTCCTGCCCCTCATCGGACCCACTCAAGTCACAGGCTGCTGTTATTTTCTCATGGCTGGACATCCTCCAGTTGCGCCAAGTTTACTCTGACTTCAGATTAGAGCTGCACGATACAGTGGGTAAAATAAGTATTGAACACGTCACCATTTTTCTCAGTAAATA
>NW_013952409.1:1219441-1235425 GCF_001266775.1 Austrofundulus limnaeus | reverse complement strand
CATTTATGGTTTGATTTCTTTGTATGTATGGATCACTTGGGTTGTTACCAACATCTGGTGAAAATTTCATGTCATTAGCACCTCTAGTAATYTATTTACTGAGAAAAATGGTGACGTGTTCAATACTTATTTTACCCAGTGTATATATCCTGTTTAGAATTATCATCTCAATAAACATGTGCAATGTCCCATTGCAGGTTCTGCCATGTAGGAGGCAAATTAAATCATTGTGTTATTTAGGGACTAAACCACTAAAACAGGATGGGCAACTTAAATGATGGAGGGGGCCATAATTTTTTAATGACACTACCAGAGGCCACATAGTGCTGCACACCCACCCAAATGTAATATTAGAACATTATATATGTAATATATATAAATGTACAGTACACATGTTTATTAAATCAACATACAGTGCAGCAATTGAACATATTTTTTGCTCAAATGCACCTATAATTGTTGTACTCTAGTCTACTAAATATGAATATGAAAAGTTTGAAGTAAACAATAAAGTAAACACTTTAGTGACAGTGGTTAGTTCCACAGATGCACTAATCTGCTAATAGCGGAACAGGCTTCTCATTTAGGGGATTCGATTTTTTGCTAACTTTGGAAACCGTTAGCGGCTGGGTACATTCTGCTAAATTAGGTTCCGCTAATCTAAAAAAAGTCAAGTTTAAAGCTTCTATTTTTAGGCCATTTATCCCAAATGAAATAAAAACTACAGTATATCCTCTTACAAGCAGTGCTGGACGTGTCACTCACCGTGTGTGTAGCTTGCAGCATCTTTAGCAACTAAAACCCTAACTAAGAGCGTCAAATAGAAATAAAATAATATTTAATATTTAAATAACAATTACYAAAATTGATTTTTGCATAAAGTATGAGAGAAATTATTTTCTGTTTGATGTTTGATCAACTTCAAACTATATGTATAAAAATACGCATTTAATCAAAGAACGCTTTTATTCTGTTGGGGTAAACTAGATGTATGACAAGTGACACTGTGGTTTGGATTGGCTGATTTGCCACAGATGATCCCGCCCACCTTCAAATTAAACCAATGGAAAACTAACAACTGATAACTGGAAGGAGATYAAGCCTGACTGTTGTCTTAGCAGTTAGTGTTGGCTTCCACTAATGTTTTTAGTTATTTAGTGGTTTAGTGTTAGCAGAGCTTGTGGATTATTGGTTAGTGAACCTTTTTGGTTAGCTGTGCCCAGCACTGTTAAGCAAACTAAAGTGCAACAGCCCAAGATGTCTTGAGTTACTTCCAGGTGGTTCTGGTAAAAAGTCTCTATTGTTTATGTACTTGCAACTTTAGTAAACTTCTCATATTTAGCTTTGTTCAACGTGCTGTAGTGACGATTTATATTAAAATCTAGATGGCAGACAGCATCCCAAAGCAGATTAAACACACAGGTTTGCCTTGAAATTCTGTGAACAGATAGTCTACCTCCCATTTCACTTGGCACGTGTTTTTATGTCAGTTTTCTCTCTCCTCTGTTCTTAGCCACGGCTAATTGTCTGGCATTTGCATCGGAGGGGCCATCTAGTGGCAAACTTTGTCATTACAACCAATTCAGTGCCACTAAAACACTTTTATACATTTTTGCAGTTTTCAAAAATTAATCTGAGAGCTGCTTTTACTAATTTTTCTTTTAAATTGGTATGTGGGTGCTCATTGGTGGGACGGAAGTCACCTGCAGGCTGGATGTGGCTTGCGGGCCGCCAGTTGTCCATTCCTGCACTAAACCAAAAGTCATTGCACTAAACAGTCGCGCGTTACGGCTTTTATTTTGACGGMTTGCTTCCGCCAGCAGGAGTGGGCAGCTTTGTATCAAAAAAGCTAAAACTTTCACTTTGTTGTGAAACTTCTGGGACAAAAATTGCAACGTTTTTCTGAGAAGTGTTGTCGGTGAATTCTTGAGCTGCGGAGGAAGTATTCAAGTCATCTTTGGAAATTACTGTATTTTTTTCATATTGCAATATACGTATATCGCAGGGTTAGAAAAAAATCGCAATGCCCGTTTTTTCTAATATGGTGCAGCCCTATTTCAGATTTACGTTCTGAATTCTTTAAAAATTAAAGCCCCCCTCTGAGGCCTTTCATACTGTATCAGTGTGGCCTTTGTTTTGAAGACTGATGCAAGGGTAAATGGGAGGAGAATAGTCAGGGGGGACGGCAAGGTCAGATTGGAGGGGCAGCTCAAATGTCATGCCGTTGCTGTCTTCTAAACAGGAAGTGCCAGTTTTAAAGCTTTTTTTTCCTCCTCGTTTCGAGTCCCACTGTCGCTGACAGTGGTCTCTCTTTGTCCTCACAAACAAAATGCTTCGGTTCACACCAGGCTCTYTCTCCCTCACTCCCTTTGTCCCGTTTTGCTCCCTGTCACCCCATTATTAAAAATAGCAGCACTCTCGTGGTCTTCTGACGGCCGCCTCATCGCAGTTATTAGCTGCCTCTCATGTCTTATTTATCTGCGTCAGCTTCACTGTTTCGCTCTGTGTCAAAAATAATTTCTGGACGTTGCCTTAAAGCAAGTTGGGATTTTTAATTATGTTGTTTAATGAGAAGAGCTTTCCCGTTTATAAAACGAGTGGCTCAAATCTCCAACGCAGAAATAATCAGATTTATTTTTCATACACCAAAATCACCTTGCTCACTCATCACCTACTTGCCTCCTCACACTTTTTTTCTGCTTTTGTCGCTGCTTGCTCAGTCTTTGTTCCTTGTTTCTGCTGCCTACACAGTTTCTAATGCCTGTTCAAGGAGACATATATATATATATATATATATATATAATTTTTCTTTCATGCTGTTAATTCACAGAAGAAAACATTTGTTTTCTTAAAATTAAAGGCTTAGAGTAAAGGAGTTCATCTAAATAAGATTAGCTGTTTTGGTAAAACCTTGACAATCACACCATGCACACACACACTCGCGATATCATAAGATCCTCTGCTTGGATTATGTGTTGTGAGTGACTCTCAGCTACTACCACACCAAATTTTAACTCCACAACTGTAAAACTGACTGAATTACAGCCTTTTTTTGTGTTTGCTAATTTTGATTAGCTGTGSTTTCCATTTTAAAATTGTTCTGGCTCCAAACATTAATCAGGTATAGACGTACATCCAGTGATTACTTTCAGAAAGTTTTATTACCCTCCATCCAGTAGTTCATGAGATATTTGGCTAACAGACAATTATGGATGATGCCGCCAGTTAATGGTATAATTTTAAGTAGCAATTTCACACAATGAGTAGCATTTGCATTATTTGTTCTGAATGATTTTCAGCTACAAGTACAACAGATTTGAGCAAAACCTTTGCAAAATGTATCAAATTGTAACAATTTTTAAACTTGCTGAGGTCAGTTGAATGTGGCAGCCATCTTGAATTTGGTTGGCTTCAAAAGTTTATCAGCTGCAAAGGTCCATCCAGTGATTATTTCCTGAAAGTTTCATTAAAGTCCATCCAGTTGTTCTTTAGACATTTTGCTAACGGACAGAGTTGGCTCTTATTAGTTATTGGCAAATTCTTTAAACAAGGATTCACAGGAATACGTTGGTGCTCAACTTATGTTGTTAGTGATTAGTCTCGGCTACCGCCACCTTAAATTTTAGCTCAGTGTCTCTAGAATTGACTGACGTATATTCACTTTTGTGTTTTTGAACGTCAGGCTGCTCTGCTAGAGCCACAACCTGAAAAATACAGAAATACTTAAAGGTAACTTTAGGGTCACTTGTGGTGACACAGGTCAGCAGGTGAGGAATAAATTCATCCCCATATGTCACCGTATCCTTAACCGGTGTGTTACTTTGGACTCAGTGACCCTGCAGCCTCTCCTGCAGAGCGTACTCACAGCCAGGAGGGGTGGGAGATCAGACAGATTATCAACAAGGTCATGCTGTCCCACTTCTCAGTCCTGCAGTGTGTGTGTGTGTGTGTGTGGAGGGGGGGTGCAATTGTGCGGTTGCACCCACTCGCTTACGTTGTGACGAGCCACGTTATGCAACGACTCGCTCAGGATGAAGTGCTGCTCAGGCTCATCCGAGCCGTCAGAAATGCAGACGCTGGTTAGAGTCACACGTGACTGGACTGTCTGGATACGCGCCATCAGCTTCTTCAAGTGTTTGTCTCTGCAGTTGTAATTATTCGTTATCAGGATGTGCCATGATAAAGTATTCTTCACTTTGTTGGAAATAAGACAACTAAATGGAGCTTAAAGGCATTTGGTTCATGAAGGCGACCACAAACGAGTTAATGGTGTGGCAGTAGCTSTCATTTACAACACATATTTTTGTGTGACTTTGTTAAAAACTTTAGCAATAAAGGGGAAATATGCAAAATCCACATTTTTAACCTTTAAATGCATTTTGTTGTGTACTTGGAGACGTTAGGAGTGGAGAAAATCTGAATGTAGTTTCTCCTGGTGCTGCATAGAGATATTTGTACCCTGTTTGGGTTAGGCTTTTAGGATTCTGGAAGAGGGTGTTGACACTTTAAGCTAAACCCCTCTAGCTAAATGTCTGGTTTGGGTCATGTTTTTCAGCTCGTTCAGATTTCTCTATTCTCTTTTCTGAACAATAATGTGACAATATTTGCTATGGAAATTAGGGATGCACAATGAATGGGCATTAACATCGGTATCGGCCGAGATTGGTCATTTTTTAGAATATCTGTATCAGTCCAATAAGTAAAACTGGGCCAATATTAATGTCCGATATTGATTTCCCACTTTTTTAGATTTGTGTTTCTGTTTTGAGAGGGGAAATGGTTGGTCGAGTGGTATCTGTTTGATCACGATAGTGTTAGATGATGTTGCACAGCCAGGAGTAACTGAAGTAGAGCCATGTCAGAGGTCTGGTTGTTTTTTTAAGGTATTGAAAAAAGACACAAGTGTGTTTGTACATTTGTGTGTTTGTGTAATGTCGTAAATATAAGTTATCTGCCATAACAGCAATAATTATATCGGATATCGAAATTGGCTGAAATTTTCCTATCGGTGCATCCCTAACAGAAATGTAAAATAAGATCGTGGACACTGGGATAAGCAGGTTCGTCYTCTTCATTCTCCTCTGGCTCTGGGTCAGACTCTGGTTCCAACATGTAAGGATGTAAACAAGTCTTCTATTGTTGGTGTCTTTTAATTCGTATGGAAATAAAAAGTTTCTTCATTGCTAGATAATCATACCTCTGCTATCAAACTACAAAAATGGGCMTAAGTGTTTGAAACTTAAGTATTTAAAAACATGTCACCTTCAACTGTTGGCGTCAACCTTCATCTGTTCGTTAGGAAAACATCTCTTGAGCCACTGGATGGATTCTACTGAAACTTGCAATAACTTGGACGTGCATCTCCAACATTTGGAGTCAGTTCAATTCAATATGGCTGCCACAGCCAACAAATCTAAAGAAAAAAAAAAACACCATAAATGGTTACAGCTCAGTCAGTTCCACAGGTATTGAGCTAAAATCTGATGTGGTAGTAGCTGAGAGTTAATCACAACACGTTCTTCAAGCACTTAAGTTATCTCACACAATGGCACGGGATTACACATATTTACAAGGTCTGACCAAGATGGTTGTAATATTTGTCCCTTAATCAGATTTTATGCATGGTGTTCTCTTTATACTGAGTTTTTTTCAATTTAGAATCCTTTGGAGAATAAAAAGGCAATCTGTCACATTTTCTTACAGTACCGCAATACATTGCGATATACTGTATCATATTGTGAACCATGTCGTTATAAGATGCGAAATTTAAATGAATTTCAGCAGAAAGAAGGCGAAAGCGGGTGAAAGTAACCCAAAAAGCCACAGACCATATGAGAAGGGGTTATCTGCGGAATCAAAGTGGGCGTGTCACAAGAGTGGGCGTGTCTAAAGCATAAACACTGTGGGCTACAAGGCCTACATGACGGTATTGTTAGACCCTGCTTGACCTCTATACAGCCTGACCCTGACCCCAGCACTAAGGTTAACCAGGAGAAATGTGACCCAAGTAAGGGGTCTCCAGAAAAAGTGGTGCCGTACAGTAACACCCCTTTTGTTCTTGTCCAATCAGGTGTGTCCCTTCAAAAAAGTCCGTCAAATCAGGTGTGTCGCTTTAGAATCGCCTTTCGTTGGGACACGCCCACTCGTCCGCAGAGACCCCTACTTGAACCATACCCCCTACACCCTGCCCCGTTCTACTTTACCCTGGTAATATCCTATACCACAGGATTGTCTAAAGTTGATACGTCTGTATGAAAAAAATGATTACCGCCCAACCCTAGATTGAATTAATTGAATTTTTAATTGTTGAATCAATATATCGATGTGGATCCATGTTAGAGATATTAGATATTGTAACAGTGGATGCAGTCTGACGTTAGCCCTTCGTGGCTGACCTTATTCTCATGCTGCCGTGCCTCTCCTCGGGGTCAGAGTTAAGCCCAAACATGACTGTTGGCCAAAAAACACACACACGGGRTTTGGTTCCTCGCAACTGTTTCTCCAAACCCCTCATATCCAATTTATTGGCAGGGAAAGATTGAGCCGAATTGACGGCTGCTGAGGCCGCATTCTTATTTTCTGTTTGCATGTCGAGCACCCAGGACCAGGATCATCCTCCGCTTACAGGAGGATTTGGAAACAATTCTCTGGCACTTGTTTAACCTGTGGGGAAGCAGTTAATGGTGCTGCTGTTAAACTGCTGACAGGTAGAATGACAGGTGCTTAACTCTGAAGCTAATATAACCTTTCTGTGCTTTTTGACGCGTTAATAATGAGTTGATTTCAGAGAGTTGAGACAGAGGCAGCACTCTGAACACACTGAATTTGCTTCAGGTTTGAAGCATTTAAATGCAATATTATTGCCGAAATTACAATAAAAAGGCAGAGCCAGAGGGGGTGGCCAGGGTGGCACCCCTCTGGCACATGATTGGCCACTCCAAATAATTTAAAAATGGGTGAGGATCTTGGATTGTGTATTTTTTGTATATTTTCAAGATAGTTTTTGGTTACTTTTGCACTAATCTTCAGTTGTGACTAGCATTCAACGCTTTAAAAAATGTTTAGCTATGATCACACAAAATTTTAGCTCAATATTTTTTAAAAAGCTGAATTAAATTTGGAATTAGCTGTGGCAGCCATCTTGAATATTCAGCATGCTTTTCATTATTTGTATGTGCCCCCCCCCCCCTCAAAAAATTATAATAAAAACACCTTGGCCACCCCTTGCAAAAAAGTCTAACTCCGCCCCTGAGCTGCAATAGCATTAACCTATTAACCACAACACTGTTTAAGTACATTTCAGCCATTTTCCTCCAGTAAGGGCAGTAAGGGACCATCTGAATGCAGCTCGGTGGATCTGAAACCCTTTACGAGAAGCTTTTATATATTAATGCAGCCCTATAATTTGAGATTTAGCTTATTTAGAGCAGAGAGGTAAAATCTTATTGTCTAAATCCAAATATAGATCGGTTTTAGAGTCGAAGGGAAAGAAACGCAGCGGTCGACCTGCAGCTGTGGGCTCTGAGGATGGATGGATGGTGGAGGTTACAGCCTCATCCGTTAACACCAGCGTGTCACTCTGTCGCAGCCTGAGGGTCAGAGTGATGGAGCCACGCTGGAGCGACACGTTCATTTGAATTCTATTTCACCGTTTTCAGGGAGAAAAATGTCACTTTCTGCCCGCTTTTGATATTCATTAGAGCCTCGAGTGTGCTCCTTAAAGTCCCAGCCTGTGAGCTGGTGGCTCCACAGAGCCTTTATAGGACCTCCCAGGCAGAGGGAGGGAGGAAGGGAGTTTCCTGGCCATCTGTTAGCTCCTCTGACCTACTATCTGCCACAACTGGAACAGCGTCCTTCTCCAGCCCTGCCCACCCCTCCCCTTCCAGCTCCGCCGCCTAGCCTTTAATCCCAATGTTTATCGCCCAAAGGCATCCACCTTTCCGTTCGAGGAGGTGATCTACCACTCATTACATCAGCCTGTCTGCCCCGTGTGGGCTCTCTGTCTAAAAGGGGAAAGAAAGTCCTCCTCCCAGCCTGGAAGTGAAAGTGTTAATTTGTGTCGGTAGAAGCACGGCGGTGCTTCCAATGCCACGTCGTCACGCTGCGCGGCCTCCCCGTTCTCCAGCTCCTCCGTTAAAACCAGGCCAGCGTCAGCCACCAGCTGTGGCCTGTTGAGCTTTAAAGTCGAGAAGGGAAGCGGTGCCACGTGAGCYGCACAGCGCAGCGCCGTTATTGTTTCATGCTCTGCCTGCTCGTCATGGAAACAAGTGTGTTTTTATTTGTGTGTCTTTAATCCACGTTCTGTTAATCCCTGGAAATACAAAGGTAACCTAAATCAAACCCATTAGACTTCCGTGCTGCTCCCATGCTGTGGTGAACAGTAGGGATCTGCTTCTCCACGATTCCTTTAACTCCAAGTGAACCTGTTATTAATTAGCATTTCCATTTTGTCAATTGCTTTTTTTTATTACACAAAAGCAAACCCTTATTTAAGATCAACGTGTCAACACTCGATTTTAGCCTCACAAATCAAATCTAAACCAATAATTGAATTGCAATTCAGAAAACTTTAAAACTGCATGATTAATATTAAAGTGACGTGCATATCTTTCAAATAAAAAAGCTATCAGAAAATGTGTATTTTTAATAAACTTAATACACACGATTTTACCCATTTTGCCACATAACTGGCATATGTACTTTTCATTTTGGCTCAGGCAAAGTGAAACAGGAAGTGACATCAAAGGGGAACTCTTTCAGAAAAGGATCTCTGGTCTTTGTTTACTGAAACAATATTATTTGAGCTCTGATTCTTCATCTGCAATAATGACTCGAAATAATCTAAAGAAACATCAGATTCTTCTTTATTCTGTGTTCTTATCTATTGCAGCAAAGCTCTGTTTACATTCAGATTTTCCCCTTTGACATCACTTCCTGTTACGTCACATGTGAATATCTCAACAACTGTTCATCTCAGCAGCGTGATTTTTTTTGCGTTATGTTTTTCATGTTATCTTTCCAAAAAAAATGCATTTGTATTTACTTCCAAAATGTGATGTCACAAGTACTTTAASATTTACTGTTATGTAAACAGATTAATGCTGCACTGTGAGTATGAAGCCGTAGCCAAGAGATTATTAGCTTAGCTTAGCTAAATGTCTGGAAACAGTAGGAAAACGGTAGCATAAGTAGCTTCCTCATGTTGGAAAGACTTCAAAGCAAATGTGAAAATTAAGTACAAACGTAGTTCTTGATCATTTGTGAGTTAATTTGTGATGTTTCAATGTTCATGTAGACATATTGGCTGATATTTTCTTTTCAGTGRCTTTATTTTAAGCTAATTTGATAAGTTGCTCATAATTTAATGTACAGGGGTTAGACAATGAAACTGAAACACTGGTGACCAATCTTCATTAATTGCACATTGCACCAGTAAGAGCAGAGTGTGAAGCTTCAATTAGCAG
The DNA here is from genome assembly GCF_001266775.1 of Austrofundulus limnaeus. Lineage (NCBI taxonomy): Eukaryota > Metazoa > Chordata > Actinopteri > Cyprinodontiformes > Rivulidae > Austrofundulus > Austrofundulus limnaeus. The sequence continues at coordinate 1,225,961 of NW_013952409.1, read as the reverse complement.
GGTAAGAGCACAGTTTTGCTCAAATATMGCAATGCACACAACATTATGGGTGACATACCAGAGTTCAAAAGAGGACAAATTGTTGGTGCACGTCTTGCTGGTGCATCTGTGACCAAGACAACACTGTGATGTATCAAGAGCCACAGTATCCAGGGTAATGTCAGCATACCACCAAGAAGGACCAACCATATCCAACAGGATTAACTGTGGACGCAAGAGGAAGCTGTCTGAAAGGGATGCTGTGGTCTAAAACCAGCTGTTTCATTGTCTAACCCCTGTACATGTTTTGGAGTTTTTGGAGTGGGCTTCTGTGGAGAGGTTATGATCTGTCAGTATCTTATCTGCAGTAGATATCAGTGAGAAGAGTGGCTGGTCAGATCTGGACCTGACCCAAAGTGAATTTCCATCATGCAAAGCAACTTAAACCTTAGAAGAATATATTGGTTTAATCATTTAATATAAGCTGTTCTTTTTTATACAGGATCAGATACAGACGTGATGTAATAAGTGCTTTAAAAATATATTTTTAGTCTACTTTATCAATACTTAGCACAAAAAGTAAGGAAATCTGTGTTTGTTAGACTGTTTCTTTGTTGTGACAGTGCTTCTTGGGAATAAATCCTACAGCGGGCACCTGAMTGGCAGCAGCTGGAGGTACCAGAAACTGTGTGTCAGTAACAGCAAAATAAACTGTTTGGCAGAGAAGATTTTGCTAATTTTTTATGTGTGCAACCCATAAATGCATGCTCTTTACAAAATTTGGCACCATTTAAAGCAGGGGTGCCCAAACATTTTCCCTGAGGGCCAAATTTAAAATCAATCTGAGGGCCATGGGCCAAATGCAATAATAAAAGAAATGCAAATACTTAAGTAAATTAGTTTTATTTTTTATGATTAAGCTAACAGCCACTGTGATTGCCCACTTTAATTTTTTGTTTCAGCCCATGGACATGGAGAAAATTCAACGTATGCTCAGGCAGCAAAGGCTCATGGGACTTTTAATAATTTAAAATTTGTGTATATGTGGTCTTATAAGGTGTGCAAATCTAGATATGGGCTTAAATCTAATCTAAATGTCTCTTGTAGTTACTTGTATTTTATATTTAATCTTAACATAATTATAATCTAGTAAACAGGACAACCGCTGGTGGGCCAAATCAAATGGCTCGGTGGGCCAGTTTTGGCCCTCGGGCCCTACTTTGGTCACCTCTGATTTAAAGGGAAATTAACAGGCTTTTAAATAATATAAGCTTTATTACTAAGAACCGTTGTTACAACAATGAAACAATCTACCAAACACAAATTCCCTTACTTTCTGTGCTAAGTTTAGTCACTGTTTCCTTTACTCTATATTGTTAAACTGCCTTAACACCATAATTCATTCTTGACAAAGTGATTTTGCATCTCAAAATTTGTGAAAGAGGTGTGGGGTAAAGGCTGTTTTTATTCAGAGGAGCTGTTAAAAGCAACAAGCTGAATTCTGTGGAGTTTCCAGGGCAACTGTGGGGGCCATACTGTATGACCCGGGGGGGCAGCGAAACACTTCACTTTTATTTTCTGCTTTTTTTGGCCACACTTGTTACTGAGTAACACAACAGACMAATAAAATACCAAAAATGGGACGGAGAAAAGATTTTACTTGAAGGGAACGCGGCAGCTTGTGGGAAGAGAAGTTGAGAAAATGGAATCAAAGGAGGAGAAGGTCCAGCTCTGAATTAGTCTGGCTACTGGAGTGTGTAAGGTGCTGCATACATAATCACCCTGGAAGACAGAAATTGAGGCTTTTAAAGGCTCAGCTTGCTGTGTGTGTGTGTGTGTGTGTGTCTGAGCAGCAGAAGGCCTCCATTAGCATGCTGGAGGTGGTTATATAAACTGGTAGGACAGAGTGAGTGTGGGAAGTTGAGCCCTGAAAAACAGAAGCCTCTGTCTCCATCAGAGCTGATTGATCCGGCGCCTCTCACGCCTTTGATTAAAGCCGTGAAACGATGGAGCTCACGAGCCTGGAGGAAACGCAGCGGATCTCTCTGTCCAAACAGTCGATCAAACCAAATTGGTGGRGGCGCTGACAGCGGCCGTCGGTTATCATCAAACCACGAAAACACGTCTCAGCTTGTCTCTGCACCCTCTGAGTGTTGGATTTTAATTAGAGCTGGGCGATATGATCAAAATTTTATATCACGGTATTTTCAACATTTTCACCGGTTTCACGGTATTTGACGTTATTTTTCTTTTCATCACAGCTCAGCTGATACTGTAATAAAATGTACAAACCCTGCTTATTGACTTTTATTTTTCTTTTACTGTACCTCTGTCTGTGTCGCTGTTTCCCTCCTCTGTGTCTGTTCTTCTCTGACTGGTGGTTGGAGACAGTAGTCACGCATTTTGGTCCAGTCGTGAAGGAGGAGGGTTAAGAAAAGATTATGATTGGGTTTATTGTTTTGTTATTTATTAAAGCTTATCAGCACGACTCACCTTGCACACCAGTCAATTCCAACTCCACTACGAACTACTTCCCGCAGGCTTTTCACAATAGAAGCACGTTAAGTCTCCATCAGCATAACGTCTCCATATTAACTAACCGTGTTAAATCTAACTGCACATCACCGAAGAGGTGTTTACTACATTCAGCGACGGCGAAAACAGGATGTTTTTTTAAACGTCAGTCAATATAAGCAGCAGAATCGCCACCCGCGGCTGCAACTAGCTGCTCCAAACATTAGCATGCTAACGCCCATAGCGGTGCAGCAAGGAAAAATGTCCCCCGGGAAACAACAGTTCACTGGCGGCCGCGACGAAACATTCCGCTATTTAAACCGGAATGTCCGGTATTGAAAAATTTCATATCATAACAAAAATAAAAACCAGTATTCGGTACAAAACGGTATACCGCCCAGCACTAATTATAATCCCGATAAATGCTGCGTTCAAATAAAAGACTGAGCGGCTCTTGAATGAATGCATGTCGCCCGTCGCCTTCCAACCCACATTTTTATTTGATCATCTCTCTTTAATTTTCTTTTGAATCGCAGCTTATTTTCCGTAAAGTGCATAAAATGGCAACTTTCCTGGATCAGTCAGTCGTTTCACACAAAGTCAAAATGTTTGATTTTTATCTGAATAAAACTGCATCTTTTCTGCTCCACATCCATGATTCCCTGATGTGAGTCACTGAAAGAGAAACTGAATCAAACACCCATCAGAGTTCACAGGACGTGAATCTGTTTTCATTAGCAGTTACTATTTTTGGAGTAAATGTGAGAACTGAGATGAGAAAGTGATAACGCAGCACAAGAAACGTCTGTCTTTTTAAAATCAGTTGCTGCAAAGGAGCTGAATATACTCTTCCTCTCCTGCTAATCTATAGCACATTTATTATCTATATAATCAGAATTAAATCAAATATTTAATTTAATGTCCTATTGTTGTCTTTATTGGACTCTTTTTGGTCTTATGGATTGTGTAGTAGGAAAATTAGACATGTTTTTTTGTTTAGTTCTGGGAAGTCTTGATTTATGTTACAAACTCTTGGTCGTATAGGGTTTAGCAAAGAATTGCGATAATTGTATTTGGCAAATAAATGAACTTATGATTAATTGTGGTAATTATAAGATGACATGTCATTTGTTTTCGACTCTAAATCACTTATCCTGCGTTCTGCAAATCATCCAACTAACTTTTTCATTTTAACAGCCACCGCCCGCATGATCTCTTTTCAGCGTTATGTTGCCCGTTAGAGACAGATTGACGGAGAGCATCGTGAGTAGATTTGTTTCCATTGTTCCCTGGAGGCGAGTTTGTTGTAGCTTAGGTCCACATTTTCTGGCTTTCCTCCGGCTCATGGTGGTTTTTCAGGTGGTTAGACAAGTTTGTAGTGTTAGCATTAGCATTAGCTTCGCTGACTCATCATTATTTGCAGGGGGTGGGTGTGGAGAACACATTGGGCATTGTGCGAGAACCGTTCGTACGAGCAGATTTGTTCTTAAGTTGTGCGTTTGAGTGATTTAGGAGAATTTGTGGCGTTCATCAATTTTCTCATATTCTAAGATTTTCTTTAGATACGAACAAAATTCATGAGTGGTCCAGACCTGTCGTATATTTTATGAGCAGTCAGTCTGCTGTTATCTAGATGGATTTTCTTCAATAATAACTTTTATATTTCATTAGTTTGAAGATATTTCGGGTTTAAAATAAATCACACTCAATAATTATGTTGACAGTAGGCTGTTCTGTTTGAATTAGAATTTTAAATGTGATAATGTAGACTAAATTGGCTATTAATGCAGTTGTATAGCACTACAATATTAATATGAAGATCTCAAACTACAAACCAACTTAAATTATGCATTAATTGAAATTTAATTTGTCTCGTTTCCTAACGAGCTTTATAAATTAGGTTATTTTTAAAATCAAATTTAGTTTTCGTTGAGATTTATTCAGCACATCAGCTTTTTCTCCAAAGTGCCAGTAATATTTTGGAGACATTTTAAAATGTTTTTTTTTTTTTTTCAGAACCACATCTGACGCCACTTGCAACGGCCGGGTGCGGTGCACGGCTGCTCTTCTGAATAAATGAAAACTATTTAACACAGTTGTTTACACTTAAATTAAAAACATTTGACCAAAGAAAAACCGGAGCAGGACTAGAGAGAGATGAATATGATTTAGATTTTTATTTCTGTGACTATACGTCCCACAGGAGACACAGTATTAACAGTAGTCATCATTTCATTCCTCGGCTTTAGCAGCTCCTTTAATTCCACAGCTGACACTGCTAAAAATGACATTTTTCTTTCTGGATCTCTGAGAGCAGGACTTCAATCTCCAAACTAGTAAAGTTCTTCTTTTTACTTTGCGATGTCATTTATGAATGAACACTTCCTGGTATGTGGGGCAGGAAACATATAGCCTTATATGGTGTTTTTTTAGGTGGGTAATTATTCAAATCTCCTCTCCTCGTGCGTGAGCACCTGGATATGCATTCATCAGTTTACGCAGCTCATTTACACACTTTACCTGAAGATAAAAGAGTTTATTGAATCTGATGTGGCATGTTCGAACAATTCGCACCAACAAAAGTAAGAGAAATTTAGGATAAGAATAAGAACGTGTTCTCGCATGAGGGCCAGTGTATCTTTGGCCTTTGTGCTTTCAGGAAACCCAAAAAGGAGTACCAGCTGAAACTTCTCCGTTAGTGGTTTAAATTCACGTGACCAACCCTGATCAAGTCTTTGCCTCCTCCCGTAGGTGTTTGCCACCTACCCCAACGAGGACTACGATAGGCGCAATGAAGACGTGGACCCCATGGCAGCGTCGGCGGAGTATGAGCTGGAGAAGAGGGTGGAGAGGCTGGAACTGTTCCCCGTGGAGCTGGAGAAAGGTTTCAGTCTGTTTTCTCTACGAGCCGTGAATTTTTTTTTCTTCGGTCTGCTCTCAGAAATGTTTCCAGCACTCTGAGCGGCTGGAGGCGACCAGTTTGCTGGCTCGCTGCATAAATAGTACAAATAGAAACAGAATGCAAACACTGTGTTCATTAGAAGGGTTAGATTGTTTTTGTGAAAAGGGCCTGGAGTCTTCACCATCTGCGTTCTGCTAACCATCCGGCTCTCCAGCAGGCAGCAGAGGTGAAATGGTGCAAGTCTTCTCCTTTAATGTTTCCCCTGTGAGCCACAATATTAACATTATGCTGCATTAATATATGCATAAATAGCTATATTTGGCTTTCTGTTTGTTTCATAGGATAACCCATGTACCACTGATGGGCTAAAAGGGTTAAACTTTCTAAAGAACTTTACCCCCAGCCATTAAATTTAGGTGTTATTAGAGTTTCATTACTGTAAATCAATGATGGCTTGTTTACATCAAGAATAAAAAATCTCAGTCTTCAGACAGCCTCTAATTTGTGCTCATTATAGTAATTTTTTCATTAAAAATAGTCTAAATATTTTAGTTGATTTACTACAAAGGTATGTGTGTAGCATTTTAAAAAGCTAAAATGAGCAAAAGGCTAGCTAAAAAAATAAGGGCATCAAAAGGCTAGCAAGAAGCTAAAGGTTTTACAAAAGGCTTGCTAACAGCTAAAAAGAGTAAAGCACTAGCATAAAGCTAAATGTAACAAAATACTAGCAAAAAGCAGCAACAGATAAGCTAAAAACTAAAAGTAGCAAAAGTTAAGCTGAACTGAACAAAACACTAGCTAAAAGCTGAAGTATCAAAATACTAGTTGAAAGTTAGAAACATTAGAACAGTAGCTGAAAGCTAAAAGTAGCAAGAACTAAAATGACAAACTCTAGCTAAAAGCTAAGGTAGCAAAATGTTAGGTAAAAGCTAAAATTAATAAAAGAGTAGATAAAAGTTAAATTAACAAAGTTTTAGCTAAATTGAACAGTAAGGCTACGGTAGGAAAGGGCTGGGTAAAATGTAAAAATAGTAGAAAGTTGATAAAAGTGTCAAAATTTTACATAAAATGTTAAAGCAGCAGAAGTGTAGGTAAAAGCAAAATTTATTTATTTATTTATTTATT
>NW_013952409.1:1215847-1217917 GCF_001266775.1 Austrofundulus limnaeus | reverse complement strand
ATCTTATAATATCTGCCCCTTTTTTCTATAATTAATATAAATGAATAATAATTAGGAAAAGAAAAGAAAACAAAAAAAGATGTAGGAAAATACTACTGAAAAGCAGACAGATAAGTAGAAAACTAAAAACAGCAAAAGCTTAGTTAAACTGACCAAAACCCTAGCTGAAAGCTAAAAGCAGTAAAAGCTTAGCTTAGTTAAAAGCCAAAGTAGTGAAAGTCTTGGTAAAAGCTACAAATAGTAAAACAAACTATGCCGATTTAAAAAAGATTTGAGTTTTTAAAGGAATTTAAAGGAGCTGAAGGGGTTTAAATGAGGGAAGATTTTTGTAAATATAGTTAAATGTTTGTGAAAAAGTGAGAGTTAGAGGATCAAAAGTCCTAACACCCGTCGCCTGAAGGAGCTTCGTTTGCAGAGGCAGTTCGATTTCAAAACCGACAAAAACAAAACAAATCCCCGGTTTTCTTCGTGTGGAGGATGTCCTGACAGCTCGGCTCTCTTTCAGACGGCGACGGTCTGGGCATCAGCATCATTGGGATGGGCGCGGGGGCCGACATGGGGCTGGAGAAGCTGGGCATCTTCGTGAAGACGGTGACCGACGGAGGAGCGGCTCACAGAGACGGCAGGTGAGTCGACGTCAGGACGCCTCGCTGAAACATCCTGATCCAAACTGCGAGGCAAACCCTCCGCTTCGTGAGTCATATCCTGAGGTCGGAGCCTGGGTTGTAGATTTATTCCCGGCTGTGTGGATGCTTATTTTTGCTTTTTTGGTTTTGGCCAAAAAAAGAAAAAAGAAAAAAATGTGGGCTTTTCTGCCAGGATGGCAGATTCGCGTGGGTTTGAGTTTAGAGAGGACGATTTTAACTCTTTGTTTCTGCAGGATCCAGGTGAACGATCTGATTGTGGAGGTGGACGGCACCAGTTTGGTGGGAGTCACCCAGAGCTTCGCTGCCTCCGTACTCAGGAACACCTCAGGGACTGTCAAGTAAGCTTTGCATTCTTCGTTCACCCACAGAACTGACTTCCACCACATCCTGCCCGTTCACTTAACCAGACTTTGGATTTAAATTGCCAGTCTCACGGGGTCCTGATTATAACCTTCCACATTTGGGAGCTCCTTTTTGAGCCAGTCTGAAAAAGTCCCAAAGTTTTCCCTCTAAAGCACTGTTATCAGCAACAAATACAGTCTGCGTCGGAGGCTTCAGTTCAAAATGCCACCGGGCTATTTACAGCCGTGGCTCTTTGCGGGTTTTGCTGCTTCTGACTGTTGCCGTGCGCTCCTTTTGTTATCCGAGCTCATTCATAATTCAGGCTTTAGTGGTCAGCGCTGATTCTTTCAGTTGCGTGGGACTTACGAAGATCAGAGACCTCCACAGATTGGCTCATACATTATGGATCTTTGCAGCCGTGACGGCCAAGAAGAAGACAAATAGCCCGGGACAGGAAGTGTGCTCGTGGTGCATTTAATTACCCGTAAACGCTGTGGAAAATTAAGAGAAGGGCAGCGCCTGGCCTAATAACCATCTGTTGATCTGCGATGGTTCAAAATAATTTGACAGAGGCTTGCGAGGGAACATTTAACATCCTGAACGACTTGTTAAATGAGCTACGGGAGAGGCAGAGATGAGGATTGGAAGACGAAAGCAGCTCTAAAGAACAGATCTTTGTTCGATAGTAAACAGGAAGTTATTTTCTCTTGTCAGGCTTCAGTAATACCTTTAACCARGCCGACTCAGAGATGCACTCATGGTTCTTAAAGCCATATTTCTGACCTTGTAATGTAAGGATCTGTGAAAAGGTCATGAATAATTAACATCTTACCTGTTGCAGATTTCTAGTTGAATTTTCTTACTGAAGCAACCTTTTTAGTGTTTCATCAAAAATATTATATCCTGTAAAAAAGCAAAAACAAAGCAGCCACTGTTCAAAAGAATGTCCCAACACAGACGAGCTACATCTAATGGCCAGAACTCTGCAGTTTTCACTCATTTACAGGCCAGCGGTTACAGACCGTCCATCATTAAACAGAGGTGGAGGCCTCCGTTTTCAGCTGTCCCCCTCCTACAGTGC
>NW_013952409.1:1212952-1214969 GCF_001266775.1 Austrofundulus limnaeus | reverse complement strand
GAAGAACCCGTCCAGAAGACCTTTACAATTTTTTTCTTTTTGATTTTTTACCTGGATTACTGAGATGCATCAGGACATTATATCCTGTAGCTTTTTGCACAGCTTTGAAATAAAACAGGCAACTTATACATCAAAACGTGTGATGGGGAATACTTTGTTGTGACAAAACAGGAAGTGAATGGTTTTATTTATTTTTTTAGCACTAGAAGCATAAAAATTCACTCGGTACGCTTTCATCAGCCAGTCTGAGCTGCCTCGACTCCTCTGACTCCTAACGAACGTGTGCTTCGACAGGTTCGTGATTGGCCGGGAGAAGCCGGGCGAGCAGAGCGAAGTGGCCCAGCTCATCCAGCAGACGCTGGAGCAGGAGCGCTGGCAGCGAGAGATGATGGAGCAGCGCTACAACCAGTACATGGACGAACAGGAGGTCAGTGTTTCAGAGGCAGAGTCCTCTGATGGAGGGTCCGGCTGMGCTCCATGAGCCGAGCGAGGCTGAAACGTTCTGCTTCCTGTGCAGCTGCACAAACAGCCTCAACATGTTAGAAATTATGTTTTTTTAGAGAAATGGCATTTTTTTGTAAAATTYTTACGCTGGGCTCTGAACGACTATGCTGAAATTTGATGAAGAAGCTAAAACTGATTTGTTAAAGCTAAAAGAACACCTGAGTAGTTTAAAGAAGCAAAATATCAACCAAAAAACATTGGATAAAAGCAGCAAAATGTTGACTAAAAAGTAAAAGTACCAATAGGCTATTTCAAAGCAAACTGTAGCATAAACATAGCTAAAGCTATAGGTGAAGGTTGCAAAGGTCTAACTAAAATTCAAATATCAAAGTTGGAACTAAAGGTAACAGAGTGCAAGCTAAAAAAATAGTTGCAAAATGTTAAGTAAAAAGTAAAAGTACCAAAAAGCTAATTGAAAGCTAAATATGGAAACGTTTTAGGTAAACTTAGCAAAAGGCTAGCTAGAAGCTAAATGGTGCAAAAGGCTAGCTTATAATTAGCCTGGCCCTTGCCTTCCTACGCAGCTCCACTCAATTCTAGTTTCCCTTCACTGCTCCGTCTGGGACTTCTCCCACAGTCAAGGATTTCGCTGGCAGATTTTTAGCCGGGCCAATCAGAGAACAGAATGTCAATTTTCTGCACAGTGTTTGCTTGTAGTTTATTTTACCTGGGCCAATCAGCAAACAGAAGGCGGAGTTTTGAATGACGTTGATGTTCTGCGCAGTGTCTGCTAGTTAGTTTAGCATACGGCAGTGGAGGAAGTGAATGAAGCCAGTCTGTGTTGATAAGGCTTCCAAATTAAAATAAATATGTCTGACAAAGCAGCAGCTCTCAATTACAGTCGTCTCGTTTGGCTCGGTACTTCTCTCCTCTCAGTAGGGTTGTTTACAGCGCACGTGCTTTCTGGTTAGCTTCTTAGCTTAGCCTCCTTCACAGTGGAGCTTGCACTTGCGGCCAACTGATCCAATCATTTTAAACTTCAGCAGAGGCCACGCCTCCTGCAAGAAACGCTTCTCTATTCAGCAAGTCCAGACCCTTGTACGAAGCAAAGTGAAGGACAGGGTCTGGTTTAAACCAGYCTAGCTTATAAWAGCAAAACCTTAAAAAGAAAGTAAAAGTAGCAAAAAAGCATACTAAAAACTAAATACAGCAAAAGCAGCTAAAGGAAAARTAAAAGTTAAACYTAGCTGAACAGTAGCTAAAAGCAAAAGTAGCAAAAGCATAAAAGTAGTAAATGCTAATTAGTAGGGCTGGGTATTGGCAAGAATTTGGCGATACGATACATATCATGACAGAGGGGTCACGATACGATATATCCCGATATATCCCCATACTATAAAAGGCGATATATTGCAATATTTTTGGTCCAAAAATTATATTAAATAAAAACCTCTTACTGGAACCACCCCCCTCCCCCCCGAAAAACAAAATTCATTGTCTCAGAAAATTCTAATATTACATAGACATACTTTTGATACATTTAGCTGTGTTCTGCTTTGTATGTATTTTATTT
>NW_013952409.1:1206516-1212767 GCF_001266775.1 Austrofundulus limnaeus | reverse complement strand
AAGAAAACGATCAATCGATTATTAAATTAGTCATCGATTATTTTAAATCGATTAGTCGTCGACTAATCGTGGCAGCCCTACTTCCGACCCACAAAATAACAGTCCAAAAACACTGCAGGTTAAAATGCACAAACGTCACAAATAAGTCAACTAAACAAGGACATACAGCAGTGGTGTCCAAAGRCGGTGCTCAGGGYCCGGTGTCCTGCATGTTTTAGGTGCTYCCCTGGTTCAACACAGCTGAACCTAAGGAGTGCTTAATTAGTAGGCCRCAGTATGCCATCAAGGTCTGCAGAGGCCTYTAGGCACTCCTTAGGTTCAGSTGTGTTGAACCAGGGCAGCACCTAAAACAAGCAGGACKCCGGCCCCTGAGGACTGACTTTGGACAGGCTCAACAAGTTCCTGTTTTATGGCTGTTTGCACAAAAATATTTGAAAATTTTTCACAAAAATATGTTTCTAAGAATCATATTTATCTGCGTATTTTTATTTTTGAAAGTGTACGCCAGTAAATTAAACCATAAARGTGAGAGAGGCTACTAAGGAGGAAAGGAAAGCAGTTTTGCAGGTGTTGATTTCGAACAATTGGTCACACAAAACACAGCCAGCCAGCTGGTCCCAAACACTCAGAACTTACTGAGTCCACAATGGAAATTTGCCTTTTTCGCCCTGGAATTTAGGGGTGCACCGATAAATCGGTCGGACAATTTCCTTAATTTTGGAAAATCAGAGATCGGCTGATGCTTAGATAAGATCGGTGGAAATGATCAGCTTTTCGTCTACCTCTGCTATAGTCTGAAAGTCAGCCACGGTTCCCTTTTCCTCTGCCGTGAGCACTACCTAAAGTCCAGTTGAAACAAGTTTGTATTGTCTCAAGGGTATTTCATTACAATAAGATTGGAACATTACAGGTGTATTGTGGCCTTCTACCACCTGACAGTGGCGTTTTTTTGAAAATAGGAATCGACCAAAATCAGAATTGGCAGCTCAGACTTTTTAAAGATCAGCCAGAAAACTGGTGCACCACTACTACAATTTCCTTCACTTCAAGTTGTAGTCGCAGCCCAGTGAGAAACACAACTTGAGTTTTCTGTCAACAAAATACTGGATCTTCTTTTTTATTTTAGGAGCCTGAATGATTGACAGGTCAGACGATTAACAAACAGGACAGTTCCTCTGAAATGAGTGAAAAGAAGCCAAAGACTCCTTCCAAAATGTAAAAGAGCTTTAGAAAGTGAATTTTAGAGACTAAAGTCGTCCATTATGGTGTTTTCGTGTGCACCTTCTGGTAGTGTCTATTGAGATGATAGTTCCTGGAAAAGCCCTTCCCGCAGTGCGTGCATTTGAACAGTTTCTGCCCCTGGTGCAGCATCTGGTGAGCTTTGAGGCTCTGCGGGCGGCTGAAGCTCTTGCCGCAGTCGAGGCAGCGGTGCGGCCGGAAGCCCGTGTGCTTCCTCTCGTGTCGCTTCAGGTCCCCCGACTGGCGAAAGCTCTCGCCGCAGTGGGTGCACAGGTAGGGCTTCTCCCCGGTGTGAGTCCTGAGGTGCACGTTCAGCTGGCCGCTGAAGGAGAAGCCCTTCCCACAGTGGCTGCAGACGTGCGGCTTCTCGCCCGTGTGCACGTGCCGATGCTGCGACAGGCCGTACTTGGTCCCGAAGCCCTTCCCGCAGTGGCTGCAGACGTACGGCTTCTCGCCCGTGTGAAGGTACTGGTGCTGCGTCAGGCTGGATTTGTTCGTGAAGCTCTTCCCGCACTCGGGGCACAGATACAGAAAGTCCACGCTCTCCTTGCACTCGTGAGATTTGAAATCTTGCACGTTCGCGCAGCCGGCGCCACAACCTAGACACGCGCGTCCCGCCTGGTTCTCCTCCGGCTCGTCCGCCTGGCTGTCGGAATCGACGGGCGGCTGGACCGCCACGGTGTGGTGCCTCCTGACGTGTTTGATCAGGTAACTCTTGGAGGTGAAGGAGAACGGGCAGAGGGAGCAGGGGAAGATCTCCGACGTGCAGTGATACTTGGTGCAGTTGCCTTTCTGGTGCAGCCTCAGCCTGGTGGCTGTGGTGAAGCACTTGTTGCAGCGGTCACAGATGTTGGATGTGACCTTAAAATGCTCCGCCCGCTCGTGCTTTTGCAGCAACCACGCCGTATTAAAGGTCGCCTCACACCGGTCGCATTTAAACGCCTTCAAAGTGCATTTGTGCGCTTTGAGATCGTCTCGGTTTCCGTATGTCCGTTTGCAGTGGTTGCAGCTAAACCACTTGAATTTGACRGACTCTGTATCCAAATCAGAGGAGCTCCTCGCCGTCTGAGCGGGTCTGCCCGCTTTGCGTTTCGGCGCTACGAGCTTGGTCAGAGCAGAAACGTTCAGTGTTGCTTTGAGACGCCGAGGTCTGACCYAGGGGAGGTTCTGGACCCGGTCTGTGGTCCCAGCTTGACTTTCCGCAGACGCGTCTTCTGAGTGAAACTCATTTATGTGCTCCTGAAGGGCGTCCACCGAAGGGAAACACACCGAACATTCGGCGCAGCAGAAGGGCAACGTGCCGGCGTCCTCCGAAGCCACGGTCACTTCCGRCCTGCTTCTGCTTCTCTCCTGATGGCCCGTCAGGTGCCGTTTCAGGTCGTTGTAGTGGCGAAAGCATTTCTGACAGATAGAACAGACGTACGGGCGTAAATTCTGGTGGGCGGTCGCTTTGTGTTTCCGGTAAGACGCCGCCTTCGTGAAGCCCTTCCCACAAAGCGGACAGCTCAGCAGACACTTGTCTGCCTCAGCAGCTGAAGGGTCTGCAGTAACGAGGTCGAGGGGATTTTCACTTCCGTTGGTTTCTCCTACGCCCTCCGATTCTGCTGCTTCGGCGGCGTCGACGTGTTCGTCTCCCTCCGTCTCAGAGAGGATTTTCTTCGTAATCGAGGCTTTCTCGACAGCTGGCTTTTTGTGAACGAGCTGGTGTCTGATTAAGCCCGAGGCCTGGCTGAAGCTTCGCCTGCAGTGCGTGCAGCAGTACGGCCGCTTGTTTGAGTGGACGCACAGCTTGTGCCTCCTGAGGTGAGGCGTTTGCTTGAACACCTTGCCGCAATCGTCACACGTTTTGGATTTAACAGAATCCTCAGGTACCCCCACCAGAGARGCCGGGGATAGGTCCGAGGCAGCACCGTCAACGTGGGCCTCTCCAACTGTTTCAGGGGGTTCAGGCCGCGCGTGCAAGTGGTTTATATGTCGGAAGAGGAAGGCCTCTGTAGTGAAGGAGAGCTGACAGCAGGAGCACATGAACATCTGATTGGACACAGACTGAGCGCTCCCTGAAAATTTAAAAGTAAAAGACAAAGTTTGCTCACTGAAAAATGGCAACACTGTGTGTGAAAAGTACTGTATTTATTCATGTATAATACTAGAAATTTAACCCTAAAAATTATCCATAAATTGGGGAGGTAGTATTACACATGGGTTTTTGTTAATTTGATTTTTTTTATTCTTTTTAATCTTAAAAAATGATGATCGTATTATACTTGAATAAATACGGTAATAATACAAAAAACTACCTGATTTATTCCACCTCAACGTCAACAACTGAGCCCAAACTTTACTGAACTCTGTGTACATTTTGTTGCCGGGCCACACGGTGAGCTCATCTCCGATGTCTATGGAGCGACAGCAGTGATAAAAAACGCTGCCTTTGTAGTGGACAGCCCGCAGGTTCGCCTCCTCTTCATTACGAGCAAAMTTAACGTATCTGAAACAAAACGTTAGAAAACAAAATGTTTAGAGCTACAGAAATTAAAAACTAAAACTAAGTTGTTCAAATTTTAAACAGGCAGAATAGAGGCTAAATTGTAAAAAACACAAGCTAAAAAGGTTGAAGGTTAAAGGTTAAATGCAGAGAGAAAACAATTGTATAGGTCTTCTGGACGGGTTCTTCTCTAATGAAACGTTTCGTCTCTTCTCCAAGAGACTTCTTCAGTCTGAGAGTTTCAGGCAAAATTCAGGCTTTTAAGCACTGCCTCCATGTGACTGATACTCACATCACATGGCTATCGTTGACACCTAATTAACACCTATTGTTAACAGGGGGTGGAGTGATACTGGCAATAGCAGCACTGCAGGAAGGGCGACAACTGAAAGCGGAGGCCTCCACCTCTGTTTAATGATGGACGGTCTTTCTTCACAAAAATGGCTTCTTTTACTCCTCTCTCAAACCAACGTTCCTCTCTATCAAGAATGAGAACATCCTCATCTCTGAAAGAGTGACCGCTGGCCTGTAAATGAGTGAAAACTGCAGAGTTCTGGCCATTAGACACAGACGACAGACCAACACAGACGAGCTACATCTAATGGCCAGAACTCTGCAGTTTTCACTCATTTACAGGCCAGCGGTCACTCTTTCAGAGATGAGGATGTTCTCATTCTTGATAGAGAGGAACGTTGGTTTGAGAGAGGAGTAAAAGAAGCCATTTCTGTGAAGAAAGACCGTCCAACATTAAACAGAGGTGGAGGCCTCCGTTTTCAGTTGTCCCCCTCCTACAGCACGGCTATTGCCAGTATCACTCCACCCCCTGTTAACAATAGGTGTTAATTAGGTGTCAACGATAGCCATGTGATGTGAGTATCAGTCACATGGAGGCAGMGCTTAAAAGCCTGAATTTTGCCTGAAACTCTCAGACTGAAGAAGTCTCTTGGAGAAGAGACGAAACGTTTCATTACCCGTCCAGAAGACCTATACAATTTTTTTCTTTTTGATTTTTTACCTGGATTACTGAGATGCATCATGACGTTAAATGCAGAGGTTTACAATAACTAAGTACAGTCATATGAAACAGTTTGGGCACCCTTGTACTAAAGCCTTCATGCAGAGGAACAAGTACAATGTTCTGGAATGGCCATCTCAGTCCCCAGACCTGAATATTATTGAAAATCTGTGGAGTCACTTAAAGAGAGCTGTCTATGCTCAGAAACCATCAAACCTGAATGAACTAGAGATGTTTTGTAAAGAAGAATGGTCTAAAATACCTTCAGCCACAATCCAGACTCTCATTAGAAGCTATAGGAAGTGTTTAGAGGCTGTTATTTCTGCGAAAGGAGGAGCTACTAAATATTGAGGTCAGGTTTTTTTTTTTATGGTGCCCAAATTTATGCACCTGCCAAATTTTGTTTAACCAGTTATTGCACACTTTCTGTAAATCATATAAACTTCATTTCACTTCTCAAATATCACTGTGTTTGTCCCCTGTATGATATATTTAACTGATATTTTTAATCCAAACAATCAATGATTTATAAAGGTAAATCAGGAAAATTAACAAGGCTGCCCAAACTTTTTCATATGACTGTACATTTACTTCGTTAAAGTACTTCAGTTGTTTTGAGGATTTGTAATTTTACCAATTATTTTTTTTAAAAGCTACTTTTACATTTATTTCGTTACATTTCAAAGCAAAAAGTGATACTTTTACTTCTTTACTTTAAAATGTAACATATAGTAGTTACTCGTTACAGATTAAATATGTTTGAACTCATCATGAAAGATGTTTATGAACTCTAAAAATAAAGTGTTGCATTTACTCAGTCGTCAACTGGCTCAACTAAGCCTAGTTGAGTAAATTGAGCAAATACACATTTATTAATTAACTCAACCTGACTTAGTGGAACCAGTTTGGTTCAGTAAATTCAACAGTTTATTTCTTAGAGAGTATGTAAAAATACTTTTACTTTTATTTTCCCAATTTTGGTTTTTTGTTTTACGACTTTTACTTGAGTAGTTTTCTCGTCAGTGAAATTTATTTTTACCAAGGTCATTTTCTGTTCATGTAATTTTACTTTTACTTTATTTTTTTCCAAGTACTTTATAGACCTCTGGTTACATCCATAAAGGTAGCTGAAAGCAACAAGTTTCAAAACAGCCAAAAGTACCAAAATACAAAAATACAGTTATGCTGAATTAAAAAAATTAAAGTATTGAAAATTTTAAATGGATTTAAAGTAGCCTCTAGTTTTGCAAAGTGAAGAAAGTGAAGAAATCTTCCATCTTGTGAACATTTGGGGTGACATATTTGAAAATAAAAGCACAAATGAAGATTCTACAAGAGAAAAAGAGAAAATTATCCCACTTCTTATTTGACAACTCCCGATTTGGTTTATGCCCTTGATCATTTGTGACAAGTTTATTTTTATGGCAACATAATGTTCTGGGGTCTCATTTATAAAGGATTGCGTGGAAACCATACTAAAAGTGAACGTACGGCCAAAAGGTGGAAATGGCG
>NW_013952409.1:1195087-1206291 GCF_001266775.1 Austrofundulus limnaeus | reverse complement strand
AATCACAACCTCGGCGTAAAAAGTGGCGTACGCAATTTTCTGGGCTCAAATTGTGCGTACGCCAGTTTTATAAATCCGAACCCTGATCATTAATAATGGCTCTAGGTAAATAAAAGACAAAGCACGAAACATTCCCTGTAACTTTCTGGAATAATGAACCTAAATTTTCCCCCATTTTTGAGTACACAGTAAATACCATCAATCAATAAACAATAAAAAGTTGTTCAGAATTTATTACCTCATCCAGTTTGCGACGGAATCCTTGGCAGCATCAATYTACTCATACTGATCTTCTCCTAGGTAAATCTGAATAAAATTGCAACAAACACAAGAACTTTAAATTTAAAGTTAAGACTTATAAAAACGAATGATGTCACTTTAACATATCCTTTTTTTTACCTCCCAAGAAAAATCGCTTGTTAAGGCATTTTCCCTTGTTGTCAGTTCTCCCTCAAAAGGTCCGAAATGCATCCCTGGAGACACCACTTGTCCCTGATTTATAACCCCGACTCCAGCATCAGGAATACTTGATCTACCTATCACCAGGCCAAAAGGTAAGGTGAGGAGAGCTCGCTGTGGGACACCCTGGCTTGTTGGAAAGTCAAGAACGTAAGATGGACCACTGTTATTTGGATCAGTCTGGTCCTGGAAAAGGGTTAGACACTCCTCACACCCTGAAAAATAACCAACATGTTTCATTTTAATGACTCTAAATCATAAACACATGCAGTTATTCCTGTAAACGGAGAATAATATATACTCAACACGGGTCAGAAGTGCCTTAATTAAAATATATATAAACTTGATGACTTCATATTTTGTAAAACAATATTTCTTTGCTTACAGAAGCCACCTGAAGTTTGTTCCTGTCCCACGGTGTTCAGCAGCTTCTGGATTGAAGCTTCTGATGGCTCTAAATCAGACACCACGAGTACATGACCTAAAGAGTACACAATTCATGTCAAACATTTAACATCTCTGTTTAAAACACAAGGTTATCACAGTACTGACTGTACCTGCTGGGGTGCTACTCTTCAGAGACAGGGACTCTTTTATTTCAACAACCTCCACGGTTGTCTCAACCAACTCCATGTCGCTGTTGTTGCCCGACATGAGAGTCAACCTTTAGTGGAAGATGAGTGAAAATTAGTGGCTTTTAGGGAAAAGAAAACACCAAGGAGGACGATTGAATTGACGTTAATATGATGTTGAATTAGCTTAAGATTAAGAAATCGATTTTGCTGGTTAAAAATCTTTACAACAATTGTTATAGTTACAGTAAAACAGTGGGATAAGTAAGTTGAAAAGAATAACAGACAATCCAGTGGCAGTTAGCCTCAATACGCTAAATAAAAATAACAGTTCCGTCTTATTTGGATTTAGAATTGTTTGTTTCTAGTTAAAACTTAACTACGCGGAGCAAGAATCGCATACCTTTTGTATAATTGTCGATTCAAAACTATATTACTTGRACTTTTGCTACAGTGGTCTAAAACAAAATAATTTAGCTGTTAGCATGAAGCAGATTCCAGCGCGGGGTTGTTTATCCGGAAGTACATACGGGTCACTTCCGGTATGAGGATTATAAAACTTAACTGCGTAGAACAAGAATCGCATACCTTTTGTATAATTGTCGATTCAAAACTATATTACTTGTGATTTTGTTACAGTGGTCTAAAACAAAATAATTTAGCTGTTAGCATGAAGCAGATTCCAGCGCGTGGTTGTTTATCCGGAAGTACAAACGGGTTGCTTCCGGTATGAGGATTCTCCGCTTTTTCCTTTAAATAAAGGCAGTAAATGCGTACTCTCCGAGTTCTTTTCCGCGACATATCTTTTGTCATTTTTTCAAAAATGAAATGACAAATATGTACTATAAAACAACCGTGGTAGAGTTCTGACTCCTGATAGTCCTAGTTTGTCCACTTCCACCYCATTTTACGTAGCGCCGCTGGTGTAGTGGTATCATGCAAGATTCCCATTCTTGCGACCCGGGTTCGATTCCCGGGCGGCGCACGCTTTTTCTTTCTTTTTTTCCACTATTTGAATAGTGAACACTTCTGCAGGAACACAGAGTAAACCGCTCGGCGTCGATACGGACGAATCTGGTGCTGATTCAACAGCAGTCCGTACTGGATGAAAGCAAGCTACCTCTGCCGTATTATTTTTATTATGTGACTTTGAACTGTTTTGCATGTTCTGTAACTTAACCCGCGTACGTCTGCTCTGGCAGAAACGAGMGTTTCAGGATTTTATGGTAAGATCACTAGTTAAAATATATTTTAGTTAATTGCACTCCATCTATGAATTTCAACCATCTCCTTTGCCTTGTTGRTGCATTCTCACAACCGTCCACATGAGGTCGCTATTGGACAAATACTTGCTGCACATTTTATTATGATTTTTACTTATATTACAAATATAATTACTGGCTTTTTACTGTAACAAATAACTAGATTCTTTTCCTCCAGTTGGCTTTTTACTGTAACAAATAACTAAATGCTTTTCCTCCAGTGAGCAACCATATTCTCAATCAACAAGATATGACGCAGAGGACAACAGCTACAGTCTACCTTCAGCTTCTAGCTTGTGCTGCTTTGTGAGGACAGAGATCTGCTGATGACTGTAGGCTGGGATGCCTGGATCAGGTTAGATAAGAAGCTCTTAGTTAAAAGAATTTGTTCTCAGGGTGAAAACTACTTTATGTTTTTGGCGGTCACATTATCATCCTTTTTGCAGGTGTTGGAATARGAAGACAGACGTGTGAGAAGGTGCTGTACGGTCACACTGGTACCATCAACCGCCTCAACGTTCAGGCACACAGACTGCTCTCAGGAGTGAAATGTTTTTACTGTTCAAGGTAAGCAGCTCTTAATGTCTTAAAAAAAGAAAATATTTAACATTTGGGTCAACTTGATCCAAGATGGCTGCCACAGTTCTAAAAATACCCCATCAATGTCTAAAAGTCAGTCACAGATATTGAGTTCAAATTTCATGTATTTTCAATATTTGACCAAAACAGCTACATATTCACAGAAGATGATTTGTTGTGTCGACAGTCTGGAGTATGCACAAAGGATGCCTTTTAAAAGGTTTCTATTTTAGGCACTGAGTTTCTGTTCTGTGTGTAAAAATCAACAAATCAGCCGTGTGCAGCAGCTGTGRTCAAGGTCTGGTCAAAACCTGGAACGTGGAGACCGTGTTGCTGCTCAGGCTGAGAATATTTCCAGAAAACAACATATTTTGTTTTCTATAAACTGAGTTCTGCTTATGTGCCAAAATATTGTTTTTATTCTGATATTCTTGCTCTCGTGCTTTTGAAGGTGATTAAGGTTCACAGGAGCTCTGTGAAGTGTTTGTTTAATAACGACTGGCACCTCCTGTTTGGAGGGTCTGATGGTAAAGTGAYGATGTGGAGCGTCGGCTGCGAGGCCAAAGAGTGTCTGATGACGTTCAACCATCCAACGTTAGTCCAGAAAGAAAAAAAATTGTGTAGGTCTTCTGGACGGGTTCTTCTCTAATGAAACGTTTCGTCTCTCCTCCAAGAGACTTCTTCAGTCTGAGAGTTTCAGGCAAAATTCAGGCTTTTAAGCCCTGCCTCCATGTGACTGATACTCACATCACATGGCTATCGTTGACACCTAATTAACACTTATTGTTAACAGGGGGTGGAGTGATACTGGCAATAGCAGCGCTGTAGGAGGGGGACAACTGAAAACGGAGGCCTCCACCTCTGTTTAATGATGGACGGTCTTTCTTCACAAAAATGGCTTCTTTTACTCCTCTCTCAAACCAACGTTCCTCTCTATCAAGAATGAGAACATCCTCATCTCTGAAAGAGTGACCGCTGGCCTGTAAATGAGTGAAAACTGCAGAGTTCTGGCCATTAGATGTAGCTCGTCTGTGTTGGGACATTCTTTTGAACAGTGGCTGCTTMGMRCKYYAWRRTTMGGMTTRCKWMYAAAAATAATTTAAGATTTTTAATTTAACAAAGAKAATGAAATTTTCTGCAGAAATGCAGAGTAAATYCTGAATCATACGGAGCCTGTAAGGGGACATGGCAGATTTTKTTTTCTTTTGTGTTCCCACGCAATAGCATTGCGTTACCTCGCACAAGTTGTTTTGCGAGGGAATGCAAACATTTCCGAGGTAACGCAAAAAGTTTTGCGAGTAACGCAATAGTATTGCGTGGGAACGCAAAAGAAAAAAAAATCCCCCCATGTCCCCTCGCAGGCTTCGAAGAATCCTGAATGACTCTGAGTATTATTGAAAAATAAACTAATGGAAGTATTAAAGTTTAAACAAGCAGAACAAAAAGCAAAACAGCAGCTAAAAGCTAAACTGAGCTGAACTGTTGCTAAAAGCAAAATTTAGCAAAACAGTAGCTAAAAGTTAAACTTGGCCAAACAGTTGTTAGGAACACTGTTTCTAATAGAATAACATAACAGAAGCTGAAAGCTACATTTAACAAATCAGTAGCTAAAAGCTAAATTTAGGAATGCTGTTGCTAATAGATAAATTAGCAAAACATCAGCTGAAGGCTAAAGTTAACAAATCAGTAACTAAAAGCTAAATTAACAAAAGCTATAACAAGAAGTTACAATTTTAGTAAATTCTAGTAGAAAAATGAGCAAAACAGCAGCTAAAAGCTAAATTTAAAAAAGCTGAAACCAACATATTGATTAGTAAAACAGCTGAAGGCTAAATTTAACAAATTAGTAGCTTAAATCGAAATTATGCATAACTGTGTCAAAAACGCAAAATTTCGAAAAACAGTTTCTAATAAATAAATTAGCAATACTGCAGCTAAAGGCTAAATTCAACTAATCAGTAGCTAAAACCACAATAAGAAAAGCTGTTGCAAAAAGCTAAATTTAACATGTCAGTAGCTTAAAGCTAACTTAAGCAAAACTGTTGTGAAAAGCTAAATTAAGGAAAAACTCTAGCTATTAGGTAAAATAGCAAAACAGCTGCTGAAGGGCTAAATTTAACAAATAGTAGCTAAATTAAGCAAAACTACAGTTAAATCTACACATAGTAAAACAGATGCTGATAGATAAAGTAGTAAAACAATACAAACAAGCTAAAATGATCAAACTCGTAGCTTAATGTTTAATGGAACAAACCCACAGGTGAAATCTAAAACGATTTCAGTGAATTTTGTAAAGCTGTAGAAGTAGCTACAGATTTTACAGAWTTTTCTGCAGAGAGGTGAAATCTCWGARCCTCCTCTTCCTCCGTGTTATTACTGGCTGTTTGGACGGGAAGTTCGGCGTGTTTAATTTCCTCACCGGAGACTGAGAGACATCAGGATGGAGTGAATCAGGCAGCCTGCTGTCGCTCCCCTTCCAGGACCACAGGTGAGACAAAAAATACTCTTATTGCCTTTCGGTTTATTAGAAATAATTCCAAGCAAAGTTCCTCTTGTCTTTAGTGAACGCAGCAGACGTGCAGCTCTACCAGTTTGCCAAAGTGTTCTGGGACTACACAGTTTGTTTACTAGAGCAAATCACAAAAGGTAGGAACTGAAAGCTGCGGTGGCATGTTAGTGTCAATGTAAATATAGAAGTAATAAAAGTGGCTGCTGAAAATACAGACTTTAATAATATATATTTACATAGAAAGCATTTCTTTGCAACAGGAAATGGTAAAAGTGCCAAACAGTCAGTGCAGAGAGGTTTCCACCTCTCCCGCCTCCACAAAGAGACAGTTCGTGTAAAAACAGACCGGCCTCGCACACTCAGGTGGTGTCCGGTGATGCAGCTGAAGCAGATCTGTGTCTGAGGAAAAAAACATAAGGAAGACGAAACAATACTGTGAGGAAGGCCAAACAAACATCAGTAGAAGAGTTACTGCCTGTGTTTGATGACAAACTTAACATTAAATGTTGTTTCCATAAACAACCACTAGGTGTCAGTGTTGTATCACTTGTGAGAAACTAAAATGTTTTTACAAAATTCTTTTTTCCTTTAGTCCTAGTACCATTTTTATACTTCTTGTACATTTTGTATACAACAGAAAGTTAAAAAATGTGTTTAATACTTGTTTCCCTGAAATATAACCCCTACAGTTACATAAACAACTGCTTTCCTCATCCTCATGGTAACTTTTTTTTTGGCATTTTAGCGTCTGTGAGACTCAGTGAAGTCCTCAGAGGAGCAGAGTTTGTCCCCTTCAGAGACCCTCCACCCTACCAGCTGCCCTCTTGACGCCCACCCCTCCACCCCACCCCTCGCCTGCCTTTAGGGCATCATTAGGGGGGTGTCCAGGGTGAAGATCAGGGAGAGAAGGTCCTCAACAGTGAGGCAGTTAAGCCCTCCTGAAAATCAAAGCGTTTGCAGAATTTCCTCTTTCACATGGCTGATGCTGATTCAGCATTCACACAATTGTTTTTTCTGTTTTTTTCCCCTAATTCTGCATGCTTTGCACTATCGTTCATTCGTTCATTCGTTCATTCGTTCATTCATTCATTCATTCATTCATTCATTAAATTGTCGAGCTTTTATATTTTTCAAAATATTTAACTTTATTGTCACCCATTTTCACATAGAAATACATCAAAATTTCTACGATTAAAAACATTTTCTCTTCAAAATCTTCTCTTCTGATACTTTTAGCTTTTAGCAATTTGGCTTCTTTCTAACCTGTTGATACTTTTAGCTAGCTTTTCTTACTTTAGCTTTTAGATCTCGCTTCATTACTTTTAGCACCCCTCGTTAACATTTTGCTACGGTTAGCTATCCTTTTCTTACCCGGGGGCCACATCTGGCCCACAGACGAGTTAAATGAACTTTAAAACTAAATTTTAAATCAGAAAATTACATTTATMTATTTGCCAGATGTCTGATATTTTGTCTTGTGGTCCCCTACAAGCCCACTTCTGCATCTTCATCCGGCACCTCAACCCCCCCACTATTGTCTCATCAGGTACGGAGCTTTTCGTCTGGAGTCGGCACAGCTGTGGAGGCGATAGGGAGCGTAAAATCAAAAGCGTAAAATCAAAAGCGTAAAATCAAGGCAAACTTAGAAAGGGGGAAAGTCTTGTTGAAAGGATGCTTCTTAAGTTGGCGGGGCAGAGGAGGATAAGTTCAGGTTCATTTATTGACCTCCTCGTGGTCTTTAAAGCTGGACGTGATCCTGCTGAACTTTGATCRACGTGCATCTCCATATCCAAAGACTTATAAGCATCTCATTTTGTTTGTCAGAGAAACTGATCAATGTTTGTCACGAGGCGTCAGCTGCAGGTTCGAGTTTCTCCAGACCACCAGGTCAGCTCGGGCCAGTCGTGGTTCAGAACGGGATTAACCAAATTGGCGTCTGCATTACTTTTGGATTTGCATCCAACTCAGACGAGGGTCCGACTTGCCCCGAAGCCATTCGGAGGTCTCATGGTTACCTTCYTCTAATCGTTTCAGAATAAGATGCTTCATAAATATGCAAATAATAAAGCTACAATTTGGTGTGTTGAAAAGCGGAGTCCCCGGTTAAATAAATAGTCTGAATGAACAAGATGACAAGCTTTTACCATCTTCCTCTCCAGGCCTCTGCTCTGATGACTCAGTAAAACCAGCCTGGAAACTAGATCCATGTGTCTTCCTGACCTCATCTGCAGATAGAGATCATAATGGAAAGTGAATATGGCCACAATAAAGACGGGGAGACAATTAACGGGAACACCATTACTGAGATATGGAACTGATTAACACGCACATTCAGCCAGGCCAAACAGATAAGATGGGTATCCGATGTCTCGCTGACCGAGTCTCGTCGTGGTCTCTGTGAGCCGGGGTTGGATTCTTGTTTCCTGGGCCTCAGAGAGAATCGGAGGCTCTCGATGGACCCAGAGAGAGAAACCACTGGGACCACATGATGAGGTTAATCAAAGAGACTCCAACAAATGACTCAGTAACACTTTTACCCTTCGAGAGGGGCTGCAGAAATGATTACCTGAATTAAATGGTGTTTTTTTRCTCCCTGAGGGAAATTCTTTCAAAATAAAAGCTTCCTCACAAAACAGCTACTTCTGTGATGATCACACTGCTCGTTGCCACACAAGTGCTTGGGAAACCAACACTTTCTACTCAGTGACCCTAAACATCTGCCACTAATATGGATTYGTTTAACAGCAAAAACAAAATAAAGGTGCAAAAATGACGCGAATCGGTCAGGATGTGTGTTATCTCCCAGCACTTGTAACAACAAGCTAAAACACCCGCTGAGCTGTGAAACATCTAAACTCGGACACCCGTCGGTTTTCCTCGACTACAAAAAAAGACTCTTCCTGGGCTCAGGTCAAACAAGGGGAGGGTTACAAGTCCACAGAATATTTACTGAGTAAACAGCAGTGGAATTAACAAGTCTGGGAGGCGGTGTTTGTTGTGTCTGGTGGTTCACAGGAGAGATGTGTYGGTCGAGAGAAACTGACACAAAAACATTTTAATTCATAAAATGGAAATTAAACAAATTTAAACCAGAGGAACTGCATTTTTGGTGAAAATTAAATCTGATTGTGGCGCAGAATGGATGCTGAATAAGGAAGCTGGACAAGAACTAAAAAAAAGCTAAATCTACATAAATGTGCAAAAACTATCTTAAATTTAAAAGTAGCAAAAGGCTTATTAAAATTTGTAAAAGTGTATCTAAAATATTAAAGTAGTTAAACAATTGCTATAAGTTACAAGTAGCAAAATACTACCTAAAAGTAACAAAATGCCAGTTAAAAGCAGCAAAATATTAGCTAAAAGCTAAATATAGCAAACATTTAAGTTGCAAAAGTTTAGCTAATAGTAGCAAAATAGTAGCTAAAAGCTAACTGTAAAAAAGGCCTATAGCTAAAAGTAGCTAAATGTTATCTAAAAACTTAAAATACAACAGCTAAGCCTAACGCTAAAAATATAAAAAAGGTTAAAAATCTAAATTCAGCAAAAGGCTAGCTAGAACTAGAAAAGTTTATAAAATGACAGCTAAAAGCTCACAAAAGATTAGCTACAAATAGCAAAATATTAGCTAACTGCATTCAAAGATTAGGTAAAACCTAAATGTAAGAAAAAATAAAACTACCATATTTTTCGGACTATAAGCCGCGACTTTTTTCCTGAACTTTGAACCATGTGGTTTATTGTGGATTTTTTTCTTCAGCCACCAGGGGACTCTTATGCTGCATTTGCTTCAACCACTCGCTTCAAAAAAAGAAAAGAAAAAAAAAGATAAAAACGATGGCTTCCAGAGCCGACTGTTGTACCAGGAAGCAGCGATTTAAAGATAGTCAACGGCCAAAAACTCATAAAAGGGGATAAAACAGACATTTTTCACGGTGGAATCTGACTGATAAAAATGTTGGAGCTTAATCCAGGACCAGTTTGTGGATAAACGTCGAGTGAAGAGCCAACTATTTTTCCCCGCATTTCACTCTCCGGGGAAGGAAGCCCATGCAGTGATATATGCTGGAGTGGGAGGGCTTTCCCAGCATCTCGACTCGGGGTTTCTCGGGGGAACTAAACTAAACTAACAACTAAAACGAACGCCGAACAACCACGTGATGGCGCATCGACCGGTCGACAGCCGAGCGACCATACTGCCAGCTTAGCCGGAGGTGTAGCGCCATTTTGTTTTAGCTAGTAGCAGACACGACACAACGGATCTTCGACAGACACGATATTGGACAGTATGCGGGCCCACATCACGGATTCGGTGAAAGCAGCCATCAAGAAAACAAACTCAATTCCTGCTGTTATTCTTGCAGGTACAACAAAGTTTTTGCAACCCCTGGACATCAGTGTGAATCGTGCATTTAAAGCAGCACTCAGGGGTGAATGGGAGGCTTGGATGACTGACGGGGAGAAATCATTCACAAAAACTGGCCGAATGCGAAAAGCATCATTTCCTGATGTCTGCCAGTGGATCCTAACAGCGTGGAGCAGAGTGAATGAGTCCACCATCACCAATGGGTTCTGAAAGGCTGGACTGCTACGTGAAGAGGACACCACAGCTTCAGAGCCAGCATTACCCCGGGAGGACAACAGATACCGCTGTGTGACGCAGCTTTTCTCAGCTTGTTTAACTCCGACACTGAAGAGGAGGACTTCGATGGTTTCAGTGCGCTGGAGGACGATGAATGAGACGTTTTGTTGGACCAGAAACTGTTAAAGAAAACTACCAAAATAAGGTCAGTTAAATGAACCATATTCCTCCGAACTTTAATTCCTAAAGATTTGCTTTTTATGTTTTGATGTTGAATTCACTTTTTTGACGACAGTTTTGGGTGTACTGTTTTTTTATTTTATTTTGGGGGTGTGGCTTATAGTCCGGTGCGTTTTATATGCTGATGATCGCAAGTTTTTTTTAAATGGCAGGTGCGGCTTATAGTAGTTAAAAGTAGCTAAAAGCATTATAAGATTAGCTAAAATCTAAAAGCCTCAAAAGTTGAGCTAAATTAAACTATAGTTAAAAAATAGCTAAAAGCTGAAAGTAGAAGAATAGTTAAAAGTTTTAAAAGTTTAGCTAAAATTAAAATATAGTTAAACCTAGTTAAAACCTAAAAATAATACAAAGATAGCTAAAACTAAGATTAGCTAAAAGCTAAAAGTCTAAAAGTTTTAGCTAAAATTAAAATATAGCCAAAACTAGTTAAAAGCTAAAAGTAGAATGGTAGCTACAAATCGTTGTCATCGTTGTCGTCGTCGTTGTCATCACTTTATTTATATAGCACATTTAAAAACAACAGTGTTGACCAAAGTACTTCATAGACACAATACAGTAAAACATACAATAAGCTCAAAAACAAATAAAAGACACAAATTACAAAATCCTGAGGTAGATCAAACTGAATTTGAATTAAAAGCCAGTGTAAAAAAGTGAGTTTTTACAAATGTAATAAAAGACTAGCTAAAATCTAAAAGTTTTAAAAGTTTTGCTAAAATAACTGAAAGCAAAGCTAGCTAAAAGCAACAGAAAGATAGAAAAACAAACAAACAAACAAAAAAACAAACAAGAAAACAATAGTGTGAACATTGACTTCAACTGTTAATAAAAAATTTACAACAAATTTTAAAAACAACCATTTCCCTTTTCTAGTGCAGTGAAAATTGAAGCCAGCAGGAACAGTTTTATGAAAGCTGCCACGTTGTATTTTTGAATCTAAATCTGTGCAATGAAGATGTGGGGGGTTTAACCCCCCCACCACACACACACACACACACACACAC
>NW_013952409.1:1193700-1194737 GCF_001266775.1 Austrofundulus limnaeus | reverse complement strand
CAACATCAACAGAAGCTGTGATTTTCTGCTCACTGGAGTTTTATTCATCTGTGATGCTTGAAGACTTTTGTCGTCCTGTTTTTACAATGAAATTTCTGTTCCCTTTGTGGCAGGAAGCAGCTTTTCCTCTGTGAAAAGGCTTGTTGTTCCTCCACCTCCTCGTCTCCTTGCCAGATTTGCGTCCGCTGACCTCTGAAATAAGGACGTTTTATGCAGCTGACCTTTAGACCTTCCCGTCTGTGTATTTACATCTGAGAAAACAGTGAAATTATGACACTTAACACTGTCGCCGACGTGCGTCTGGGACAGCTCTGTGAGGACTGTTGGGGTCTTTTAGACCAGAGGTCAGTCCGTGGCACCCCTTCCCTCTGGTTTATTAGCTCAATAACTGAAACACGTTCTTGTTGAGGTGCCACGAAAACCTCAAAAGTTCAGCAGTCAGATGG
The DNA here is from genome assembly GCF_001266775.1 of Austrofundulus limnaeus. NCBI lineage: Eukaryota > Metazoa > Chordata > Actinopteri > Cyprinodontiformes > Rivulidae > Austrofundulus > Austrofundulus limnaeus. The sequence goes on along the minus strand of NW_013952409.1, from coordinate 1,194,291 downwards.
ATCATAAAGCTCAACAGATTTATGGATTTCATTACAGGACGTCACGTTGTGTCCAAATTACAAACTTTCCTCTAAATATCAGCGAACCAACATCCTATTATAGACTGAAATTGTATTTGCTTTATTTGAAATTATATTTATTTCAAGTACTCAGCTGTTAAAACACCTCATATTATTCCCATAACTGAAGTTATTTCAATSTGCTTATAAAGCTGGATGAGTCAGAAATCGAGGTCTGTTTTCTGTCCGTTGACACTCAGGCAGGTGATTACTGGTTTTTCCAGGCGAATAATGAAAAAAAAAACCCGTCTGATTTAAATAAACACTGAGTTTTTGGGAGCTTACTGAAATATCTTCACACCATCGGGTCTGATTTTATAAAGACTCCTGTAACATTTTATTTCCCAGTTGTGAGGAAAGTGACACGTTTGTTTGTGTCTGAATTTTATTTTAGAGTGAAACAGATTCAAGTGAAGTCATTTTTTAATGACTTATAGGGTTTGATTTAAAGTTTAACCAAAATTTGCAATAATTCAAAAGCAACTAGGACTAAAAATGATCCTTTCGACATCTATTTTTAATGTTTCTTTC
>NW_013952409.1:1146918-1192674 GCF_001266775.1 Austrofundulus limnaeus | reverse complement strand
AAATAAACAAATTTGAAGCTTATTTTTTTACAGTTTGTAAAAATTGCTGTTTCTTTTTAGTCCTGGCACTGGGTGACGTGCATTCCTCCAAGTAAATGAACATTTTTTTTGTAGTTTTTATTCACCAAAACCTCCAGTTCAATAATAACAACTTTTTGTTTGCTCAACATCTGTTCACAACTGCAGGGAAATTAATTTAAACTCAGTGTTAGAGGGGAGAGTGGGGTGGGGGTGGGGGGTTGACAAAGAAAATGCGAGCAGCACGAGCTGGAATATTTACAGCTTTCTGGCTGGGAAACATCTGCAGAAGGTGAGATAAAGAACGTAAACGATCCGGCTGCAGCTGCAGCTTTTACCAGCTCGGAGGCGGTTAAAGGTGTTCTGCTGGGGCAGGTGGGGTTGGTGGGCTGTTGTTCTTCAACAATAAAAGCATGAAGTGAAAATGACAGAGCTGGAGTTGTCCTGCACTCGGTAATATGTAGAAATATGTCGGTCATGATGGGAGAGTTGGAGCTGCGAGGAGTTAAAACGCTTGATGTTCCGTCCATGATCATTGCCTGCTTCTCTTTTCTGTGCGGAGCTGCTTCCTGTCTGCAGTCACCATGTGAGAGGCGGGTCCATCACAGGGACGTATAGAGATTAAGACAAACCATTCTCATTGACGCCTAGGGACATTTAGAGTTACCGCTGAACCTAGAGGAATCCAGAGTACCTGTGTACAGAGAGAACATGTAAACTCCACCAAGAAAGGCTCCTGGCCATGAGGCGGATCTGTGACCTTTTCAGTGAGAGGTGACAGCTCCACCAAAATACCTCAGTTTGCTGATTTGCTTGAGGGTCCAAATCTGCATGCATCAAAGCAGGGGTCTCTGCGGTACATATTGATCTGTGGGCAGAGTTTGCCCTAACCGTGATTGGCGGGGGTCTTGGTGTGGGTGGAGTTTGCCCTATATTGTTATGCTGCGTTCGCACCGAACGCGATTTCAGCTTCAAAATCGCAGCCAACGCTTCAAGTTGGWCGCTTGTGCACTTTGAGGTCAGACGCAGGTCAGCTCTTGAAGCGCTGCACGGCAAGAGCCTCCCCGCTCCTCCCTCCTCTGTCGGGCTCTGTTTAATGTCGGACGAGGAAGTGGCTTTGCTTTATTTACAGAGAGCAAGAGCATGTCACGTTCATCAGATAATTAATTCATAATTAATTCACCAGATAATTCAGAGACATTCTGAGTTTCATCACCCAGGAGCTGCGGGACAGGCTCACAGCTTGCTTTCAGGACTATTTTTGTCCCGAGTCCAGTCTGATGAGCCGCTGCCACGCATTGGTGCGGATATCTACTGTTAGGACACCGACTGCAGGCACTCGATTTCAGCTAAAGAGCTCCTCTCCATCTGTTTCAGGTTAGTGGACATCATTCAGTAAACTGTCCCGTCGGGAAATAAGTCACTACGTCACACAGTGGAGTCTCTCTGATTGGTTGACGCGGCGCGTCGAGCTGCAAAAGTTCAGATTTTCTAACTTCAGCGATTTGCGCCTCAGTGCGTCGAACACTCAGATCATTCAAATCGTTCAAATCGCGCTGCTCTAATCACGCTTGAGGCGKCGCAGCACTRCCTGACMCWGKTRGWWGCGCGRCSYRCYMAGACTTTGCATGTAAACATGATGCTCCTGATGCTGAAATCATGTTCGGTGTGAACGCACCATAATTGGCAGAGTTTGGAGAAGAGGTGGTTGGGTGTGGGTGGAGCTTGTGAACATTGACTCCAGCTGTTAATAAAAACACTTTACGACAAATTTTAAAAATAGAACAACCGTTTCCCTCTTTATTTGTAGTGAAAACTGAAGCCAGCAGGAACAGTTTTAAACGGAGCCCGACCAGTGACATGGAATTAAAGCAAGTTATCACGTGGCCACACAGTGACTAATGTGTGCGCAGGAGATAATTAACCCGTGCGCCACCCGTCCACCAGTGCGGGTGGAGTTTGCTCTAAACTTGATTGGCGGAGGTCTTGGTGTGGGGTGAGTTTGCCTTAATTGTAATTGGCAGAGTTTGGAAAATATGTGGAGCTTGGACAAAACCGTGATTGGTCGAATTGACTTGTCCTGTGGGGGTAAATTAAAAGAGGGGGTAATGGTGGTAATAACGTTATTGTGAGCATGTAAATATGATTTATTTATTGTGCACCTTCCTGGCTCGAGCTATGACTAATATTAAGTTATATTAATTTTTAGCTATCTTTTTATAGGCTGGTTAGGGCTGTTTTGACCGAGCCAAATTCACACACATCCCACCAAATGTACGGCTTTCAAATTATGTGCACCTAGCATCTTCCTGCTTTGAGTTATGACTAAAATTAATATCTAGGTGCTTTCTGGGCAATTCGACCAAGCTGCCCCACCCAGCTTCTTCAAACCCCACCATCAATCCGACCAATCATGTGTTGGGCAAACTCCTCCCACAAAATAAGAAACTCCCACTTAGTGACTGCAGACCCCCTTCTCCATGAATCACGGGTCACCCAGCAAAAAGGGAGTTTTTCCTCTCTACTGCTGCCAATGTGTTGTTTAGGATGAGAGACTGTGATGAAGTGAAGATTCAACACAAGCTGCTGGCTTCTTCTTTAGAATTATAGTCAAAAAAATTTGTGTGTGTGTGTACAGTGTCCTGAGACAACAATTGTTGCGATTTGGCGCTATGGTTCCCACTTCATGTTTTTCAGGCAGCAGTTTTCGCAGGCGCTCCCTTCTTTTCTGGAATTGTTGCCTGTAAAAGCGAATTAAATCTCTAACTTTATTTRAGAATATCCCCTACAATCTGTTCAGAAAGATTTCTAGAAAAAAAGTAATAGTGGAAATTTGGGCACGTCCACCTTTGATTAACCCTCCTGCTGTCCTTGAGTCAAAGCGATCCTTGAGGCCTTAGCTGTAAAAATGAGGCCTCGGGTTATTTTGACCCAAGAGTGACTGGAGGCTTTTTGTTTCTGAAGCTGGAAATCCTTTTTTCTTTTTCAAACTAAGCACTGCTGCAGTTCAACAAAAACTATAACAGAGGAAAAAATTTCACTGAAGTAGAATCACAGCTCAGTCAGCTCTTTTCTTTTAGTCTCGGTTCTGTTGAAGAAGAAGAAGAACCCCCCTCCTTTCAACTGATCCGAAACGAAACCCCCCAAAATACGAAGACTCGTTGGAGACAAATGTTTAGAAAAAAGGGGTTGAGTCACGCTGAAAAACCCATCGGAACTGCTCTCCACGGCTGATTAAAACGAGGCAGCGGCCTGCAGTCGCAGCTCCAGCTGGCAACGCCCGGATAAACAAGCCGCTGCCTGAAAAAAAGTGTGTGTGTGTGGGGGGGTGGGGGCAGCACGGTGGCAACCGTCCCGGGAAAAGGCAGAGCTGGGTGACGGCTTCGTGGCCTCGGCTGGGATCACCGCGTCAGGAGAAATACTCTGGAGATGTGGAGATACCCGCGYCCACTTCTCCAAACGTCCACGTGTTTGACAGGTTTCCCCTCACGTCTGCGGATACCTTGTCACAAGCGGCGCAGAGACGTGACGGTGGGTTCTGGCACTGATCCGTCCCATATGGGCCAACTGACAGGAGGTGAAAACAGGAACAAAAAAAAAAAATCTTARGTTGAGGTTGAGCGTTCCCACATGGAAAGATGGATTACGAGAACTGCTGGCGAGGGCTGAACCATCAAACTTGAGATTCGGGTCGTGATATTATGTTCTGGCAACGTCTCGTTCTGCTTTCCTATCTGAGTCGAGCCTGAACCGATGGGGGAATCCATATTTGACTTTTACAGTGATAAATCACTGTTTGCCTTTTGTTCAGATGATGGYTTTGTTTTTATTTGGCGCATACCTGCAGATACTCTCTGAAAGATTCTCTAACTTCTTTCTCGATCAAACATTTTTGGTCAAATGCTGATTAAATCAACAAACTAACATTCCTTTACATTGCCTTTTGGTGTGTTTTTTTTTTAGATCGGTTGGATGTGGCAGCCATCTTGAATTTCTCTTTTGATATTAAAGGGGCAATATTATGTGTTTCTCAGGCATATATTTAAATACTATACCATAATAAAGTATCTATGTCACCTTTAGCTGTTATTAAAATGCTGTTTTTATGTTTAAATAGAAAATAAACTTATCTTCTCATCACTGCCTCATCTAAACGCCTTGAAAMTGGCCTCTGTCTCTTTAAGAACCAGCTTCTGTCTCGCCTATTTCGGTGTGGATGATGCAGTTTACTTGGCATCTGAAAATACATTTCCTCAAAGGTATTTTTAATCTGAAAAGACCTTCACTGAGTGAGAACTAATGTTGAGAGCTCAGCAGACAGTTTAAGTTTCACTTTCACCAGAGAGCCTGCAGGATTCATGGATGTGGTGTGTGGGGAGGGGGGAGGGGGGTGCTCCACCATGAGGAAGCTCGGCTTAAAGACACGTCCCAGGTGCGTTTCTGGTACCAAAAGGTGTTTCTGGTCCCCACCTGTCGTTTTGCTCCTCAGCATGGCTGCCTAAAATCGCTGCAGGATTTCTCAAACATGCATGGATGAGTCGAAGCAAGGCGTTGGGCATGTTTTTTCTTGAGAATATAACATTATAACATGATATAAAACTCAAAAAAGTTGATTTTACATGATATTTTCACTTTAAACACAGGAGGAAATTATTTAGTTTAATTTGCTTCCACTGCAAATAAAAAAATCTCGCTGAGAGCCAACAGAAAGCAGGTGTTGAATCCTTTTTTTTTTTGCCCCATTATCGATGTTTATTTTATTGTTGTGGCCGTGTGGTTAAAACAGGCAGGCACAGAACAACCCCACTGAGGAATAAACAAGAGCAGACGGAAGGATAAGAATCTCTTTTCACGCTCATTTTCATATCTAAACAATCTGCTGTAGGTCAGCGGCTGCTGCACTTGTGCTCTAACGCCACGTGTAAACACAGCCTTGATGATGGAATAGGTGCTAACAGAGCCCGGGGCAAAAACAGACAAAAACTGTAAATTACAAGTTTATTTTGCTCAGCTTTGCAGCGAGGGCATGCACTGAACTTTATACTACGAAATGTTCAAAAGAGTAAACAACACCAGTTTGTTCCCGGTTCTTTGAAAAGCAGTGACAGATATGGACGTCACAAATATTTGGACCTGTCAACACCTAATTTATTTACTAGAATGTGAGTAAAATAAGCAGATAAATGAAATGAAATGGAAGAAATGACCATCCTGAAGGCTGGAATGTTGCCTAAAAATAAAAAAGTCTACTTTTTTTTACATTTCTGTATTGTTTTTTAATTTACCCATGAAAATATTTTTATTGTAAGATAGTTGTACTTATCTTTTAGCATCAGTTCCGAGTGGGGACTTTTTTGTGCACAGATCGATTAATTTTTGAGTGTGTTTCTTTTTCTTATAAGTCCCATATTTTGTCTTCTCTTTTATTAGCTTTATGTACCCTTAATCAGTTGATACCTCACAATTCTCTGTTAAAACAGAAGTTCAGATCGTCAAAAGTAAAGCCAAGTTTTATTTACATAGCGCCTTTCACAAAAATAAATTCACAAGGTATTGTACATTCAGGGGAGGGGGCATGTTACCACTGGTCATGCAGCAAAATACAGTTGCGCTGCTGTGGAGAAAAAGTGGAGATCTGTCGAAAGGTTATGAACAAATATCTTACCTGTGGTAGATTTCATGTCATGTTTTAAAAACTTGACCAAAAAATGTTTTATGCTCCGAAACAACAATTATTCTCTTTTACCCACAAATCCCAGTTTTTAAAAGGTGCTCAGGTATTTAATTTCACATGTGCAACACAGCTGATGGATTTAGCTGTTTCAAACAATTCAACAAAGTCAAGGGCTACGTTCACACTGCAGGTCTTAATGCTCAGTTCCGATTTTTTTAAAAAAAATCCGATCTTTTTGTGTGAACGTTCACATTACATTTTAAATGTGACCTGTATCAGACCCCAGTGTGAACGCTACACAGCACTGATGTGACTGACACGCATGCGCAGTAAAAGACGTGACGTCTCATCAGCCGGCTTGTTTGTTTACAGAGCTAGCATGGATGCTACATTTTGCACATCGAATCGGAAGTTGTTGTTTAATCAGAGCCGATTAAATAATTATCTGACCTGCTTCTTTAGTCAGTGTTTATATCTGAACCTGCCTCTGACCGGGATGCTCCAGTGAAGCTTTTTTTTTTTAAACGAAATTACGAGCTGGAAAAAAGTATCGACCGAGTAGCTAACTTTAGGATCGATACTCCGCGACCCAGGCTGAACATCGTTATTATCACTAATGAAAAGTATAAAGATGAAGCAACTGGACTTGTGTTTTGGAGCTGTAAACACACAGAGCTGCAGATTTAAACAGCGAGACTTGAGGTTAGTGTCTTATCGATCCTTCACCCCCTCCTCCTGATGAAAAAGTCAGATGAATGTGACATGAGCGTTCACACTGCAGTCACTTTGAAAACATCAGATATATATCCGATTTAAAACCACATACTGAAACGGCCTGGGTCGGATTTGAAAAAATCAGATTTGTCTCTGCAGACTGTCATAAAAAAATCGGATATGAGTCAGATGGGTCAAAAAAATCTGATTTGGGTCGGATTTGCCTGCAGTGTGAACGTAGCCAAAGGTGACGCTGTAAAGGCATTTATTTAGTGGTTGCATTTTTTTATTCCCTTCATTGCGGTTAAGAATGATGGCCCTTTGGTGGCTCAGATGTGGTTTGACAGTGGTGGTCCATTCAAGGGCCAGTGTCAAAAAACCAAATTACAAACCAGGCCAGTTGTCACATGCCATCTTAAAAATCATGCTATCGCTGACAGACCACATCTTGTTAAGAAACCACTTGCCATGGCAGCGGCCAGCCAGCAGTGCCATCTGACACCAGATCTGACCCACACCTGTTTGATAGTGTTGGGTATATCAAATAAAATATCCATATTATCAAACCCAACACGAGTATCAGATTGATTGGTATCGGATTGATACTAGTGAAGGAACTTATTAGTCATTTAGATACTGATTTGAAAGCACCACATCATTTTCTTAGTTTTCCTTTTTAAGGCTTGACTTTTATAATCTAGTGTTGTGTCTTGATTAAAATAGGTTTAGTTACATGCCTGAAACACCTTTGACCACACATAACAAAACCGTTAATAAAAACATCAGGGAAGCATTGCTGTTCAGAGTGCCTGCGATTCAGCCATAGGCGGGTAGAGGGCGTACCAGGCACTGAAGATCCCTGTATATATAGACCGGAACTTCCTGTTTCGGACAGCGCTACTCTGCTTGCTTCAGCCGTYAGCAATAAATCTTCGRTCAGAACCAGARCTGGGGTTGTATGGTTCCATTCTCTTCACAATTTTYATCAGATTCAACATTTATGTGATCTCGTCACGATTTCAGTTAACGAACACTAAATTTTCTTACACTAGCGTGGTGAAATRGATTCTTGTTAACACTTTATTTGCATTACTGWCTTCATTTCTCACAAATAAAGTAAAAAATAGTGTAGGGTAGACTCTCCAAATTGGAGTTAGACATTAGTCCTGTACATAACACCCGTGTGCTTTTTGTTGTGTTATCGTCATAGTTTTTTAATTTTTTGTTGTATTCTTGCTTCTTTTTTTGTTATTTTGCACTAGTGACTTTTTTTCTTCAGCTATCTAATTTTCCTTAGATTATACTCATCTCTGTTTCTGAATATCTTCTGGATGCTACCAGGAAACAAAAATGGGATAAACCCAAATTTTATATCTATTTTCTGACAGATCACCTTGTTTTTGCCTATTATCATATACAGTCTCTAACAGTGACAGCTCAGTTATACTTACCTCTGGTTTTGAACATAACTCCCATTTTGTGGGTAAAACTGCAATAGGAGCAAAGGAATTTGGATTTAATCAACTTGTTTTAGAAGGTGAGAAAGAAAGCATAAAAATATTTCCTCTTTAAAGGCAGTCTCACTCTCGAGCCACTTTTGCAAACTCCCAGAAAGTGGAGGGGTTTGATCTTTTTCTTCCCCAGAATACACCTCAGCTTCTCAGCTCTGCCCTACGGTTCACACACGGTGATGACAACATCCAGTGGATGGATAGTCTTGCAGGCCAGGGAGATTAATGCACCCATTTAGCTTGTAACTCATGTCGAGCGTGTTTGTTTGAACTTGCTTTCTAAGCTGTTTTGCTCTCTCCAATTTATTTGAAACGCAGCATAAACCTAAAACCCAAACTCCGTGTATGAAAAAGCTTCGAAGAAATCRCGACCGCCGTCATAAAACAAGATGTCAGCGTGCACCTTGGTCTCTGTGTGTATCTTTGTCACTATCTCTGTAAAAGTCTTGGAGAGTGTGGAGTCTTTGGAGCTCTTTGCACCGTGGCAGAGATCCAAACAGACCGCTGAGACCAAAACTAAAAGGGTAGATAGCTGGGTCTTTTTATAGAAAGTAAAGCACAGAAGGCATCAGAGCCATGAAGATGCAAAGGAAGCCGAGAGGGGTTTAACTTCAAGTTTATGTCATGATGAGAGCCAGTTTGAAGTGAAAGAGAGGACAAGAACTCGTGCTTTGCTGGTGGAAATGTGGAAGAATTTAGCAGGATTTTTTTGGCAACAATGTTAGGTGCTGAGCAGATTTGTAACTCTTGTAATATTTTATTTTGTGACCCATGGGTGAAGTTTCCAGGTGTGTTTTTTTAAAAAAAGTGACCTAAAAGTGACCGTAAACCTAAAAAATAGGCTTCAGTGAAAAATGCCATGCCCGCCAGACTCAAAGAATGCATCGTTTCTTTATTAAACTCATATTAAAAGTCTGCTTCAGTCCACATGTGTGAAGTCTTGCAGTGGTACCAGCTCCTGGCACATCACCTTTTTAAATATAAATTTAGCTAATACACACAAAAAAATAATAATAAAAAATGAAGAAATATGTTGAGGTTGTTCATAACCATTTTGACTGCCAAATTTCCAAAAGTCACTATTAAAACTTACTTAAAGCTACCTTTCATTTAATCTATGTAATATGTGTGTATTTTTGTTGTATCTTGAATTTATGTTGTTTTTTTTAAATGAATAAACTGAACTGAACTGAACTGAAAACATTAATTATCCTGAAAGCTTAGCAAAAATTCAAACAGGAAATAATTTGGTAATTTGGCATGTTCAGTTTGTTTAGCTTCACATATTTAACATTTTAGCAAAGATTTTAAAAAATGACTATAATTTAGACTATTTCACAGGTAATTTTTGGGTTCAACATACAAAAAAAAAACTTTTTAACACCTGATACTGACTGAACGTTACACAACAGAACAGCTGGGCTGTAGTCCCAATCATAGTTTACTGCAGTTATGCAAACCTGGCACAATCAGAGGTTTTACTGGTTTGCCAATGACACATGAGATGAATGGCTGACCAGCTCTGTGTGTCACAGACTAATGAGGGCCGACCAATCAGACAAACGACACCCCTGTCCTCCAGGAGGAGGAGAGGGAGTGAGTCATTATTTACAGGTTTGAACATTATTGTAAGTGGAGTCAAAGTGTTTATATGAAGTGCAGTGTGCCTGAAAAGAGGGGAAATTATCCTTTTTTTGTTGTGAGAAYGAGGTTTTTTTCTGTCATCTAAAAGCACTGACAAACAGATGGGGCAACAAGTGTAAAAACAAATGTCACAATTTACAATTATTTTACTTAGCTCACTTTCTCAGTGTAAAATTCTAGTTAGAAATTTTCCACTAACTATTGCTATTTGGCTCACTGCTCTGACATTTGCTGAAACGTTGCAGCTAAATAATACTGTAGTGGTATTAAACGCTAGAATTCTAAAATGGATAATTTTTGAATTATTTAAACACGCATATTATCTGTTCCTCGAGGCACCACTAAAGTTTTTTTTAGTAAAACTTCAGAAAAACTTTCTTAATATTCAATCTCTAAATATGAAGGCGTTTAGTTCTTTCAGTTTAATGACGGCGTGAGACAAGGAAATACAGACGAAGACAAAACACGTTTGGAAATTCATCCGTGTATTATTTAAAATGAGGTTCAGAGGGAAATATATGCATTACAAGTCATTTCTCAGACAAAACACACTTATAATCAGTTCCGTAAACTTGATCAAGAAGTGCTGTAATTAATCTGGCACGATTACCATGTGAATGACTTTCTACGCATATTTCAGTGGGACACTACTCGCTATTCCTAAGCCTACCACTAGAGGGCGCTCAGGGGAAGAAGATTGAACATTGATTATACTCTGATCTGATTTAAAACTTGGAACACACCATCAGATTAATTAAGCAAGATATTTCCTACCAGCAAAGTTGTAGACGCCAGAATGGATACTTCTATGCTAATTGGATTGACACGGGAAGTCCAACCTCTGTAATTTAGCTGTGTAGAAGTTCCCTGGTCATCTGGTTTGCCGGCTGCATTCACTGGAGATGTCCAGCACACCACGGCGGCTGCTTCCTTGCGGCACACTGAGGGTCGTCCGACTTGAATTAAATCAGCCTCATCGTTTTCAATCAATGTAAATCTCCTTCCTGAAAGCACCTTAAGATTAAACTATAAAAAGGAGAAAAAGTTGGAAAAGAATGGCCTCGCCCCGGGATGGGGGAAGCTGYAGCTAAAAAAAACTACRGCTRTRTCCTCAAACGCTTCTTCAGAACTCATCCATGGCAGAACAATGAAAATACTCCCTGTTCACAACGGAACTTCTCATTGGTTAAGCCTTTCTGCGGTGGTCACATGACCCATCCGGACATGTAACTGAAGAACAGAGTAATAGTTAATCAAAACCAGATCAAGTTACTTAAACAATGTCATGATTATTACAGTAATTAAATCAGAGTGCCAAGGTATTGTTTTGACACTTCACAGATGCTTTTTATAGTTATAAACGGAAAACATGGGTGAAAAATAAAATATTTTCAGGGTTAGTAGATAAAATGTCCACAGGGTGGCGTTGCTGACCCACAGATAAATCTGATGGGAGTCTTTTGATGTTCTTGTCTCYTCTTGTTTTAACATCAGGGGCCCTTTGATGTCAAACAATGTTTATTCCAGTCTTAACCTGAAAGAGGTGATAAACAAATTAACTGGCGACAGGAAGTCTATTCTTTGTTCTAAGGCCTAAGGCTGAAGTATCAGATGTATCAGATGAATTGACAGGAGAAGTCATTATTCAAACTTTGAGATGTTGCAGGCAGGATGAAAAAGGTGGAGTTACCAGGAACAATAATTTGACTGTCTCTTGAGAAGATACTCACGTTTCTGCTACAATACATTTAAGAGTTTCGAAATAGAACACAGCCCGTGCTGTTCTAACGTCATCATCCTGTGACTACAGCAAATGCTAACACTTCTAACGCTGCTAACACTGCTGAAGATGACATTTAATTTTTGAATTCGAAGTGCCTTCATGGAAGACAGTTTGAGTGGTGTGGTTCGGCAGTTTGAAGGGCAGCTCAGACACCAGCCGCAACTTTTAAGTTTGATGTCTTGCAGGGAAGCATTAGCAACGTTAGCAGCATTAGCGTTTGCTTTTGTCGCAGGATGGTGACATAACAGCTGCGCACCAACAGTAAAAGCTCCATTCCATTCTSAAATAATGGAATCTAAACTTCAACATTTATCACTACATTTATGTTTYGATTTATACATTTAGATTTGGGATTCAACATTTATTCACAACATTTAACATTCAGACTTAATATTTATTAAAAAGTAGCTAAATGTAAGAAGCTGAARATTACGAGGAAATTTTCACCGAAGGATTTTACGTTCAGAAAGTGAGCTAAATGATGAAACTGTGTTAGTGAGGTTAAAAAAAAAACATTTTATTTTACACTCAGCACCCCATACAAACAGGTGTTGTTCTTTTGCCTTTCTATAAATTTAGATCAAATCTGTGCCGAGCTCTACTTTCACAAACTTCTACAAAGTCCTCATAAAAAGCGCTGCTTATGGCCACATAAAGGTGGATGAGTCAGGATCACGTCCCACTCTGCAGCCATGTGTGTATTCCTGAGGACATTTACGACTCTCCGTAATGGATCGAGGCCCGTTAAACATTCTCTAACTGTTCGTCTTTTACTGCCAAGCAGATCTGGCTCGGATACTTTCTCCTGAGAACCGTGCTATTTCAATTAAGTCCCTGCTTGACGTTTTTAGTAGTCTTCATTTGGAGCTTTACTTTATTCAGATTTGATGAATAACAGTAACCCCCACCCCCTTTTCCATTGCCTTTCCAATAATAGTTTTGGTATGAAATAATATTTGTTCAGTTGTGATTTAAAAACAGAAATGTCCTCAAATCTTCTGTTTTACTTGAATTTTTCTTTTTCCTCCTGCTCCTTTTTGCTAATTTTGCTCACTCAGCTCAAGGACGAAATCAGCACATAAACACACACAAAACACCCTCAGCTCAGATGTCATAAATCACTTTGTTTATATCAATAATTTCACATAATTACGTCTCTGTTTTGTCAGGGTCTGCAGAGCCGGACAGTAAACGCTTGCACTTGGCTCCGAGTGATATTTTTCATTCCAGCGGGGAGGGATTGAGAAACGGCAGCTCTGTGAGTAATGTCTCTTAGCGGCGGCGTAACAAGGACAAGATTAATCCCTCCACGTACAAACACAGAGCCCCATTTTTTCTGATTAACTTCACATTTTTAATGCGGTAATTGCGCGACCCGGACAGTTGGATATACAGCTGATGAGATTTACACGTGCTCCGTGGACCTGGGTCCTGCTCAGCTGTAGATCCACTCAAGTGAATGCATACAGGAGGTGGGGGGTTCCCCACAACGTTTAAATGTCTGGATATGTTCGAATCAACTGAAAGAAAAAAAAAAACACAGAACACATCTACTACAAATATTATCAATTGATTATATATATTCTTTCAATCAAAGTGGGTTGTCCTGAAAAACCTGAGAAATTTTAGAAATGCAACATGAACTGAGTGCAATAACCTGTAACTTAAATACAAATAATTTGAAATAAGCTCAAATAAAACCTACTTGTCTAACTTTTGATGAGCTGCACATCTCACCCCCCCCCCATCATTTAAAGGGGCAATAGCATGTAAAATCAACTTTTTTGAYCTTTACATCATYCTACGTTATTGTAATCTCAGTCCAGTCCTTTTCAGATTAAAAAATGCCTRWGAGGAAATGTATTTTCACATGCCATGGATGACACGGTTCTTAAGAAATGGTTTGATTTCATGGTTGGAAGTAAACCTCCAATGAAGAGTAAATTTTTTTATGTATTTTTGCGAGCCACTTTATAGATGATAGCTTCTGAACAAAAGTGAATTTAACAGTGGACGAATAACAAGATTATCACTAAAAGACGATGCAATTCTAACAATCAGAGATACACAAACCCTGTTGTCGTCTGCACAGATAAGCTGAAAAACTCACTTTGTTTTGTTCTGTTGTTTGGTCTATCTGTGATCTATAGCAGTGGTTCCCAAACTTTTTATCTTCTGACCCACAAAATATCCATGGCAAAAACTTGTGACCCCAAATATTACTGGTCTGAGTACACGAACTTTGTTAATAACCCTAAAAACACAGGCTTTTGACAATCTACACAGCTTATACACAAATACAAATACTTATTTTTACTTATTTTGTGTTTTTGTAATAATTATAGGAAAAATATTACATCAGCAATTATTTTATTACCCTTTAAAATGATTTCTGGAGATTATCCAAGGTGCTTCATGACCCATAATTGGGTCCCAAGCCCAACTTTGGGAACCAAAGTGCAGTGGTTCCAAAACTTTTCAGCTTTTGACCCACAAAATAACAGTAGCAGAGACCTGTGCCCAACTATGTTTGGATGATAAACATTTGTATCAGGTCAACAAAACATGGGCATAGTAACAATATTTATATACTACATTTATCCATTTTAAATATACTAACCTCACTCCTTTGTAACAAATAAGGCAAAAAATGTAATTAATTCAGAAAATCTTTTCAGGACCCCACCTTGATGTTTCGGGACCCCACTTTGGGTCCCGACCCCAACTTTGGGAAACACTGATCTATAGTTATCACTCATAACTTATACATTATTATTATGATCTTGCTCTTTTGTTGACTTACACCACATTTTAGTAATAAATATATTAGCTTAACATTGATGTGTATGAGGATGACTGGGAGATATCTTACCAAGCCGAAACATCGTTTCTGTAATCGCTCAGGTTCTTCAGAAAATTCCAGGTCCGACACTAAGGTTCATATTTATCCCATGTTACCATTTTCCAAAACTGATGTTGATGTTGCTGCTTTTTTTTTATTATTAATACAACAAAGTAGGCTTCAGTGTTCCAGGCTGTAAACGGCATGAAGCTTTTGTGATGATGACGTGCTGAAATGGGCATGACGGAAGCGGTAGGAGGTTCTTAAAGAGACAGAGTCCAATTTCAAGGCATTGTTATATTGGAAGGTGGGAATTTTCCACTTACAAGTTGTTTGTTTAAACTAGAATGCCAACTTTAGTGGGAATTTCCTGCTGAAAAGATGACAGCTGCTCACCACAACTCAACAATGAGTTAAACTCTCGTACTTTTAATTGTATTTCTGTATTATTTATTTTACATTTAGTCTTTTGTACTTTTCAGTGTTTATGGGTGGGCGTGCTTCCACGCAGGAAATACCATGTAGAGCTCAGCTATTGTTTGTTAGCAGTGCTCAGCTGTAACAACGAGATGAAGAACGTGGACATTTTTATTTTAACCAAAGTTAAACCTGAAACTTCAAAGTTAATTATAACCATAATGCTCATGTGTCCCTCTGTGAAAATTAGTTTGACACCTATATTTTAAGGCAACAAAACCAAAAGGGAGAGGTGAATATTTATGCAACTGAATGTGAAATACAGAATTTGATGGATGGGTTAAAAAAAACAACAACACTCAACTAAAATAAAGCAAGCGAATGAGTGGCAGMTTGTTTGACACTGATTAGTCGAATAATTTTGTCCCAAGTATATGTGTTTTTCTTTTCATGGTCTAGCAGAGAACCGGGAAACCAGAAGAAAAGCTGGTTCAGTTGACCATGACCAGAACCGTACGCRGTAGCTGCCTGCGACTTTCTCTGCCTCACACATTGTTTTAAAAGTATCCAAAAAACGCCCTTCTCTCTGGACATTCGATGCAGTCAAATCACCTTTTATCTCCTGCCCTGCCTCGCAAACCCTCGTTGGTTCAGTCCAATCTGGTTTTCATTCCCCTCTTTCTGTCTCTCACAGTGAATAATGCCTTTGTAGTCCACCCCCCCCCCCCACACACACACACACACATTTCATGGCCAGTATTTAATATGCACCGACAGACCAAAGAAAAGTAACCTGCATTTGGAGTGTTACACACAAGTTATTGGCCCACAGAACCCATTTACAGGTCAGAGGATTGGACACTTTTCCGAGCAGTTACCGGACTTATGAGAAACGATTGTGGCTTTTAACAGAGCAGAACAATGTGAAGAATGTAATTGTCAAATTCACAAAATGGAGACAAAAAAAAAAAGCCTCAGCTACTGGCGTTAAAAGTCCAACCTGATGCCTCACAAATAGACCAGAAAGGAAAAATTTAAAAAGTAAAATACATCACACCTGATTTGAATGAATGTGTGATTAGAACTTGAAGAGGTTATTAAGTCTTTACATCGGGCATGTTGGAGCAGAGAAACAATGACACATGCAGGATTGTGGCCCTCGATGACCAGGATTAGACAACCCAGACTTAGACTCACGTATCATAGAATAAACTGACAACAACAGTATATAACCAACGAGAGCTGGAAGATCATGTTTAAAAGCGTATCAAGGAGTTAAACTCATTTTCACRGAGGGCCACATGAGCATTTTGATTGTAATTAACTTTGACGTTTCCTGTTTGATTTTGACTAAACACAAAAGGTGACATTCCTTATCTCATTGCTTCGGCTGAGCACTGCTAACTAACAATACCTGAGCTCTATTGGGTATTTCCTGCATAGAAACAGCGTGTTCCTCCTAGAAACACTGAAAAGTACTAATTATCCCACATGGACCGGTGTGCAAATTACACCGGCTACTATTTATTGGCTATTAGGGCTGTATACATTGGCTAGAATTTGGCGATACGATACATATCATGACAGGGGGGTCATGATACGATATATCCCGATATATTGTGATACCATAAGCAAGGTGATATATCACGATATATTGCGATATATTGTGATTTTTTTGTCCAAAAATTCTATTAAATAAAAACCTCTTACGGGGGAAACAATGAAAAACCAATATATATTTTTCAATTATTAGACTAAATTTGACAATAAATAGTTTGAAAATATATATTTTGCAGCTTTTAGTTTTTAATATTTATTTACAATATGGTCACCCAACACTTAACAATAGCCTCTACCTCAAGAGGTAGAGGAGCCAAATGGCTGGCTCACTGCTGCCAACTAGTGGTCAGAGGCTGAACTACAACATAAAAATGAACGGCTGGCAGGAAAGTTGACATTTTAAACCTTAATAAAAAAATCAAAACGGGCTTTAGAATATCGATACAGTATCGGGAAATGAAATATCGCGATATTTCAGTGCATCGATATTTTCTTACACCCCTATTGGCTATAATTGCATTTGAACCCTGTGCACCTCCACCTATGGTGGGATGCTGTCATTTCATGGGTAAAATAACCACCATGCATTATGGGAGATGTAGTTTATGGATAATACTGGCTTTACAGCAGCATACACTTACTTTAATTATTCTTTATTTAAATGCATCTTTGAAGGTCTCGTGGGACATAAAAAAATGCTGTGTCCGGCCACATTTTGGATCACGGTCCTTTGACACGTGAGGTACTGCAGGTGAAATATGTTAGTTRCATGAATCGACCTGGTGAGTAAATTAAAAATGTGGGAATGTAACATCATTTTTGCATGTGTTCACCTGGTTTCTCTAAAAACGGGAGCCATAAAACTGTTGCCGCATCTGTTAACCTGATTTTTGCACTGTTATCAACATGAACTGTGGTGACCAGAATAACACTTTGTTGGGTCACTGTAGGAGGGGAAAGAGAGGGTAGATAGACYGATAAAAGAGAGAAGTTTGTTTTGAAATCCTCTTTTTTAATAGAACAACTGTTTGAGCTTATATTCGTGCTGAGAAAAGACAGTAGAAGAGACAAAGGGATTAGCGTTTTTTTTTTTTTTTTTTCTGTAACTCTTACAGCCGTAAACACATTGGCGGACACCACTTTAAATCCCCGGACTGTGTGTGAAAGGGAAAATAAAATCCCACATTTAATGGCAATCTGGAGTCTGGTCAGAAGCTTGAGTGGTTTAAAGGAAATGGGCTGTGATGGTCCGTCCTCCCTGAATTCTTCGGTGACTCAGTTTCCTGCTGAATGAGAGCACATTTTCAGGGTGAAGACACATCATTAGGCTAAAGCACGGATGGCAAAATGCCACCACATAGGACTGGAAGGCGTCAGGGCATAATGGACCACACATGTTGCTCCTGACCYTGCAGGAACCCCACCCCCAACAGTTTCCCCCCTCCTTTCTTTCTCGTCGAACGCCCTTCCTCGAATGTCCTCTGCAGGAGACAAAAACTAATGGGATTCCAAAAAACAACTGCAATGATAGACAAGAGATTTATATAAAGGGATGAGCGTGGAGAGTGATGGKGTTGTCTCCTGCAGATCCAGTCCCCACATCTGTCCGGTTCTACTTGGCAGCACTTCTGAGCAATTCAGCTGGGAGAGAGATATGCAGGTGCATTTTTTTTCCCCCTTTACCCAAACAGATGCATCAAGCTAAGCTGAGCCAAGCAGCAGACGGGACTGTCAGATGTAAGAAAAGAGAAATGTTTTGTTCAGGAGACTCAGGCTTTCTGAAAAGCATTTAAACAAAGTGGCTTTTGTGCAAATCGTTTTCGACAAAAACAACGTGTTCCTTTTTCGTTGTTGTTGTTTTGTTTTGAARATCCCCTGAAAACCCCCACGGGAACAAAGAGGAAACTTTTCAGATTTGTGTTGTTATGGATAATTGAAATACCAACATGGAGCAGATTTTCCTGTGGTTTTTCTGGCTCAACTGGCCAGAAAACTAAAACCATGCATGATTCTGTCTTTGCTGCGTAGAGTTAGTGAGAAATTTTACAAACTAAGCAACAACTTCCACCTCAAGGATGGAGGGATTTAAATAACCATAACCTCTGATTCTTTTTATTAAAAGCAGGCCTCTGATAAGTTTTAAGCTTCTTTAAACAAAAATAATTCCATCAGCTGTTAAAAAAATCAAATAAATTATTAAAGGGTGGATATTAGGCAAAATTTTGATCTTTATATCCTGTTATAATGTTGTTCCCTCACCAAAAACATACCCAGAGTGTTGCTTTGACTTATTCATGCATGTTTGAGAAATCCTTGAATCTCCTATGATAGCCATGTGGAGCTGCCTGAACAGTTGCCGGTACCAAACATCTTTTTAAGAGCCGCTGGACATGCTCCGGTTCTTCAGAAAATGTACTTTCCTGTTCTGACGTGGGATCATTCAAGCAAAGTTGAACTGTGTCCTGAGTTACCAATACTATATAATGTTGCTTATTTTATTACATATAAATACAACGATCCTATGAAACGGTATAAATGCTATGAAGCCCTGTTGTGAAGACATGAGGAAGTGAGAGTATCTCAGGAGGTTCTTGAGACAAGGGACAATTTCAAGGCATTTAGATTGGCTATGATGCAAAGTCAAATTAATTTTTGATATATTCAGCATTTTCATAACAACTGAAGGTAACGTAGTTACTTGATTGTGGTATAGAAATCAATTATGTGCCTGAAAAATACACAATACCCCCTTTAAAAGTCTGTTTTTAATCTGTCCAAACAATGACAGAAAAAATTAACTCCACTTTCTAAAGATTTTGCCAGTTTCTGATTTGACATTATGTTATTTCTTTTGTTTACCTGTTAATCTCGGCTCAAAAGCCTCAGCTGTACCCACTCGCCAATCACCCTTCCCTGCATGCTTTTATAGGTTCCCATTTTCCATTTTCCTGTTTATTTACTCTGTGCTCCCTGTTGTCGGTATTTTGGATCTTCCATCTGCATCTCAGAAAAAAGTAAAATAAATTACCCAGCGCCCTTTGCGAGGATGCTTTCTGATTCACTTTGTTCTTCAACGATGGTCCACTCAATCGGGACGCTACAACCCAGCTAGATGCTCGTCTCCGTCATTTGTTCCCCAACTGAGTTATGGCGGGAAGTTACTGTATTCGACTCGTCCATGTCCCTGGCTGCGCTGAGGTGGAGGAAGCAGGAAATGTTCACTGTGGCAGGGCGGCTTTGTACCCCACTGGAGATAATGGGAGCCGTGCGGCGATGCAGGGATTCACCTCAGGGGCATGTTCCACTCTGGCAGATCTCCTCTGTCTGGGCAGGAAGCAGCCATCAATTCACAGCCCGAATCAAATTCACCCATAAATTGTCCTGAGATCTTGAGCGTGTGATGTGAAAAAGAATGGATTAATACTCCTGTAATGAGGAAACAGGCAGGGATGTAATAAAGCAATACACAGGAAGGTCAGGGTTTCATTACARTTCATCTGTGTCACAGACGTGTAATGAGTCACATTTTGGATTTGTATTCCACACGTCAGAGGAAGGCAATTTTGTATCGTCTCATCCATCTTACAGCTAAACAAATCAACAAAGGTTGCATCCCAGACAGGTTTGTGTTACTTTTGACTGACTTGATTTTACACTGAACGGATTAAAAATTAAAAGCTCAGCATTCGTTGAAAGAATGCACATGACTCCCCATGCCTTTCAGGACAGAGATTTAGACAAAGTGCATGTGTAGCTAATGTTAACTAAATCTCTTTGAGTTTTGGTTCAGAGGCAGATTGCTAATGTTAGCTAACATTGTGATATTTCCACTGTGGTCTTGACTGGTTTTTGAAGTAAAATCCCAAATAAAACTGGTCTTGAGACCAGTCTTAAGCCCAAGATTGGTTTCACTAAATTGTAGTAGATTGAATTATTATATCCTGTAAGTTTCATTATGATCCATTCAGTGGTTTGGGAGATATTTTGCTAACACACTGTCAGAGTTGGCTTTGAATAGTGCAATGTTTTAGAATCAGTCTCATCTACTACCCCACTAAATTGCACACCCATTTTTGTAAAATTGACCAATTTAAAGCCATATTTGTGTTTTTAAGGTCAGGTGAAAAATGTCTGCCTTCCTTATGGTGGCAAGTGATAACACAAAGCCAGATCTTTTCATAGCAGAAATAAAATGTCTCCCTAGCTGTTTAGTTGCTGTTTTGCCATCCACAAGATCATCATCTCACCTGCTGACAGTTTAATCCAGAAATGGGTCTTATAAATTTAATGTCGCTCATACACAGGTCTCGTCTGAATGAGGCTGTGGGGGTAATTGCTCCTTTACTGCCTCCACCCCACTCTGTGTTTTTCATGCCCGTGAAGTTAGAAACAGAGGAGATTAATACGACATCATATAATCTCAAACTGCAGTAAAAAAAAAAATAAAAATCAGCCTGGAGGCTTTTAGCTGCATGAGCAAAACACTCCTTAAATCAGCGGCTTGGTAAAAAAGCACTTGTTCATGTGGAGCTGGTAAATATCTTATATGATCAAASATTTTTAAGTTTATTTATGGAGCTTTACTCATCATGCCTGATCATTTTGAATAAATTGAACCCTACAGAAAAGTTATTAATGAACCCCGTTTCTAAAGAATGAGCTGTTTGTTTTACTAGAAAAATCAGTTCAGTGTTGGGATCAGATCTTTTTGTGTATCATGTGTGTAAATAGCAACATTAGCAAATTTTAATACATCGATAGAGTGTGTAAGAAGTGGTCATAACCATCATAATGTGATCCATTAGTTTGTAAATAAGGGTTTAAAGACTCTACTTTCTTCATTATCTTCATTTTTAGTCACAACTACAGCATTGCTCTCATGTTAAGTTCAGTAATAACTAGGGGTGCAACAATACATGTACCCGTATCGAACAGTGCTGTATCAAACAATACAGATTTTAAAAATTTACTTTATCAACAGGTCTTCTGAAGATGCTCTGTGTTCAAGGATCAGTGGATCTGTGTTCGACTACTCCACATAGGCTGCATTTTTGAGCGCAGGTGCACTGAGAAACTTGCTGTTTCAGCAACATTTAATTAAAAAACTGTACTTTTGAGGTTAAACAAATGTTCATAATTAATATATATAAATTACAAGTTAAAAGGGGCATGGAAGTTTCTCTTTTTTGTATCGAAAAACTATCGAACCTTGAGACTAAATTATCGAACCGAACTGTGAATTTCCTGTATCGTTGCACCCCTAGTAATAACCTTTCTTTTTATGTAAACAAGCTTTTATGCAGTACTTTTTCTGTCTGACTAAAGATAGATATTTCTTTCAGTCTGATTATGATGATTGTAGGAGTGGAAGTAAATCTAAGTGACTTAAAACACCAATAATGGGTTAAATTGTGAAAAAAAGGCATGAAAAACAGTGTGAGAGCTGGATCAGAAATCACACTATGATATGTAATAAGGACTCCCAGCATGGGGATTGATGAGATTATGACACTTTTAGAGAAAACTACCTTTTCCCTCTTTAGMTAAAATTAAATAGAGGTTATGTTGAACCTTTAGGGTTAATGTTTACATGGTCTCCTGCTTTACTCTTCTGTGTTGACTAAAAGTTCAACAACAGTCATAAATGGATTGTCCTGTGCCTGCTTCTCCTTCCTGGGGTTAACAAGCTGAYCACGAACAACACCTTCATTTGGAAGTTGTAAAGCTTGTTTTGTTTTTTCCTCCTGAATTTTGAGCCAAAACTTTGTTGACAGCCCGGAACATTGGCGAGGACAGTGTTGGTGCATTTCGATGCCAACACCGTTTGGTGTCTGAAAACGAGAGGCGGATGTGCTGAAAGCACCTCGCCGTGCCACGAAGGGACGTCCGGCGTGATGTATTGCCCGAGCGTCACATTGAAATTCTTCTGCCGCCACAGACTTGAGGAGGAATGTGATGAATGCCCCTTCATGTCTCAGACATAAGTGCTCCCATAGATTACTGCAACACATCGCGCGCTGCCTGACACAAATGTGTTCCGATGACAGCTCATCTTTCTTCMGAGACATCTCTCTCTTTTTTTATTTCCTCAATGTGCCAAGGACCTTTGGACAAACAGGTTAAAAATATCATCCAATCACAGTCTGGTTAGAGGAGAGGCAAGATTGAGCGGACMAGGCAGGAGCGAATGGCTCATTGGCAGCAGGGAAGGACAGCCCGAGTGCGAAGATGGACCAGAGTGCATAAAACACTCCCACCTTGTGCTAACAAGGATGTTACGYTGGGATTATTTGGCCCTGTTTATGCACCCTGTGACACCAAACYTTCTGGTCTTCTTGTTGCTCTCTATCACCCGCCACAAACGGTGAAAGTGCGATAATGTTTCTGCTTGTAAATGTACCACTGAATGGAGCCAACCCAATTCAATATGGCTGCCAAAGCCAACTGACATGGCTGTAGTTCAGTCTATTTTACAGAAACCGAGCTAAAATTTGATTTTGTAGAAGCTGGGGGTCATCTCTGTTGGTATGGTTTGGTAATAGGCCCAAAATTATGACTATTGCACACCCATCGGTAGGGATGAGAATTGATAAGAATTTAGCAATTCCGATTCCATTGTCGATATTGCTGAACAACTCAATTCCTTATCCATTTTGTTATCAATTTTTATTGGTTWGGCAAAAAATAAAATAAAATAAAAAATAGAACATTGTGTGCATGAAGTCTTTAATCAATCTTAATCAGAAAAATAACAACTAGTTTAAATAAAAAATATGTTTGAAGTATTTCGGCCCTTTGTTGTGATTGAAGCTTTGCATGTGTTGTAACTGGCCCTAGTTTAGTCTTTTTTGGTGAAATATAACCATGCGCTAGACCACTTCTTCCTTGGATTTCAAATACAGAGCATGTTGTCATCATGCACACACATTCTCATGAGTAAGTGGAATTGATGAGCAGAGTTGTTAGGCAATAAACTAACAATTCCAAGGAATTGGTCTACTAAGAACCGATTCTCTGCAAGAACCCGTTCTCAATTCCCATCCGTACCCATTGGTGACTACGTCCTTGTAGCAGGAAGCTATATCTATTCCAAAGCCAGCTACTGATCTGATTAATAATAGGTCAGCATCGGCAAGTGAGAAAGAGACTATTATTAGGTGTTAACATTGGAGAGGCTAGTGATAGCATGCCTAGGCTGGTCACAAGAATAAAATAATAATACCTTGAGATCAACATTGTAATYTTATAAGAATAAAGTCATAATATTAGCAGAATAAAGGCACAATATTACCAGAGGAAAGTTGGAAAAGTACAAGAAAAAAGTTGTTTTAATGAAAAAAAAATACTTTAATAGAGTTATCAAGATCTGCCAAACAGCAGCAAATGTGATAAAAATTTAAGAGTTTCCTTTATTGTAAAACTGATGCTAGTTAATATTCCTCATTTTAACACAGTGGTAAAACTGCATTTTTGGTAGAAGTTATCAAAATATTACAACTTTATTCTCAGTATTTAAAAAGAACCACCACCACTACCAATGGGCACACGGGTCATTGGTGCCTTGTTCCTCCTCAGCACCACCACCAGTCCCTTATTTTGTGTTTGGAATAGATATCCTCCTGCTACAAGGATGTATAGTCATCACTGGGTGGACAATAATCTTAATTTTGACCCCAATACAGCACCATACTTTAGGTACCCAGAGAGCTAACGCACAGGTTTGACAGCAAGGATATAGCTCCATCTCTTCTCATCATAAAATAATCTTAGTCTAAATCTCTGTCTCAAAAAGCATTGGTGGGATCAGGATTAGCTCATCATGGCTCATTCTCAACACATCAAAAACAGAAGATGCATGCTGAGAACGTGTAACGCTTCTATTTACATCTTCACTTGTCAGCACAGAATAGTCCACAACCATTTGTTTGCAGCCATCAGCTGTAAATAAACCAACGCAGCCCTTGAACTGATTTTGACTGGAATCTGTGCGATTTGTGTCGTAAAGCTTCCTGTTCGTGTCTCGGCTGCTGAGGCCACCTCTCCCACACCTCACTGCTGCAGACTCTTTGCTACCGCGCGACCCGAGGTTGCGGATCACAGGTTGCTCGGTGCAGCTGGAAGCTATTTAACTTCAGATGTGCAACGGACTAACGAGGCAGACTCGTGACACGAGCTGACCTCAGCTTGCTCCAACCTGAGCCTGACCTTCTGACAATAAGTAACTCAGACACGGAGAACAGAAGCTTGTTGTCAGGGTCAAACTCTCAGAAATTCACACTATCAGAAGAGTTGTAGACTGATGATGAATGATAGATAGACTGCTTTTATCAGAAAAAAATCCTTGACGCATTTTTCAAACAAGTCAAATTAAATTTAAATTGATTAGAAGTTTGAAACAGGTGACTGAAATGAAATACAGTCACAAAACTGATTTCAGGATGGTTAAAAAAAAAACAAATCGCTTCGCTACATTTAAACATTTTAATCAGCAGCATTAGTTGTGGCCCGCCCAGGATCAGCCCAGGTCCTGAAACATGTCAGCACGATGAGACAGGAGGCTGGGCTTCTATTGCTGTTAATTATARGCTGAGGAGGGAGGAGGTCTGTGCTAATTACAAAGAATGGCTGACAAAGCCATCGCAGCCCGCTGAGAAGAGGGAGAGCGATGACTCCCACCTCCTCACACTGCGGTTTGGTTTAATGAAGACACCCCCCCCTCGACTTCCTCCCAATCTGCCAGCACATGTGATGCAGGACAGTGCTACTGTTTCCAGTAAACCAGGGAATCCCTCCTAATTTAAAACCACTGTTACATTTTTTTCAGGACTTATATCTTATCTTTTTAAACTGATTTCAAAAAAGCGAACAATTAGATTATCCTATTTTTTCCCTAATTTAATTTGGTGAAAAATTCTTCAATGTTTCTGAAAGTATTTGGATGTATTTATATTTGTTTTCTGCCCAGTTCTTATTCCTCTAATATAGTCAAGTACAGGACCGAGAATCAATGTGAAAAACAACCAAAGTCAAAAAAAAAATGCACGAAAAATATTAATCCAAACCAGTTTGACAAAATAGTATTGAAGCTTACAGTAGAAGCAAATGGGAGATGAATTAAGACTTTTGCACAGCTCTGTCAATTAAATCATTAAAATTAAAARGTGAATTAAACGTCAATGGGAGAGAAAAGAAAATGGAAATCAATAGGATTTTGACGAAACACATGAGAAAATCCAGCTGTCTAACTGAATGCCTCACTGAAGAGGCATCCTACATAGTAAAATTTGCCTGGTCCAGATCTGGCCCAGTTATGGCAGATTTGAGCCACATGAACCAAACCTCCACTAGGCCAGTTGTAGCTTTGACAGATTTGGACCATGTAAACCAAGCCACCACCGGGCCACTTGTGGCATTGATGGATTTGGGCAACATGAACCAAACCACCACTAGGCCAGTTGTAGCTTTGACAGATTTGGACCATGTAAACCAAACCACCACTGGGCCACTTGTGGCATTGATGGATTTGGGCAACATGAACCAAACCACCACTAGGCCAGTTGTAGCTTTGACAGATTTGGGCCACAGGAACCTAGCCTCCACTAGGCCAGTTGTAGCTTTGACAGATTTGGGCCACATAAACCAAACCACCACCAGGTCACTTGTGGCATTGATGGATTTGGGCAACATGAACCAAACCACCACTAGGCCAGTTGTAGCTTTGACAGATTTGGACCACATGAACCAAACCACCACTAGGCCAGTTGTAGGTTTGACAGATTTGAGCCACATGAACCAAACCACCACTAGGCCAGTTGTGGCTTTGATGGATTTGGGCAACATGAACCAAACCACCACTAGGCCAACAGATTTGGACCATGTAAACCAAACCACCACCAGGCCACTTGTGGCATTGATGGATTTGGGCAACATGAACCAAACCACCACCAGGCCAGTTGTAGGTTTGACAGATTTGGGCCACATAAACCGAACCACCACCAGGTCACTTGTGGTATTGATGAATTTGGGCCACAAGAACCAAACTGCAACTGAACCACTTGTGGCATGCCAACTTAAAAACAATGACATCATTGCCAGACCTGGCCCACATCTGGTTGACAAACCARTTGCCATGKCAGCAGTGTCAGCATATCACCAGATCRGACCCACACCTGTCAYWTAAATGGGATCATTCAAACGGGTCCCAGAAATTTGGACTTTACCTGRCAGAACTGGCATTTAGAAATATTTGTTTTTTTTCATTTTTTGCTCACCGTTGGTCTTCTGTCGCTTACAGCTCAAGAAATTTTTCAGATCTGATTTGAAGTTTTCTGTTTGAGATTTACTTTTTAGTTTGCTTCTCATTAACTTGGGCGTCAGGGAGTGAGAGAAACAGATGTGTGGTTACCGCAGTGATCAAACTGAGACATTCTGTCTTAGATTTGATTTCAGACAGTAACTACAACCTTAAAATTACTTCTGAAGTTTTCTAGTTCACTATTTTTTTGCTAAGAAGAAGAAAAATGGTAGAAAACTTGATGTTTTCCCTCTTCTTCTTCTGACGGCAGCTTCAATTATCTCTCCCTGTATCAGTTTTCACTGCTTCCCACCACCTTCCCACTCTGCAGCGTCTCCCATCACTTATGTTTCTCTGTCTATCAATGGGACATGGGTGTACTCCGTCATCTGAGTGGGAGCTTTGTGATTGGGGTTAATGGATTGGGCAGGATGAAGCATTGTGTCCCGCTGTCAGAAACCGCCATTCGTTTTGTTGGGGAGGGAGATCAATGAGGGATTCTGGAGTCAGTGCCTGCTGGAGATGATGGACTAATGTCGCTCGGCAAAACCATAAGAAACTGTCAGTGTGAAAACGCATCACAGCACAGCAGCAACTCTGCCTTAATTTTGCATTTTCTCGGGCAAAATATTTACAGCCGTGACGCTTTAAAAGCTGGTGCTTCAGGATTTTATGACACTTTTACGCTGCGATCAAGCTGAAGTAAAACAACAACAGATGTTAATTTGATTCTGGGTGGATTTCATGATGACATGAGTGGGATGGTGTTCCTGTTCCTAATGGTGTTTTCAGCCTTGGGGACTCGGGGAAAGAATATTCGCGGTGACGATATTCCCCYGAGGGGGAGCTGATGATCATGAAAACTGCTGTCATTATGAATTTAAAGGACTTGCCTGAAAGTTGGACAGCTGTACGACACAAAACAAGCCAATTAATCACGTTTTTCCAATATCAAACCAATAACTTGTTTGCTTTTTTGATATTATGACCTAAARCTTCAATCAAAAAAAGTTATTGTCTTTGCCAACTATGTACAACTGTTTTATTTTTGTCTGTTTTTAATCTCGACAGTTTGATTCTTTGCAGATTTAAGCAGTTGTTGACATAAAGCAGAGGGGTCAAACTCAAATACACAAGGCCAAAAATAAAAACTTAGTTCAAGCTAAGAGCCAGTTTCTGTATGTACTTACTGAAAAGTTATGTATCAAATTACTATTATTATAGAAATAAAAACAACCTTTTCCAATGTATTCATTCTGTAGCATTTAGAACAAAACCAGATAAAAAAGATTAAATTTAGAAAGGCATGTTTAGATATTTCWTATGCCTTATTCTCAACAACTTTTTGATTTGTTATTTTTTAGAGAAACATTTTATCACTATCCATCAAATCTGTTAAAATATATTAAATCCTTACTTAAAATCCATTTATGTGACTTTAAAATAATAATAACAATAATAAAAACACAGAAAAAGATAATTAAATTTGATTCTCAGTTGCTTTTTCRACACCAAATTCAAAGATTACTAAAAAAATTATTTTCTTGGCTTAAAAGTTGGCCAGCTGTCATGAGAAGGCACTAAATCCATTAAAACATAAAAAAAAAAAAACAGTTTCACATAGAAAGAATTACTTTTGGGGACAGATAAAATGTTAATGGGGGCCAGATTTGGACTGCAGATCATATATTTGACACAGGTAACCTAAAGTGACGGTTCCAAACTCCTGAAGTTGGGCTTCAWGAAAAAGTTATAAAGAAGTAATACCCTATCTGTTGTAGATAGGTKTTTGAACGACCTAAAAAATTAATTWAATTTAACCAACAAGCTACCGGCTAGTCAGAATAAAGTCAAAATCAAAGTGGTCTTCAGAAACAAATCAAGTATAAATATTTTCATGCAAAATCAATTTTAAAAACACCATGGTCTGTTTGTGTTACACGACCATTTACTAACATTTTGTCTGGTTTTGATTTTGTTATTTTTGCAAATAGCAGCTGGCTTTCATGGTTCTGTTGCAATGTAATATACAGTATTTCTCTTACAAACAACAGAGCAATGTTAAGATTTCTAAAATAGCYTTAGGAACATTAGTTCATCAATTTGGTCAGAATTAAATTGCTTTACTTGATTGATTTAAATGTGAAAAAAGTGTTTAAAAACATCACATGTCCTCTTTAAAACACTATCTAAAACAGGTAAGATACTGATTTTTTTGTGATTTTTTTTTTTCCATCAGTCGCTGCCCAGCTCAACTCCATCGTGTCCATGTTTTTATTTATTTGAAAGATCTGGGTACGGATGGATTTCCTAAATCTGCCATGCCGAATCTGGATCCACGCAGACTGTTCAAGTGGAGGATTTCCACCGCCTTGGTTTGCTTGTTTTATTTAGCTCTGAATTATTTTTTATGAACGGAAAGAGTTTGATTTGATACGGTGGTGATGTGTCGCTGGTTGTCTCACGCAATCACTGCTATCAGATTTCATCTCGGGGATGTTTTTTTTTAAATGAAAATTTTACCCTCTTTCCCCTTTAGAGCTCGTACATCACGGTGCCACATTCAGTCATATTTATTAGTTTAAAGCCTTTCATACTAGTTATGAATCTGGGCATCCTGCCATCACCTTGTAGGGCTCTGATTGAGTTTAACTGTGCTGTCACCCCACCATGCCCCTTGTTAGGTAAAGTGAATTTTACCAAAGCCCGGTGCGAGCTAATGCCTCCTTTTACAAGCCTAATAAGAATAATGGCTCGTCATAAATTTAGAGTCGTCCTGATATTATGAGACAGGCTGTAAATGAGTTATGAATTATGACACAATTATCGTATCACGGTGAAAGCACAATTTTGAAAAAAGGGAGTCAGACAGCTTCTCATTTAATGGATCGTTTAAAAAGAAAAAAGAAAACCCAGATAGGAGGGTCTGCTGAAAATATTTGTGTAAACCACGTCGCTGCTTTCAGGATGGAGTCGGTTGATTGAAATGAACTGAACCTGACTGGTGTGGCGAGAAAATCAAAAGGTGCGGGTGGGGGTGTCAAAGACAAGCAATGAGCTATAAGTCATTGAACGCATCAGGAGCATCAGTTGTTTTTCAGTCATCTGCTCATTCTAATTAAAGTGGAAACAATATGAAGCTGTAGTGGAAATGAATAAACACTTGTTACAGTCATCAAGAAGTGATTCACCTTCAAAAACACAAAAACCATGAATAATTTGTTCTTGCATGGAAAAAAATGGAATGTTTGACATTTTCAGTTGCGTATGTTTCCGTGCGGCTAATGCTAAGAGTAGTTTTGTTGTTTAACTTGGCCGTCCGCGTCACCTCAAGATGGCAGACGTCCTAAATGTGGGATTTCATGGCTCAACGCTCTCATTCACTGCCTCTGTGAGAGGGTCTGCCATGTGCAGCAGAGCCGGGGTGGGCTTGCCACTGCTGCTTTAAGGTCTTGGTTTTACAAATGACACACACACACGCACGCACGCACGCACGCACGCACGCACGCACGCACACACACACACACAAAAAAAAACCTGTTGTTGATGTCTGCCAGCCACAGTTTAACATTAACACGTGTGTTTAAATGTCAGGCATAAAGATCTCAGAATGAACACATCATTCTTTAAATAACTGCACCTGGTTTTTGCTCCAATCTGTCATTTTATTGAAAAAAAAAATACAATTGTAAACATCTGGCTCAAAACCAATGTTGTTCTTGGTGTCCAAACAGTCACATTGTCAGTATAAAGGGATGATGGTCATCTAATCACATTCAGCAGCAGAATAAAGATTTTGTTGACATTTTATTCAATCTGACCACACTGGAGCTGGCTCTGTTCCTCACTCTGAAGCTTCWGAGTCAACTTCAGAGCAGACTCTGGACTTCAAAAAACTGTATTTGCACAAAAAAGAGCCTTTCGCTCTCAGACCACAGGTTTACTTGTGGTTCCTAGAGTTTCTAACAGTAGAATGTGAGGCAGAGCTTTCAGTTACCAGGCTTCTCTCTTGTGGAACTATCTTCCAGTTTGTGTTCTACCGAGCCAGACTGCAAGAATTAGTTTTTAAAATGTGAGAAAAAAGTCAGAATATTACGCGAATAAAGTTGTACGAGAGTAAAGTCGAAATAATATGAGAATAAAATCATAATAATACCAGAAACAAGTCTATCATGAGATTAAAGTCATAGTATTATGAGAATAAAGTTGTAACAATCTGAGGAAAAAAGTTGTACGAGAATAAAAGGATATTTTTAGAACTTCTACATAAACAATCTTGCCACCGAGTTAAAATTAGGAATGTTGTATTTTGGTATTGTTTTTAGGGAAATACCAGTGATGGGCAGCACTAAGCTAAAAATTAATTCCACTAGCCCTAAAACACTAACTCAAATATTTAGGTCCCCTAATTCTACAGCACTGATGCACTGAAAATTTTAGCAAAAGCTAATTCTAAAGCACTAATATAACCCAATCAATCCATGGAACATGTTTCAACAGACAACATGAGTCACATATTGCCATATTGTGCTCTTAATACTTGCCTTTGACATTCCACAGTTGTATTTGGGTTCATATATTGTCAATATATTGTCACCTGGTGGATAAGTGACACACATATGAACAAAATGTGTGACAGCTTTCACCCTCAGCTGTTAACATTAATGTTGATCAATAACATTTATAGACCTCAGTTAGCGCTTCTAAATTCAGCCTATAAATGTAGCGAGTGCTAATCCACTAATAAATTCTGAAATTAGCAAAAGCCCTAAAGCACTAATCAGGAAATTAGTTCCCCTGTTAGTGCTTTAGTGATTTAGGGGAACTGTGCCCACCACTGTGAAATACTTAATTTTTCAACACATGATTATCAGTAGCAGGACTTTGATTGTATCTATTTCAAATACTTTATTCTCGTAAAAAAAACGTTCTTATAATCTAATCCAAATACTTTGTCGTAATGTTCAGGCTGATGCCCTGTCTCAGTAGAGTCAGATGGCTACATCTCCTCTTATTTGACTGATAGGTGTCAGGTTGTGAAATATGGAAGCTCTGTGCCTGGGTCTCTGCCCTGTTCCGTGGGAGTTCCGCAGGGTAGCATACTGGGCCCATTGCTTATCCTATTATACATAAATGACCTTCCAAAAATATTGAAGTATTCAAATATTTTAATGTATGCTGATGATACTGTTCTTTTTTTGTCTGATTTCAATATTGAATCTATTAATAGTCAGTTACAAGCAGATCTTCAGACATTTCATGGTTGGCTTCAAGATAATCTTTTGTCAATTAATGTTAAAAAACTGTGTGCATGTATTTTTCCTCACCCAGGAGACATTTCAATATAACAAATCAACTCACTTTTTTAAACAAACCCCTTGATATTGTCACTACCTACAAACATCTTGGAATTACTTTGGATTCTCATTTGACTTATCGTGATCATGTACAAGTCTTAACCACTAAGTTGAAACAGAAATTATACATTTATTCAAAAATTAGATCCAATCTGACATCTTCTGTTTCAAATATCTATCTTCATGCCATTATACTCTCAACCATGTCGTACTGTTTACCTGTTTAGTCTTTTACAACAAATGAAATCTTAGAACCCATAGTTAGGCTCTACAACAGGGCCTACAAAATTCATAAAAAACTTCCTGGTTGGACTCATCACTGTACAGTTCTTTCATTGTCTGATGCCTTGACTTTTCAGAATTATGTTTAGTATAGTGGTATTAATTTATATTTTCAGATCTTCCGAGGCGCCAATTATGGAACTCTCTGTGCATTGATGCCCAAATCAAATTCTGGAAGTGGTCATTCAACTAGATCTGTTACAAAAGGACAACTGATATTACCAACTTCTAAAAACTGTTACGGCCAGAGGTCTTTCTTCTATGTTTATACTAAAGCATGGAATGACATTCCTCAATACATAAAGTCCATTTCAAAACTACAGCCCTTTAAGAAGAATCTTGTCTGCCATCTGCTGGACACTTTTTGTTGTGCTCATATTTAGACBTCCTATTTTGCAAATGCTGCCTTTTTGAAATTTGGTATGCTTGTTTGTCTTTGTATCTATGGTGTAATAATAATGATGTGATTGTGATGCTGTAATTCTGAGTGTTTTATGTGCTGCAGAACAGGAACCTGCTGTAAAACAGCAATTGTGCTGAGTCAGGCTTGATTTTTAATAATCTTTTCCTGTTAAATAAATAAATCTAATCTAATCTAAAAAAAGATGTTGTAAGAACACAAATTGGTAGAACAACAAGATAACCTTCTTTTGTAAGTCTTTTTTATCACACCATATTTATCACAACATAGACCTCTCAACTGATGATGCCTCACTGCTGGACTCTAACTAAACCGTGGTCATAATATGTTAAAGAAATTCCTTCACAAGAAAAAAAGCAGACAGTAAGA
The DNA here is from genome assembly GCF_001266775.1 of Austrofundulus limnaeus. Lineage (NCBI taxonomy): Eukaryota > Metazoa > Chordata > Actinopteri > Cyprinodontiformes > Rivulidae > Austrofundulus > Austrofundulus limnaeus. Next base: position 1,159,788 of record NW_013952409.1, on the reverse strand, counting down.
CAACAAAGGGAAACTTCTACCATGCTTGTAATGAAATCAGTGATCTCCTGGGTCCATCTAGCTCCGGTGCTACCTCTCCATCGAGGTCTCGCTAAGAGGTTAAGCTGCTCGTCCATCCGTCCTCACAGTTCAGAGGGCAAACTAGCGGGGAAATTGGACACTGCGCTGCTGCAGGTTTCCAGGCTCTCGAGAATAGGACGGGACGGGGTTAAAGTTGGGGCAATCTTCCCAAATGTTTAAGAGTGGCCTTTGATTGCCCCCCGTTCATGTGTAGTAGTGTGTTGCTGGAGGGGAACCCGACACTGACGCTGTTATTGAAGTGCCGCTCGAGGGGCTGATAACTGGTCTCATCGGCAGAGATCCAGTGTGGGAGCCTCGTCTCGACCTTCATAAAGGACAGTGACAGGTGTGTGACAGATCCGGGCATTAAGAGACGTTTGGGACCACCCCCCTGAGAGATGACAGCCTCTTGAATTGTCTCTTGAGCTGATAGAGGTCCGACCCATCATGTCTTCAACAACATAAAATAAACTGAATAATCCGACTTCACAACCGTTAAAATTAGGTACAAAATTAAGCTTTCATGTAGTTTTAAACCCACAAGCATAGAGACTCATTTGTTCCAGAGTGTTGCCTTGAATCCAGCTGATATTTCAAAGATATTTAAGTTTTTGTATCTGAGCCTCAGTTGAATTCAGACTAATATAATTTATGTAATATGCACTCCTCTGATTGCTATTTTAACCTCAGTTAAAGCAATTTGCAACTGTTTTGATCACTATATTGATGAGGAGTACCAAGAAATGTCTTACAAGAATAGGTGGGGGTAAAATACGACGGGAATGAACCCTTAAGTCTCCAACTCGACCACAAGTGGCATCATTGTCATCACCTTGTTCTGATTTCATTTTATCTCTTGGCGCCACTCTAGTGCAGGCAATATGTGCGTATTGAGTTACAGGAGGCCCACCTCTTATTATTTTCATGGGAACTCAAGGACGGACAGTCTTGTGCAGAGATGAGAGGGTATTTATATGAATGCCCATAATGTTGTGTTCTCAGCACTCGGGGACATTTAGCGCCTATCTCCGAATAGCATCAGAGGCTTTCAGCTCGACAGAGTCATTAATATCGGAAGGGTTTATGTGTTTCATATTGCCTCCATGCCAGTCGGGGCTGCTTGCCTGATGAGATGGCTGGTCGAGTCGATGGTGCGCCATCCGTTTTCACAGCCTCATTCACTGGGTGAACAAGTTATCCCTCTGCGTTCATAAAGGTCAAAAAAAGAAGAGTTAACTTGGTCACCTAGTTTTCTTCTCTAATTCAGAATTTTTAGATTTGTTTGTGCACTTTGTTTAATCACTTCATCATCTTCTTTAAGCCTGGATCACACAGCTAGATATATGTGCAGATTTTTAACCCGATTTTGCCCTTTTGACAATCTTAAGGACATCCCAAACATTGTGATGGCAGATAATCTTCAGAGATATTCCTGCTGTTTGTGGTGCGTTAAGAGTGATCTAATTGGCCTGGAAGGACATCAGGACCACTCCGACCTCATATTCATCATACTGGATTGTCTGGCTCAATATTCCAGAGTGTGTGGTGTTCCCCGAGGACGGACAAGCTCCCAGTRTGTTGAATGTGATGTGTAGCCGATCAGAAAGAGAAGTGACAGAAACATGGAGGGGAATCCAAAAACACAGAAGACTAAACTATTGTCATGGAGCACCGTGCAGTCCGGTGGAAGTCCTTTGTTTTTTCCTGTTAAAAATCGTCCACAAGCTATCGCCATTGCTTCTTCCTCGTCTGCCATGTTTATTTACTCTGAACTCACGTTTGATCTCGAGAGGTTTTGCAAGGTTTCTCGTCTGACATTTGAATGTTTGTGAGTGAAATCGGTTTGTTTGTGGTGTGTTGTTTTTGCTGTGTGGTCGTACACCACCCACTGTGGGACCAAATATCTAGGATTTTTTTTTATCACCATACGTGGGGGTCTCAGGTTTTGAAAATCAATTTTACAATCTTGCTGTGTGAACCAGGCGTTACCTGCTTTTCCTTTCCATGTCATGAGCAGTCATTGTGCGAAAGACGGGGGGAACCCCTGGYCATGTCTCCAGTCCATCGCAGAAAGACCAACGAGACAAGCAACCATTCATACTTGATATAGAGTGACGATACCGTATAGTTACCAATTAACCTAACATGCATGTTTTTTGGTCTGTGCCCAAATTTTAACTTTCACGCTAAATACATTCTAAGAATTTGCCAAATTTTAAGTAGAAGCGCTTTTAGTTTTGAAAATAGGAAGRGAAGCTTGGAAGCTGTTGGAAGATGTTTTGTTGATGATGTCCTGACTGGTTCAGTATTATTTTTAGGTGTTTTTTTTAACTGCGTAATTGAATTGTATTTTAGATTTTTGTTTGGTTAATGGGTATTGTTGAGAATTCTTTAAGGTTTTATTGTATTTTAAAGATTGTGTAGGGTCTACCAAGGGTTTTTATTTATTTACTTTGATCTTGCTGTAACTTTGCCCCAGGGACAACAGATGAAAATTAGCTTGTAGCTATCTGTGGTTTGTACAATAAATGTATTGTGCACTGTCCCTGTCAAATAAATGAATAAATAAAWAAACAAGCAAGAGCGTAGGAACCATTCTGAGATGACCAGAGGATATAGGGGAATGGAAAGATGATGCACAACACCTGAAGACTGCAAGGAGCCAATCAAACATGGGCCCAAAACTGGGAGACATTTACAGGAACCAGAGAGGCAGGCGGTAAGGAAGCAAACTTTTAAAACTACGTTCTGGACTTCTGAGATGGTGCTACTGTAGGGATTGTGCCATTTTGTTTTGTTTAAATTCAGGGATTTCTAGTTTCTAGTCTCTGTTTTTGCTGCTCTGCTGATTCTGTTCGGCCACCTGCACCTGATCTCAGTTACTCTGCACAGGTGTTGGGTATTTTGGGTTAATTAGRTTGTCTTTATATTTCTCTTGGTTGGTTCCTTAGTTTGGCTTTGTATACTTTTGGTTTAGTTGTGGCTCTGTTTATGCTCATGTCTGTTCCCCACAAGTTCTGTTTTGCAGTTTGAACAGCGTTTTGTTTCCATTATAATAGTYAGTTTATTTTAGAYCAWCAGTGTCYAGGTATTTGTCRYCACTTTGGGTCAAATAYCCATTAACCATGACAGCTGCAGCTGATTCAGTCACACCTGCCAAATATTTCTGATCAGTAACTCTAATTATTTATTGCTTGGTTTAGAACAAATAAGATAATTTGGCTGCTTTTGCTAAATGTTTAAAGTACTTAGCACAAAATGTAAGAAAATTTGTGTTTGGTAGGATATTTATTTGTTGTAACAATGATTCTTGGAAATAAATCTTATAATGGGCACATGATTGACAGCACCTGGGGGTACCAGAAGCTCATAACAAGTGTCACTAGCAACAGCAAAATAAGCTGTTTGGTAGAGAAAATTTGGCAAACACAACCCACAAACAGTACTCGGCTCGACTGCTCATCCCACAAATGCATGTTCCTTACAAAGGTGGCACCATTTAAAAGGGAATTAATAGGTTTACTGGGACRCTTCCTCCCTGGGTCTGCCAACCAACAGAGCTGCGTTATCTGCAGTGCTTTTTAAACCTGTTCCTGCTAAAACACCAGGATGTCCTCTTCTGGAATACGGATCCTTTATTAACTTGCTTTAACCCTTTAAGACTTTTAGCTAATAAATTTTCTGCAAACATCTCTATTTCATGTCTGAAAGTTATGTTTTGGGTTTAAAAAGGAGAAAATGATAACTACGCAATGTGATTAAAACCACGTCAAAAACAAGGTTTTGATCATTTTTAARGCAGAGATAAACAACAATGGTACCTTTCTGCTCACAAGAGTCATTCATGTCGYCACAATGAAGAATTAAAATGCAAGAGGTGATTAACATCCCACACGGGTGTGACCGGAACTAATTCTCCCTTTAAGTTACTATGAGGAGCCGAAGCAGCTGCCAGCGAACCCTAGCAACACATCCAACCGCCGACCCTCACGGGGTCCGGAGAGTGARTCCGAGTCCATGTATCCCAGCATGCTTTGTCACCGTGGTGCCCTTCACCCCACGACCCGCCATAACGGCGGCATGGAGAGATGAAAAGAGCCATGCGACTCGGGCAGACAGAGGCGCTCCGGCTTCACGCTGGTCGCAGCCTTTTCAGGGACGGCTCACGCAGAGAGAGCAACGACGTGAGGCAGCTTGAGCAACAAGAGGCCACACAATCATCCAAAACAGAAGTCGTGTTCCTTTTTTTTCCTTTCTTTTTTTTGTTTTCGTCTCACCGCTGAAGCTTCCTGCATGTCGAAGACATACCTGCGCYTCTTTAAAGACACTCAGTGATGTGTTCGCTTTAAATGGTGTTTTCATTATCCTCTCCAGTGGTGCAGAATATTAAAGCTTTAGTCCTTTTTTTTTCTTTGCAGAAATGACTCATCTCTTCCTGAAAACCAGAGTAGAATGAGGGGGTGAAAAAAAAAGAAAGAAAACCACACACTTTTACCGGGATTGTCCAACAGTTGCTGCACAMTTTACTCACAAGCAGTGAACGTGTGAAAAAAGCACCATCTGTGCTCGAAGCCAACAAACAGCCGCCACTCAGTCGTCATTCCTGCAGTCTCCCCGCTTTGTAACAGCGATGGGACTTTAAATCAGTGCCTCGTACCCTCGGGGTTCATTATGAGGTGACAGCCCATTGTGGCTGCTGGGTGACGACAACAAGTGGCAGCGGGAGGGGTGGTGGAGGGGTCTGGAGAAAGTGAGGCAGATGGTGCGGAGCAATGACAATAGCGCCGTTTCACAGCGTATCCTCCACCTGTGGCGTGACGGAGGCTGCTGTCGGGGTGGGGGGTTGGGGGGGCTTTGGTGTTTGCAGAGCTGAATGTAGCAGATGAACACGTCTCTTACTGACAGCCTCCAGAATATTGTTGATTGAGATGTGAAGACAGGATCCACRGAGGGTTTGGAGAACAAACTCTGGGCGGTGTTTCTTAAATTAGCGTGAAYTATATATTTGTATTGAGCTGTAGCCTCTGGAGCAACTTCTGAAGAGTTCTTTACCACAAAGAAGATATTTGTTCAGGACCTTTTAACCAACATCACTTCAAAACAACTGAGAGTATGCACAAAAATACTAATACAAGCAAACTCAAGGTTCAGCTTAAAAATTATAACCATGTGAATTCATCATTAATGGTATGCAATTTGATGCAGTGCTGAGAGATATTCTGTGATSTAATGGTTAAAGTATGTTTTGAGAATGACTCTCAGCTACAACCACACCAAATTTTAGGTCAAACCCTATAAAACTTACTGGTTCACAGCCGTTTTTGTTTTAGTGTCTGTTTTTTGAAACTTTCATACGTTGCAAAACATTTAACTTTATAAATGTTTTCCCCATAGAAATATGTGAAGATCTTTTTAATACCTTCAAAAACATTGTTTTATTCTCTTTAGTAAACCTGCCTGTTTAATGTTTGTACTACTTCTAGCTTTTAGCTAGCCTTTTGCAACTTTTAAATAACCTTTTGCTGATTTTAGCTAGTTTTAGCTAATTATAGCATTTAGCTAGCCTTTTGCTACTTGTAGTATTTAGCTGACCTTTTGTTACTTTTAGTTAATGAATTGCTTCACTTAATTTTTTTGCTAGCRCATTGCTACTTTAATATATTAGCTAAAATTTTGATACATTTAGCAAACCTTTTGCAACTTTTAGCATTTAGCTAGCCTTATGCTACTTTTAGCTCTTAGCTAACTTTGCTACTTTTAACTATAAATTTGATACACTTGTTTTTTGCTAGCCTGTTGCTACTTTGATCTTTTKGRTAACTTTAGATACATTTGGCAATTTTTTTCTACTTTTAGCWTTAGCYTTTAGCTAGCCTTTTGTTACTTTTATCCCTTGGCTAACCTTTTTGCTAKTTTTAAATATTAATTTGCTAGCCTGTTGCTACTTTSATCCTTTAGCTAACCTTTTGATATATTTGGCAACTTTTTGCTACTTTTATCATTTAATCATCCGCTTTTGTGCTGCTGAATATAATTAGCCGTGGTACAGATAAACAAAGAGTCATGTCAAWACATCATCACCTCTTACTCAGATTTTCATGACCACAAAATCAAACAGAGAATGTAACCATATATAAGAGCAGAGAGCAAACCAATAAAAAGCCGTACAAGTTGTGTCAGGGTGGAGCAGGTGGTCCTCYGTTCAAAGACTGCAGGGATGAGGTTGTGTTTTCTTTTTCCCCTCCTCAAAGACTGGGACTCTTCCTCCCCGGGGTCTGCCAACCTAAAGCGCAGCGTTATTATCGGCAAAGTGCTTTTTAAACCCACTCCTTCTCAAACACCAGGATGTCTTCTTCTGCTCGCTAATCCTCTGGGKTACGGATCCCTCACTCCTCGGTCGTTCTCTCATGCCTGGCAATCCTGAGACAGCTGGAAAAACAGTCTCTGAACCAACCAGRGGTCTGCACGTTTAACGGGGATCTCAGGCCTGAAAGCTTGGTGTAACCCCCGACTTTAGGCTCGACACCAGTAAACTGAAGAATCATTCACTCGGGACMTCTCTCAGCTTCACAACCATAAAGTGCATGGTGGTAGATCCTGCCCTCTACTCACAGAACATCAGGCAGCAAAACGACCCACTTACAACTTTTAACAATGCTTTTTGATACAAGGCAGCTTTCATAAAAATAAAACAAACATGCATTACTAAAACAAGCATGTGCAAATGTCCTGATGCATCTCAGTAATCCAGGTAAAAAAAATCAAAAGGAAAAATATTGTATAGGTCTTCTGGACGGGTTCTTCTCTAATGAAACGTTTCGTCTCTCCTCCAAGAGACTTCTTCAGTCTGAGAGTTTCAGGCAAAATTCAGGCTTTTAAGCACTGCCTCCATGTGACTGATACTCACATCACATGGCTATCGTTCACACCTAATTAATACCTATTGTTAACAGGGGGTGGAGTGATACTGCCAATGGCAGCGCTGTAGGAGGGGGACAGCTGAAAACGGAGGCCTCCACCTCTGTTTAATGATGGACGGTCTTTCTTCACAAAAATGGCTTCTTTTACTCCTCTCTCAAACCAACGTTCCTCCCTTTCAAGAATGAGAACATCCTCATCTCTGAAAGAGTGACCGCTGGCCTGTAAATGAGTGAAAACTGCAGAGTTCTGGACATTAGATGTAGCTCGTCTGTGTTGGGACATTCTTTTGAACAGTGGCTGCTTTGTTTCCCCGATGTATAACTGGTCGCAGTCCTCCTGGCACTTAACAGCATATACAATATTGCTCTGTTTGTGCCGGGGCACCGGTGTGCAAACCTTCTAAATATATAGGCTGTGTCCAAAATGACAGGCCGGGTCCTCTGGAGGACCCAGACTACCCGGTCAAGGCGGGCCGGGTCCTTGGTAGACAGGGAAGACCGGAAAAAAAGAGGCTGTGAATTTGGACGGTCTAGCCTCCCCTCCTTACCCCGGCGTACGTCATGTCACCTAGCAGCTGTGATGACGCTAAACAAGCAAACTTAAATCAAAATTAGAAAATTATCAATACATTAGCTAATATCACAAAACTATAAAATTAACTTAAAGGTATCATTTGAAGAACTAATTGACCCGCTGTAGGTGCATGTTTATTTCGCGTTTTTTTATGATAAAAATAATATTTAAAAACATGTCCATACAAATGATAAAAGTATTAGAATTACAACCGCTAATTTTTTTTATATATCACTATATATTTTTAAAACGTATTCTTTTCTCTCGCTTCGTCCGCCATTACCAGCATAAAAAAATCTCTGGTCGGGCCGCAATGCATTATGGGATACGCTCGGCCGGGAAGGATACCTCAGACCAGTCCTTCGATTCGGGCCAAAGGAAGGACGTATTTGTCAGCCGCATCGGAGGAGTCTTAGGTTTTGGACGTCCTTCGTCGCGGCGCTGTGACAATAAAATATAACATTACCTGTTACAGAAATCAAATGTGCTTGGTGGTGGTCTAACTCTAGCTCCTGCTCCTACACAGCAAGATAGGGTCACAGTCAACTTACTAATGTCATCCAAGCATGCCAACATGAGGCGTAGCTGCTAGCGGCTACCGATGCTAACAGACTCAGCTAATTTACTCTCCACAGACAGCAAACTGCAGCGTTATAACGCTTATACATATAAGTTATAACAGAATCACAWTACCATTTAACTCATTAGAAGTTTGTATTTTTTAGCTTGGAACTTCAGTTTAATTACGGCAGCAAAAAGGGACGAGCTGATGTCCTGCACATATGTTTACCACCAGCCTCCACTAAAACAACATAAATAAAAATAATCTTAAAGTGCCTGTGACATGCATATCCTTCAAATACAAAAAGTCAAAGACAACATCTTTATATTTACAAAACCTGGCATAGTACTAGGGTTGGGCAATATTGGCAAAAAAATGAATCACGATTAATTGTGGTATTTAGCCGATAACGATTAATTTGACGATTAATCCCCTGGAGTCCCTGGATACCCTTATTTCATAGTCACATGACCAATTTAGTGGGAAAGATTTTCTCTTCATAAAAATCTGTTCCAAATTGTGTCAAAATTACAGACTTTCAGGCTATACATCATATTTTAAATTGTGTTGATAGATAAATAAATTACAGAACTTTTTTTAAATGTTCGTCATATTTGAAGCTGAGAGGAGCAGCAAGCGGATTCTACCAGTTGGCATTAATCGTATTAATTGTCAAGTGCCAAACATTAATCGATTAATGTTTTTCTGACGATTAATCACACACGATACGATTATGCCCAACCCTACATAGTACACATGATTTTACCCATTTTAGCACATAACTGGCATATTTTCTTTTAAATTTGCTCGGCCAAAGTGAAACAGGAAGTGACATCAAAGAGTAACTCTTTACGAAAAAGGAACTCCCTGGTCTTTGTTTATTGAAACAATATTATCTGAGCTCTGACTCTTCTGCATCTCTCTGATAGTGAGTCAAAGTACTCTAAAGAAACATCAGATTCTTCTCTAAAGTCTGTGTTTTCATTATTGTAACATTGTTCTGTTTACATGCAGACATTCCCCTTTGACATCACTTCCTGTTACATCACATGTGAATATCTCAACAACTGTTCATCTCAGTGGTGTGGTTTAAAAAATATATTTTTTTGAAATATCTTATGATTTCTTTCCGAAAATGCTTTCATATTTATTACAAAAATTGGATGTCACAGGTGCTTTAAACAAAAAATGGAATCCAAGTGATTTCCCCAGACAGTAAGAACACATTTGATAGGTTCTAGAAAATCTTTGGTGCAAAACAAGTAAAATATTATAAAAAATAACAGTGCATTTTGACACAATTCATTCAACAATAACAACCCTGTTACATTGGCAGCAGTAGTTTGAGAAAACACATCAAAAACAATTCATTTGGTCTTAAATTGATCATTAAAATCACATATGAAGGATTTTGCACACGTTGCCCATAATAATTTTTTAGAGTGTAGTCAGTTTTTATTTTGAGCTTCTTTCTGGTTTTCAGAAATTTCACGTGACGCACTTCACCATTAAAAGTTAAAGKGAAGTTAATCTCCTCCAGACTTTTTGAGACGTGAACCGAGGCTTAGATTCAGAGAGGATGAGAGGAGCTCCAACCTGCAGAGAAGAGGAGGGCGATGAAGAGGTGATCATCACTCCACGCATATTTTATCCAGTGGGGGGTTATTAGGAGCATGGAGATGAGTCAAATCCAAACAGACGCCTCTCCTGATCCTCTGCTCTTCCTCTTCATTCGTTCACAGGTTCAGTGTTTCACTCGTTCACTCTAACAGCTGAAGAATGAGCCTCTGCAACACAGAAACTGAAGCAAGTTCATTACAAGTTTCTCTCAGCCTTCCTCTTTTTTCTGTCGGGTCACATGTAGAGGGCAGTGTTCTCCAAGTTAAAACATCAAAAGAAAAGCTCAGGAAGTTGGTTTTATAGTGTAAATTTAAAGAAAATATATAAAATAAAAAATAAAGGTAGTTTTAATTTGAAGGCTTTGAATCATATTGAGATTTGATTTGATAATTTACCTTAATTGTTTGCCATCCACCTGCAAAGTAAGCAGTGATGATTTGCCCGTGTTTGTGTGTCTGTTAGCAAAAAATCTCATGAACAACTGGATAAATTTTAATGAAACGTTCAGGAAATAATCAGTGCATGTACAGCACGTTTAAAACTGATCAACCTTTTGGAGTCGATCTGATTCAAGATGGCGGCCAAAGCTAATCAACATTAGCAAGCACAAWAATGGATGTTGGGCTAAAATTTGGTGAGGTAGTAGCTGAGAGTTGTTCACGACACATAATCCGAGTGTGAATCGCGTGTAAAGTTATTTTCAGGATTTGACCAAAATGGTTGCAAAGATGATGTGAAAGGCGACAAGCTTTGTTCTTTACGTTACAGCCTTTTATTTTTGTTTCTTCTGGTTCTTGGTGTTGGTGAACAGACCAGCATCTTCCTCTTAATTCAGCACGGTGCTGAGGATGACTCTTCTCCTGCATTGAGACAAAAATAGATCCTTAATAATAAAAGATTGATGTCATGTAAGCTTGTCGGTACTGTTTGGTACATTACGACATGTAGTCTTCTCTGGGTTTCTCTTCCTCCTCTTTTCCTTGTATGTAGTATTTTTTATTTTTTTTTATGTCATGAATGTCGAAGTAAAATTGGTTTTCTTTAGATGTTATGAAGATTCTTAACAAGGCTATAATTCCTTTCCTAAATGTTGGTGGGAAATATGGCTTTTTATTTTCTTTTGGGATCAAGTTTATTGAAAGAAATAATAATTCTAGTTCTGTGACGACACATGAAATAAAAACACTCATATTTTGCTTGCCTATTGCTACTTTGATATTTTAGTTAGTCTTTATATTTTGCAAAACCTTTGCTACTTTAGCAATGAGCTAGCCTTTTGCTAAATTTAACCTTTAGATAACAATTGCTATTTTTAACTACTAATTTGCTACATCGGTTTTTGCTAGCCTATCGCTATTTTATTTTGTATCAAAAGGCTAACTAAAAAGATCGAAGTTTTTGCTACTTTAAGTGGCTATTTAGCTACCACTTTGCTTTTAGCTTTCAGCTAATTGTTTGCAACTTTCACTTGTTTTTTGCTAGTCTATGGCTACTTTTATCTTTTAGCTAATTTTTGCTACATTTAACTATCAATTTGCTACACTTTGCTTTTTTGTAAGTCTATTGTTTCTTTGATTTTTTTTAGTTAACTTTTTGATACATTTGGCAAACCTTTTGCTACGTAAGCATTTAGCTGCCATTTTGCTACTTTGTAGCTTTCAGCAGTTTTGCTACTTTTAACAATAAATCTATTACATTTACTTGTAATGCTATAATTTTGCTACATAAAATTTTCAGTAGCCTTTTGATAATTTTAGCATTTAACTAACTTTTGGCTACTTTTTAAACTTTTCCACCTCCGCTGAACATCTTCCTCCTCATCACATAATTCACTCCTATTGGTCAATAACATGTTAGTGTAAAATAAACTCTAACTATCAGCTATGTCACATTTTTTGTCTATTAGCAAGAAAGTAAATTTAAAGGTATTTTTAAGAAATAAGTGACTTTCATTAAAGACCGTCTTTGTTAAATTCCATAATTTAGATGCAACATTTCCTGACGGACACCAGCTGTAGCATCCCACCCAGACCTGCTCAGACCCAGCTCCCAGCTCCAGGTGTTCCTATAAAACCTCCCCTCACTGTCAGCCCACACGCTGTTCAGGCTGAACTCTCAATGCATTCATAAACACGGAGCGGGCCGACCTCTCAATAGGCTCCCTATTCCCTCACTATCAGCTTACAGCCTATAATTACAGCCAATCGTCTCGGATCAAGCATGTCTGCCTGAAGAGTCCAGTGTAACATCTGCTGCGCTGGCCGGCGAGCCAAGAAGGACTCTCAGGCTGAAAGGTGAGCTAATTGTAGCCGAAGCAGGAGGAGTGGTGGGGTGACAGGTAGGAAAAGCCATTCATAAACCCACACAGGAGCTTTTTCTTTCTTATTATTATTTATCCTGGGAGCAGGTGCTCTGACGTTTGTCTTATCAGCCTCGTGCCACAGAGGGATTCTTATCTGTTTGAAGAAAAGCTCGAGAAATGCAATAAATCTGTCAGTTTATATTTATCCCAAATAAATAATATATTGCTGCTGTTTGTAAWACTTCATGGAGATCAAATGTCACCACAGTAAACTTTAGGAATAGATGTTGGCGTGGTTGTGCTGAGTCAGCATGCACTGTTTTCTTGTTTTTATTACTATAACAAAGAATTCAGCTCATTCAGATGGATGCTATGTTTGTTTTTTAACTTTTATACACAGAAAAACATTTAACTTTAATTATTCATACATTTTCTCCATAGAGATTCAATTTCAATACTTTTTAACAACATTTATATTTAATTTAATTTCCTCTATTTTTGTCTGTTTATGATACTTTTACTTTTTAACTACTCTTTTGCTACATTCAGCCGCTAGCTATCCTTGTGCTACTTTATCTTTTAGTTAGCATTTTGCGACTTTAATTTGTAGCAAGAATTTTGGTACATTTGGCAAATCTTTTGCTTCTTTTAGCATTTAATTAGCCTTTTGCAATTTTTAGCATTTTTTTTGCTACTTTTAGCTTCCAGCCAATTTTTTGCTACTTTTAACTGTCAGTTTGCTACACTTTTTTGCCTTGAGCTTTTTAGCTTGTATTTTAATACACTCCTGATCAAAATCTTAAGACCAGTCAAAAAAGTGCAAGAATTTGCA
>NW_013952409.1:1144606-1146570 GCF_001266775.1 Austrofundulus limnaeus | reverse complement strand
GTCATCAACAAGAATGATGGAGCTCCTCATTACTGAGTCATTTTTTTGACACTTTGATTTCTGTTTTGGGGGTTTTCAGGGTTTTTTTTGAGCTATGGTCTTAAACTTTTGATCAGCTGAAAAAAAGTCATGTTTGAGTGTAAATGCAGTTTTCAGAAAATTCCCTGCTCAAAAGTTCTTGTCTCTTGCACTGATTTCTTCTTTTAACATTGTGAAGCTCTACTTAGAACCTTCTTAAGATCCAATAGTGCAAAACGCAAATTCTTGCACTTTTTTGTCTGGTCTTAAGATTTTGATCAGGAGTGTACACATGGCAAAGCTTTTGCTATTTTTAGCATTTAGCGAATGCTTTGCATATTTTTTGCAGGTGTTAGCTAGCATCTTGCTACTTCCTGATCGCAGGTAGCCGGGGACCTTATGTGAGCGGTCGAGAGGGCCAGTTCCAGGTTTAGGGGCTTTCATAGTGAGCAGACTTTCAAATCAGTACAAAAAAAATTCACATCCAAGAAACAAGAGGAATGATTTAAAATTCTGAGGGTCTTTCAGGGATTAAAAAAAAAAAAAAAACTAGACAAGACATTCCTGCTTTACTCCAAATGTTACATAAGAGTGAAATCCACATTAACAAAGACACTTTCTGTTTTATCCAAACTGTGTGTCACTGCAGCCACAGACACCCACTCCTGTTTAGTCAGTCTGCAAACAGCTTAATCAGACTCAGAAGCCTGCTGGCTGCAAAACAAGCCACAGAACCAACTTTGGGCCTTCAAAGCCATTAATCATTTCATTTGGACTTTTGGTGGAAAACCAAGCAAACAACAACAACAACAACAAAAAAAAAAGGAAATCCCACCCGACTCTGGCCTCGGTTAGCTGGTGTCTCTGGCACCGACACCAACAACAGGTCCAAGGAAATAAACCCACATGACTGGAGACAGAGTCAGACCGCAGGGAACAAACAGTTTCCTGTTACGTGCAACAAGACAGCAGGGCGAATACGACCAGGTATGTTGTATAAGTACCTGAAAGTGTTACTAGAGTAAAAGTACAAGTAACTTACCATGATATTACTAGAGTAAAAGTACAAGTAACTTACCATGATATTACTTTGGTAAAGTATTCTCTAAAAATGAACATTTATTGTGCTCAAGTATCAAAAGAAATTTTCTGATTTAAAATGTACTTAATTATTAAAAGTATTGAGAAAAAGTGAGSGGTTAGAATGTCCAAAATGACATTTATTGGAGGTAAACTTCTGAAAAAGACACTTTTCTAAACTCTTTCTAAACTATACTGTAATGTTACATTAAAATTTCAATGTCGAAAAATCTGGGATGCGCGTGTTTCATATACTGTCCAAGGGTGTAACTTTAGGTCTACCATCGAGAGTATGAATTTATTTATTTTATCATTTACTTGTGTAAAACTATTCAGGATAATTTGGGGTTGAAATACTTTAAAATGCTTTTATTGTGATGTACTTAACTTTCCTGTTTTTTTGTTACTTTTTTTGTATTTACATTGATCCTTTCTGTTCCGCATCAGTTCAACAATTAAGAAAAMGATACCCGTCCACTCCTTTTTTCCCCCAACAGTAACAAATATAAGAGTATGTATTTACCTGGTGCACTATTTGGCTAAGTTACAGCATGATTCAACAAACCAAAAAGAAAAAATAAGTAGGTCCTCGGAGGACCTACTTATTTTTTCTTTTTGATTTTTTTCTACCTGGATTACTGAGATGCATCAGGACGATTCAACAAACATTCTTAATATGACAAGAAAAGACTGCATAATACCAGAGGTGCCAACCATTACCATCTCACCGTAATCATTACGATATTGAGACTAGGGCGGCCACGATTAGTCGACGACTAATCGATTATTAAAATAATCTATGACTAATTTAATAATCTATTAAACGTTTTTTTGTTCTTTACTTTGTTTTTCTCCCCAAACTGCTT
>NW_013952409.1:1142304-1143110 GCF_001266775.1 Austrofundulus limnaeus | reverse complement strand
TCTTTGTACAGTCAAATACACAAAAACAGTAACACAACTAATAATCTCATTTGAACAATGTCTGTATTTCTCACATATATGTTTTACATTCAATTAATGTATGATCCGATTAGTCGACTAATCGAAAAAATAATCGGTGATTAATCGATAATAAAAATAATCATTTGTGGCAGCCCTAATTGAGACCCGCTCTGAACCATTARGGCGRACTAGACATTTATTACGATCTGGCCTTGTGCCGAGCTTCATTCATTCAGCTGAGCTCCTGGGAACCCCTCCCGCTGCATTTTTCCACCTACGCGGTTCGGTTTGGCTCCACCCTCTCCCCACCCGTTTTCGGTCTTTCCGCCGTGACTCCCGGCCGCACTCTGCCCACTTTTTCGGACCTCCTCTCGAGGTCGTACTGAGGKCGGCACCGTTTGGGGCGTGGAGGTGCCGAAGCGTGTAGCAGTCACGATTGGCCAGTGAAGCTGCCTGGATGTTCCAAATTATGGCGGCGCGCTGGGAGAAGCTAAAAATAAATTGGGCCCGTTTTCAGACCAGTGAAGGACCGCAACAACAGCGGGAGTGGCTCAAAGCCGTGGGACTAGAGCTGCTTTGGGTAAATGGAGGGGATCGCTCTCTACAGCCYCCGGTTAGTTAGTTAGCTAGCTGRTGCTACTGTAGACMGGTCTCGTCACAAACTTCATCTGCAGACAGTGAGTGCTTTGTGCATTTAGTGAGATATTGAATTTAATTTATGGGACACGTCTCGCTCGTGAAACTGTACCTTTTATTTATAAAGTTTGTTCCGATGTGTCCTGTGC
>NW_013952409.1:1137111-1141456 GCF_001266775.1 Austrofundulus limnaeus | reverse complement strand
TGCACAGACTCCATAGGAAATGAATGGAGAGCGAGCGACGCTGCCTCTCGTGTGTCGAGCCCTTAATCGTTGGTTTTCTGTCCAGAGTCACCTTTGACAAGTGACCAGCTGAGCTCCTGGACCGTTTCTCCACCTTCTCCTGCAATCTATCGGTACCAGCTGTGTTGCTATCCGTGTCYAGGCAGCCAGAGGCTGGGCAGCGACAGGAGAGCRGCSCCCGGAGCTGCTCCGGTTATATTCMGACTTTAAAGTARTTTTTTAGGTGGTTGTGTGGCTTTTAAAATGTAGTTATYTATTGTCTGACATCTATTTTGTGAAATAAATATACTGTTGGCATTGCTGTTTGTTTTTCCATTGAGTTAAATCCATAAAGAAAAAAATCAACATATTTACTCACTGCATTTATAAGCAACGGTTTGCTGTAGCAGGGTATGATTATTGTTTACAGACTAAATACCGCAATGAATGCAGTAAAACAAAACCAAAATGATTTTCTAATAAATGAAATTACAGTTACTGCACACTTTATGCCTAGGAGTGTGAGTAAATATGTTGATTTTTTTTCTATATGGATTTAACTCAATGAAAAACAAACAGCAATGCCAGTAGTATCTTTATTTCACAAAATAAAAGTCAGACAATATATACAGCAGCTACTTTTAAAAGACGTTACCACTCCGAACCAGCCCGAACTGAGCCGGACTCAGTAATGGAAAAGACCATTCATCTGTTATTATTTTTAAAAGACCTCCTTATTCAGTTTAAATATTGTGACAAGAATTCCCTGTGACCACAAATTCATCTTCAGCTGTTGAGTTTGATTATAGAAAGGTGAATGAATAAAGGAGGCCCAATATTAGGATAGATGTATTTACTGTTTAGCAAAGTTATGTTCATACAGCACCCATTTTATAAACTCTGTTTTAGCACTTGTTACTTATAATCTCTCCATCTATAAATAAGTAGGTTTGTATGAATACTTAGAAGTTAATAGACATAAATTCCATATATTTTTTTAATTATGCACACAAACTGGCAAAAACGAATGCACGCCGCGCGACGCAAATGCTCCAAGACAATCATTATGATTTGGGATGACTCCAGGTTGGCACCTCTGTAATAATATAAATCAGGTTGAATTTACCTAATTTACCTAAAGACAACAGGAGAGTTGCAGCTGTAATCAGTTAATTTCTATTGATCAAATTATTATGGGGGGTCATAACCCCCCTAGCCCCCCCCTGAAAATTACACCCATGCATACGTCTGACATGTTCTGCTGGAGTGTGATGTGATTTGTGTCCTACAGGTGTGATGCATCGTATAAACCAGTGGTTCCCAAGCTTTTTGTCTTCTGACCCACAACCTATCCATGATCCATGACCCCAAATATTACTGGTCTGAGTACATGAACTTCGTTAATAACCCTAAAAACACAGGCTTTTTGACAATCTAAACAGCTTATACACAAATATAAATACTGTTTTTTTTTCTTATTTTGTGTTTTAGTAATAATTATAGGGAAAATATTACATCAGCAATTATTTTATTATCCTTTAAATTGATTTCTGGAGATTATCCAAGGTGCTTCATGACCCATAATTGGGTCCCAAGCCCAACTATGGAACCAAAGTGCAGTGGTTCCAAAACTTTTCAGCTTTTGACCCACAAAATAACAGTAGCAGAGACCTGTGCCCCCAYCTATTTTTGGATGATAAATATTTGTATCAGGTCAACAAAACATGGGCACGGTAACAATATTTTTTATACTACATTTATCCATTTTAAATATACTAACCTCAATCATTTGTAACAACTAAGGCAAAACTGTAATTAATTCAAAAAAATCTTTTCAGGACCCCACCTTGATGTTTCAGGACCCCACTTTGGGTCCCGACCCCAACTTTGGGAAACACTGGAGGGTGTCAGAATGGTATATATTCATATTTCTCATCCAACCAGAGTTAAACGTGACCAATCCAGAGAAGCTCAATTTATCTGGAGAGGTTTAAAAATTTTTTAAAACAATAAAAAGCCGGAATAAAAACAAGTCGAAACTAAGTAGCGATTTTTTTTGTTTCTTACCTTTTTAAAAAAAAAAAAAAAACATGAGGAGTAACGTACAGCTTATTGTGTAAAAATCTAAAGGAGAAGTAAAAAGTCAGGTGACAAATCATTWCTCAAGTAAATATCCAAAATTTCTACTTAAGTACAGTAACAAAGTATTTTTACTTTGTTACAACTCTGCAGGTACGTGCGTTTGAATGGATAATTGCACATAACGTTATTAATGAAGGTTTGACCAGAGCAATTACAACTTCTTAACACTAAAAGTCGACTCAAAGCGTGTCCCCGTTTGACCTCGTGTTTAGTCTTAAAGGGGGTCATTAAAAGCTTTAGCTGTGATGTAATGAAAATGTTGTGACAACAGCAGAGGGGTCAAGTTAAAACAGGCTGCTTGGAGGCAGCTGAGCTTCCACTCCGGGGACCAGCAGTGGGGTTTAGGGGGAGGGAAATGATGGTTATCTGCACACCCCCTGGAGACACTGATATTAGCCTTCAGGCCGCTGGATAGATGTGATGATAGCCCTGCTGAAAGCCTGTCAAAGACCCGAGCGCCGGTTGTGTGAAGGCAGGGGTGGGAAACCGCCTGAAAAGTCAACGTTGTTCACATTTAAACACAAATGACGAGACCAGGACAGAACGACTTGGGAGGGTGTTAAATGAAATTAACTTAGCAGCAGCTGTAATTTAATTTTCTATAAAACGCTCTGCTCTATTGTGTGAAACGAAACACGAGGGTCGTACACGTGTGGTTTTGTTAGCAGCCGCTTTTACCCCCGTTTAYCTGCATTCATCATAATTCTGCGGCTTGTTTTCCCGCCGTATGGCTGCTGGCGAGTTGYATGTGACAAAAATGAAGAGTAATGTGCTGTGTCTCTGCTCCTTTACCCTTGTGCAGGGGCTGCTTTTGCCACCGCTTGGTTTTTTCCCCCCTCTTTTACTCTCTGATTTATTTATTTCTTTTTTTTTCCCTGGTTCACCCCAGTTTTTCCTCCAAGCCTAAAGCACTTCCACATGCTCCACGGCTCGGTGCCAGAGTGAAAGTTAGTCTCAGTTTTTGGACTCCGGCCGGCTCTAACCTCTACGTGTTTTGGAGCAGCTGCACCACCCAGTATTTTTCAGTAAGAAACACCACAGGTATGCTGACAGCTGGCTCCTCTGCAACAATCCAACWCCCACAGATACTATCACAGCGGAAGGATGTGAGTGAAACTCACGTAGAAATAACAAGCGATAGATGTTCTGCAAACACAAGTAACTGGGCTAATAAAAGCTCTAAAAAATACAAGTAGCCCCTTATTTAGTCCTACATCTAAGGTTTGCCAAGATCCATCCCTGCCCCTTCGGTCGTGAAATAAAATGTGTTCAGAAACAAGTTAAAACTGTTCAGAACCAATGCCTACATACTGCAAATAAATGTTTATTTAGGACCATTAAATATCACGTTTATGTAAAATGATAGCTTCTGTGACCTACTGAAATAAAAACAAAGATTTACTTCAATTTTATTGTTTTTATTAGAAGTAAACTTTTATTTTTTATCCTATCGTAGTCAAATTGATGCCTTAGTTTAGCAGAACTCTGTTTTAATGGCACATAATCTGCGATAAGTTGGCAAAGCTGTGCTGTCTGTCCTTCACAACATATCAAGCAAAATCTAGTTTTTATAGCCGTTTAAACACGTTTTGTTGTGAACTTAGAGTGAGGAAAATTTTAATTTAGTTTCTCCCGAGGTTGCATTGATATCTTTATATAATGAGTCATACTTTTCAACGCGCTCAGTTTTCTCTACTCCCTATTATGTTTTTTMAACAATGAAGTCACAGTATTTTCTGAAGAACTGCTAAACAAAGTCATAGCCGTCTAGCTAACCAGTTATGCAAATCCGTGGTTCTGCACTTTCATCGTCTTCATTCTCCTCTGGGTCAAACTCTGGCTCCAACATGTAAGACTGAAGGACAAGTCTTCCCTTGTTTAAATCTTTTAATTCATTTGTAAATTAGAAAGAAATTTAGATCAAAGCATTGCAGTTACACTTTCTATACACCTCCAACTGAATGATTTAAATGTGAAAAATGATTTAAAAGGATGATACAGGGGGTAAAATAAGTATTGAACACAACATTTTTCTTAGTAAATATATTACTAGAGGTGCTAATGACATGAAATTTTCACCAGACGTTGGTAACAACCCAAGTGATCCATACATACAAAGAAATCAAACCATAAATGTCCAGAAATMAAGTTATTTGTAATAATGTGGAATGGCACAGGGAAAAAG
>NW_013952409.1:1134102-1136776 GCF_001266775.1 Austrofundulus limnaeus | reverse complement strand
CTTCAGAAGTTTAGACATTCTTCTGTAACCGATGCCATCATTATGCTTTGCAACAATAAGGTGTCTTGGCTTTCCATGCCTTTTTACACCTCCCTTTCTTCATGTGTTCAATACTTTTTCCCTGTGCCATTCCACATTATTACAAATAACTTCATTTCTGGACATTTACGGTTTGATTTCTTTGTATGTATGGATCACTTGGGTTGTTACCAACATCTGGTGAAAGTTTCATGTCATTAGCTCCTCTAGTAATATATTTACTGAGAAAAATGGTGACGTGTTCAATACTTATTTTACCCACTGTACGTCCCCTTTTCCATAAACAATGGGGAAGATTTTTAACCAAAACTCCTTATGTTCCAATTAAAGACAAAGGGAATCTTATTTTRTCAGCCCTATTCAGAGAAAGGAAAGTGCTAGCTGTACGAAATTTGAATGTCATGCATGTGAAAGTATGTGTAACAATATACATCCCTAAACAGCCTGTAAAACGATAGCTAAAAATCAATATTTTTTACAGACTGGTTAGGGGTGTTTTAACCAAGCCATATTCTTGCACATCCTTTCACATGTAAGACGTTCAAATTTTGTGCAGCTAGCACTTTCCTTTCTCAAGTTATGACTAAAATTAGTCTAAAAAAAACGCGTTACTTCCTGCCCGACACGACCAAGCTACTCCCTGCTGCCTCCAGCCTCAAACCCCACCGTCAGTCCGACCAATCACATCTCTTGGGCCGTCTCCGCCCACGTTAAGACCTCGGCCAATGACGATTCGGGCTGTCTCCACCCAAAGGACAACACGTTCTGCAGTGACCCCTACTTGCCTATTCACCCCTTTCATCTGTCACAGCTGCAGCCACTTCACCTCATTAACCCCCAGTTTTAGTTGTGTTGTCTAAACATTTMCAATTGAAAATTGTTGGGTTTTAGGACATTTCCCAGTGATTCCTTGTGTGCATCTCTGTGCTCTGTCAGGTTTCTATTGTTTTGTTAAAAAAATACAAGCTCAAGTCTGCATTCTGGGTTCAAATGGTGACAGTAGATCACGTGAATTCACTTCCTCCAGAAGTTTGAAGATGAAGAAATCTAAGAGTATCGGGTGAGGAGAGGAGCCCGGATGAGATTAATTTGCATGTTGACGACGTCTACCATCACTAAGACCAGTGCAGGCTGATACAGACTAACAGAACCAGCTGCCAGCCCGTGAATCCAGACAGTTTGGTACCCAAGGCCAGAATCTCACCACCTTCTTTCTAATCTTTTCATTCACCCCTCTAACTTGTCCTCCCCCACCACCCCCCACCCGACCGCCGCCTCAGAAACTGGCCAGCGAAGCAGACATGGAGCCCGGAGGAAGGACAGAAYTATTATCTCAGTCAGGCAGGAGCTCAAACTGCAGATAGTGACTCAGAAACAAGCAGCAGAGTTTCACTGACTGTCTGCCCTGCTTTACCACCAACAAACAGGCCCCAGTAGAGGGGTACCCCCGTCACCCACCGACTCCACGTGAAACATAAGATACAAGCTTTCTGATATGTAAATCAAACACAGACATGAAAATAAAACAGTCTTCCTGGTCTTTACCTGAAGTGCAGGTTGATTTGTAAGGCCGTGGGTCATTTTCACGGTTGGCCACAACGTCCTTTAACACGAGACAAAGGTTTAGTTCTCCCATAAAAGCCAGGCTCAAACTGATTCTACAAAAGCAAACTCTTGGGGAAATCTGCCACAGAAATTAACCGTCTGTTTTAATGGATGGACTTTTAATGTGTTATCTTGTCGGTGGAAGCACAGGTGGCAAAAAAAAATGAAACTCATCCATCATTTTCCTTCCTCTCACAGCCCCACGAAATGTTTTTCTGTGAGTAAGAAAAAAGAAAAAAAAAGTTCCCTGCAAAAAAAAAAAACTATCACTCATATCACGGGTGTCTTTTTTCCAGCAGGCTCCTAAGAATTGTAAACTAGATGTCTGGTTTGTAATTTTCTTTTCCACTGGAGAATCAATAGATTCTGCAGCGTTCTTGACTGGACCTGCTGAAGCGTGCATCACAGCCTAATGGACCCACAAGTTCCCATCTGTTAGCGCAGGAGATCTCAGCGGGTCCTCTCCTCTTCTGTCCAAACACAGAGCACGGAGCGCCGACGAAATGTGATGATCTTTATTGGGAWTCCAGGAAACAAGCAAACAAGTGCAGGGTAGATTTTTGGACATTAACCTTTGACTATCAGGGACTGAAAATGAGTTTTACGAGCAGAAGTGTTGTCAGAAGTCTGTCAGCGAGTCCTCTTTCTTACGACCTTCATGTCATRACTGCAGTGTGAAGGTGGACTTCCTGTCCTCCTGTTCACCTTCACATCTTTTTCTGTCCACGAGACYTTTTACAAAGCAAGATTAGTGCATCATTGTTGGACTTGTGGCAAAAAATAAGTCTTACATCGCCCACTGCCTTTATGCCAGGTGTCAAACTGAAAGCCCACAGGRCAACTGTGGCCCCCCACTGCATTTTATGTGGCCCCCAAGAGCTTTGAAGAATGTCTTAAAATAAGTGTATGCTGCTTTAATGAATGAATGAATGATATTATTTGGTCACATTAAAGAACACTCCACACAAAAACAAACAAAACTTTAACCCTATGTAAGAAATACGTGTTTAATCTCGGCTGAAATCAGATG
>NW_013952409.1:1129190-1133384 GCF_001266775.1 Austrofundulus limnaeus | reverse complement strand
TTTGAATACCATCAGGAAGACTATTTATTCTTACTCGATATAGTAACTCCAGTGGTTTTAAATACACTATATCACTAAAATTTAAAGCAGAAGACTTTAAGAATAGTGGGTTTGTTAAATAAAAAGAAACCCAGCATTATTTATTAATCTAATTACTCTTTTTTTGAAGTTTAACTATTGGATCTATATTGGTTTTATAAACTTTTAACTAAGCTTTAAAGCCAGCATTGACCATAAACTACATCTCCCATAATGCTTGTTGATTATTTTACTCACAAAACGACAGTATCCCACCGCTAGGTGGAGGGACACAGAGTTCAAAAGTAGTCGTCAGTCGGCCAAATTCAGTGTAAAATCTCCATTTCGTTGCATTTTTGTCTGCTACTTTTTGCTGTGGCCCAGTTGTACTGGAAAGTGAGAATTTCCCATTTACAAGTTGCAAATTTAAAATGAAACGTCCCTCTAGTGGGAATTCCTTGTTGGACAGTGGGAGAGCTCAGAATTCAAGATGGCAGCTACTCACCACAACTCAACAGTGAGTAAAGCTCTCTTTTACTTTTAATAGTATTTCTGTAATATTGTGTGAATGCTTCAATTGAGATCATTTTTATACCTCAAAAGGTTCGGCTCCTTCAGGAAATTCTGGTATTAGCTTTTGGTGTTTCACCAATTTATACTTGTTTATCTGTATCTTTTTCAGCCATGTTTTCTCATCAAAAATGAACAGCTATTTTTAAGATCTAAAAATCTCTCAAAATGTTCATAAAACCTTACTTTACCTTTTAGTTCTGGTTCTGTTTTTAACTTCTGTGTGCTAATTTCAGCTTCCTGTAGCTTCTGTTTCACTGATTTTAATTTTTCTGCTTTATTAGCTCTCATTTTTGCTGTGCTAATTGATTTTTTTTTGCATTTCTTTCAGCTTCTTTTTGCTGTTAAGCTTCAAATTCATTCAGGTTTTTTTTTTTTTGCGAATCTGATCTGTTTTCTGTGTTTTTTGCCACTTTTTAACTAATGCGAGCTTTTCAGCTAAATTTAGCTTTTTATGATATTTCAACTTCTTACTGCTAAATTTGGCAAACGTACTCATTTAGTTTCTTTGTGCTAATTTCAGCTATTTCTGATACTTTATTTTTTAGATATTTAAGGCTAGTTTCAACTATTCAGCAAAAACCTTTCAGCATTCACACTGTATTCTTGCGGGAAATGCAAATTCTCTATTTTATTTCACATTTAGTTCATCGCACACATAGTACTTTTCAGTGTTTATGTGAGAGCATGTTAAAACACTATTTCTGTGCAGGAAATACCAAGTCGAGCTTATTGATTGTTAGTAGTTTTCAGCTGTAGAAATGAGACGAGGAACGTGACGTTTCATGTTTAGTCATAGACAAAACGTTGACGTTAATTACAACAATAACTCTCATGTGACCCTCATTGCAAATGAGTTTGCTGCTTTAGACTTTTATTTTTGTAAATCACAAAGCTACATGCAACATTATGAGATTGTGTGAACTGCTAATGCTTAAAGTGTATGTGAATGACTGCTACTACCACCTGAAATTCTACCTATTTTTCTTATTTCGGCTGCTTCAAAGTCATCCTCCTCAAATCTAATTTCAACTTCATCCATATATTGTATCCCCTCTTTGGCCTTTCTCACATGAAACAACACATCTACCTTCTTCTCTGCATCATGCCCTAAAACACCAAGGTAGAATATTCCTCTGTAATCTAATGGCTGTTTTCTCCCTTTTATACCCCACTTCCTTGGTTAAATAATAAATACATTCTCCCTTAGAGCAACTCCTTTTTACCAGAGGAAGCACATTAAACAGAACATTTAAAACATTAGCCGGACTCTTGGAGCGCTGGGCCATTAGTGGTGGAGGAGGATGAGCTGGAGGAGGGAAACAGGAAAGAGGAGGTGCAGCAGAGTGACAGGGAGGAGGATTAGACATGGGAAACACACCGCGGCTGCTCATAAAACACTGAAAGCAGGAAAGTAAACGTGTTGTCTCCAGGCTTTGACATGGACCTCATGAACTTTAGTGTTCGCACGGAGGAAGAAAACTACAAGAACTGCATTTACAAAAAGTTTCATGAAAATCTGTCCAGTGGTTTATCAGAAATTTTGGTATTTTTGTGACATGAAAAACAAAGGGTAAGAGCTTCCATTGACCATGAAAATGCGCAAATTAGAATTTCAAAAATAAATGGAAACACATCAGTTTTAAAAATAATTATGTTTTTCGACAAAATGTTTTTGCACTAGGATGAGGTGGTTCTTTCTGGCCGTATCGAAATAGGTGTTTTTCGCAAAACTGCAATGGACACACTTTTTTCACATCAGGGGAGTCATGTGATCAACAACCAGCTGTTTCTACTGGTGAAAAAGACAACGAAGAAGAAGACAACAGGAAGTAAGTAGTAGTAATATCACAGAAGTAGTCAATAAAGTAGTAAACTCACCGACTACAATTTCCCAAAAATACAGCATCCCAAGTAGGGGCATGTCGCTGGAAAGCCTCGATAAAAGACGCCGTCTCCTCTGATGATGAGCGCTAGTGTCGTGGTAGCAACATGCTATGTGTTTACATCCATTGCTGCCATGTTTGTAATGACTTATCGTGAGAACAAACCTATTCATGCGTGACTTTAACAGCATTTCTTACTTAATGGAAACACTGCAGTTGCGAAACTGTTTTTCGACATTAACAAAATATCGACAAAGTTTTGCGCACATTTGCGATGGAAACACAGCTACAGATTGTGTGCTGGGGTTCAGGTTTGATGTTCAATTAATTAGAGACCATAAAAAATCTGGTTCCTGAACGGAGGAGGGTGGTCTTTGCTGTAATGTGATTAACCTCTCCATAGAGGTTGTCAAATGACTTAAGTTCATCCTGTTAATCTGATTTGAGTGTGTCTGGCTTCAGCATGAGTCTCCTAAACAACTGCTGRGCTTATAACTAAAAAGAAAAAGCCACAAAAAGCCGGCATAACTTTTCATTTTGCCAGAATGTTCAATATCTATTCTAGGTAACCAATATTCCATTATCCTCCTCGCTGACCTTTACGTTTCGGACCTCTCCTGCGGTAAACACAGCAATCGGGTTTCTTGGCTTTCACTCCAGCCTTAATTGAAGACAACTGAGAACTCGATTGTGTAAGTGTGATTTAGTTAGTGCCTGGCCTAATTAAAGTCCTGGAAATGACCTCCAAAGTTCTGCGCGGCATTAATCAGCTCAGACACCTCATCAGCCGCCGGAGGAAAGTTAGTGAGAGCCGGCTCCCGTACGGCATTAAGTCTGCGGCTCAGTCAGAGTGATTTCCTGCTCTTTAACCCCTGACAGGATCAGCCACACCGGGGTCCATTGACAGTCTTAATCCCGCCTCTGCGGTTCTGATGCTCGCGCGCGCTCCTCACGTCCTGACGCGTGTTCTCAGCTCAGGGTTTGGGTTGTAAAGCACCTCCGATCTGCAACCCTAATGCATGCAGCGTTTGATTAAAGCGCTCCCCTTATGTTTTTTTGGCTCTGAGCTGCTCAGCCATTAGCGCCTTTGCCACGAACAAATGGATTATGTGCCGGTGCCAGGGCCCCGCCCCTCAGCCTGCTCTGGCTCCCCTCCACGCAAATCCAGATTGAAAACTTCACCTTTTTTAACGCTTCAGAATGTTCTCCGTGTCTTTCGTTGACCCCTGCGTCCGTCACTTCGACAACTTTTGAGCCGCCGCGCCTCAGCCAGGAGCTTACATCTCAGAAAGTGTCGCACGCTGAGGGGAGATTTAAAGGTCCGAGTGCTGCAGAGAATCAGACGGATGAAARATTTCAGGTTTTTATTGAAGACCTTCTGCCAGTAAGAACCGCAGCATCAGCTGSTTTGAAGTGTTTTAATGCACCGATGTCCAAAGTAATTTGGTCTGACCAACTAATTGATCATTTACTAATGCTTGGTCAAGAGTTTCAGCTTTCAGCACCCTGAGTGAAAAGAAACACAAAATTTTTATGATTACCCGACATCCCTCACATCATGTCCAACAGTCAAACACAGAGAGGTCTGCCAGTTCACCTCCCAGAACTCTCCTTTGTGCTTTTGGTGCTGAGCTCGGTTGTTTTGTCTTATCTCATTTTCACACAGCCTCCACACACACACACACACACACACACACACACACACACACACACACACACA
>NW_013952409.1:1117164-1128153 GCF_001266775.1 Austrofundulus limnaeus | reverse complement strand
CACATGCACAGTAGTGGTAACTGGGGTAGGCCGTGGACGTCACAATTATACAGACAGGCTCTGGTATCATGGCTACCCAGCAACGGAGCTCAAAAGTGTGGGATCATTTTAAGAAAATAAAAGAGAAACCTGTGCAATATCTGCAGAGCAGAACTTACCTTCCACAACAATTATTTTTAGTTAGCATATAGCTAAAATCTAACGATGGTTATACAACAGCAGCTGCATTCTGACGTGATAAGCTGTATGTTTTATATTCAATAAACGTATGATCTGATTAGTCGACTAATCAAATAAATAATTAGTGATTAATCGATTATTAAAATAATCGTTTGTGGCAGCCCTACTCACAAGTGTCCGCTTTATTTTTATACCATGTTTAATTAGTGATTGTAAATGCTGAGGCACTCTCAATTACATTTTAGCACGTTACTTTGAGCACAAACAAGGTTAAAGGTTAAAAGGAATCTTGTTGAGTTTTCGGTATGGTTCTAATGGTAAAAGTCTTTTAGGGAGGAGCTAACAGGATGGAGGTGAAACAAACAGGAATTTGATCGTTTGCCTTCAACTAAAGTATAAAAGATGTTTCTGTGACCCCAAACACCACWTGAAGTTTTTTCTGCTTAGTATATTTTCAATACCTTGAACCTACTTACATTTGGACCAATGCATAAAATGACATTACTGCACATTAGTCATTTAATTATGCATTAAAAGCTTGGATCTTTATTATAAAAACTTACTGAATAACCTTCAAACACTTTAATTTGTTCTAAAAAAGGATGCCGTAACAGCAACCACAGAAACATGTATGAAATAAAAACACAGTAACACTGTATTTACAGCTGTGGATGAAAACTCTGAAAATGTCAATCGGAGAACAGGACCAAACAGTTCTGGTGTTGGTTCTGAGGTTTCCTCTGCAGAGACGAGTCCAAAAGGCGCGCTTCAAACTCAGAGGGTTTGGCGCTGACAAATGCGTTTGTTGATGGGTCAGAGAGACGGGGTCATGAGCCCAAAGGAGGAGGTGAAGGGTCAAGTTTGTCCAAACACAAACACACGCTGCTGCAAGATCACAGGAAAAACCCAAAGCAGGGGRGGAGCTAGACTTTTTTTTTTGGTGGTGTGGCACAGGGGTGGCCAAGGTATAAAGGGGAACATGCAAATAAAAAAATACCCAAGATGGCCACCACAGTTAATTTCAGATGGCTCTAATTTAGCTGTTTTATGTACTATTGAGCTAAAGTTTTGTGTGATCACAGCTAAAAATGATGCTAGTCACATTTCAAGCAACCACTAATGTTCATTTTTACAAAGAGCTAGAATTTAGCCAAGAATATTGACTTARTAATGTAGRAGTYGCCAAAAACAATCTTTACAAAATTCTAAATCAGAAATTGAAGATGGCCACCACAGCTAACGGTTACATTAAATTCAGCTATTTTAAAACATATTGAGCTGAAATGCGTAAGAATGATCCCAAACCCATGCTGATTGCTAATTCCAATTCAAGCTAACCGCTAACACTAATAATTTATACATTTTAAAACTTACACAACTAAATATTACACAGTATTAGCCAAAAATAATCTTTAACAAAATCTGAAAGTAAATTTAAAATCCAAGATGTCCGCCAAAGCTAAATTTTAATGGCTGTAACTCGATAATTTTTTGACGTATTGAGCTGAAGTTTTGAGCGGTGGGCGCTGAGATTAGCGACATATAGTAGTTAAATTTAAAATGGCAGCCACGTACACAGAACCTGTCAAAGTTTCTCATTGCTGTGTTAGACTGGCCAACAGATGTTGCCCATTTTTTTTTTATCAGCGGTTCTTAAACCCATAACTTTCACCAACAATTGCTGCCATTTCAATTCATTGGTTCAGAAAAGAAAAGGTTCCTTCTACAACAGATTTGTTTTACTCCTTTTTTTACTCTTAACTGCCCATCTACGAAATGTCCCCCCACCCATCACTTGTCAATCATTTGGGAGTCGATGCACTTACCCCAGCCACCCCTCTGCCACGTATTTGTCATTAATTTTTAACATAAAATAATCTTGAAACTTTGGCATTTTAGTGATTTATTAGAATATTTTTTACCTTCTTGCATTTTGCAGTCTAAAAAATGTTAATTTCACCTTGTGTGTGCATTTTAAAACCTGCGCATTAGTGTTCATTAAGGCGTGCAGAAGTGAAAGCCTCCCTAATCTGCCGTGCGTGTGGGGCAATGTGCAGCGTGCGAGTGTGTGTTTTCTGATTTCGCTCCATTACCTCCCAATTGATTGAAAGGCTGGATTTGATGTGTTAATCCGTTCTCCCTGCTGAAAGATTTCTGTCTTTAGAGACACTAAAATTGCACACACTGCTAACTAAAAAAAAAAAAAAACGAGTTGTACAAGGCTCCTCATTCACCTCGCCGTCTTCTGAAAGCCTTTGATCAAGAAGTGCTTTGGTTTCACATAAACGGCTGGATACCTTTCAGAGGCCACGRTAAACCCACAGCTACTTGGGGGGATTTAGGCCACTTTAATGCCTGTTTTCAGAGCTTCTCTGCGGTATTTGAACCAACACGTTACAGCTGAGTTGCATGGCAAGTTAGAAACTGCCACACAAGTAGACACGAAACATCCACGCGACGCCGTGATTGTTGGGAAAGCCACGGAGCGGCGAGCGCTTTTTCTCCGCTCTTTTTAAGGTGGAACTGAACGAGTTATGGCAAACGCATCGAATGAAATCAATAAATCCACATTTTTTTATTATTAAACATTAAGCTTGACATCTGAGATTTCATATATTATTATTGAATTACAACATATACAATAATCTATAACTTTACGTTCAGGGATTACAGCTGGTGCAAATGATGTAGAAGTTATGCAGGAAAAACCAGGCGCTGTGCAAAAAACCAAGACCACTGTCACCTGTAAAACTCACCTTTATGTTTAACAGCTGTGTTTGAAAAAATTAACTTGTACTTCCTCATATTTTGTGCTGTTTTAGTCATTTTTAGATCAAATCTTTTAGCTCATTAAGGATCTGTTTTGTTTGTTTATATCTTTTAATTATAACATTTAGCTTTATTTTAATTCATTTATTTTCCATAAAAGATTTCTTCAAGTCATCCTAAAACACTGTTCTGGTAGAAATATATTTTTTCTCCTGTAGCTATCACTACTGTCCTGCTACTTTTAGCTTCTAGCAAACCTTTTGTAACTTTTGGCTATGGTTTGGTTTTATTTACCGGTAGCTATTTTTACCTTTTCACTTCAGTCCAGCTACTTTTAGCTTTTTTAATTTTTTAGCTTTGGTTTGGCTACTGTTAGCCTTTAGCTAGCCTATTGTAACTTTTAGCTTTTGGCTGTGGTTTGGCGTTATGTAGCTATTTTAAAATTGTCATTGTCCTGCTACTTTGTCCTTCAAACTAGCCCTTTGTAACTTTTAGCTTTTGGCTATGTTTAGCTACTTTTAGCCTTTATCTGGCCTTTAGAAACCTTTCGGTTTTTCTATGGTTTGGCTTTAATTAGCTATTTTTAGCTTTTCCCAATTGTCTGGTTACTTTTAGCTTTTAGCTACCCTTTGTAACTTTTAGCTTTTGGCTATAGTTTGGCTAATTTTCATTTTCACTTTCGCTAGATTTTTCTGCTATTTTATATATATATATATATATATATATATATATCATTCTGCAACTTCTAGACTTTAGTTAGCCTTTAGCTTCCTAGTTTTGAACTACTACATATTTTGCTTCTTTTATCTTTCAGATCAAAGTCTACATCATAAGGTTTTAGTCAGCCTTTTGCTACTTTAAGCATTTAGCTGTGATTCTCCTACTTTTAGCTTGTAGCAACCTTTTGCTACGTTCAGCAAACATGTATTATTCTGCTGTTGTTAGGTTTTAACTACCTCTTTATTACTTTACATTTTAGCTCATGTTTAGTACTTTTAGTTAGTGGTTTGCTTCCTTCAGCTTTAACCACACAGTTTCAGCAGTGATTCAGCTCCTATCTTTCACTCTGTATTTTCACAGAAAAAGCTAATGATTAAATTTATTGTCCAGTTATTGTAAAATAATTTGACAGCTGTGCAATTCAAGCTGTTTTTATTTGTATTAAACTGCGATCAGCGAACGGTCCTTGCAGCTGCCTGCTCTCATGTGGACTTTTAAAAAAATGCACTGCGATGTTTGTTTAATTTTTTTTCTTTCCTGTGTGGAAATCACTGAAAACCTGCTTCCTGTTTGGGTTTTTCCAGAGACAGGGAATCCCTCTGCTTACTGTAAGACATGAGCTGGACTCACCTCGTGGCCAGAAAACACCAGCTCCACATTTTTCAATGAATCAAATCGCAGAGCAGCAAAAGGTTAAAAGCTCCGGGGGCCTGAAGACACTTTTTTTTTTCCAAGTGGGGGAGGCGAGTAACAGGATCAGGGCTTCCATAACTCTGCAGAACGGCCAATCCTCCATCGTTTCTACCGTTTAGCCTTCAAAGAGAAAGTTTGTGCGCCCGTGACGGCCGGTCGGGGGGAGGTTAAGAGGAAAGTGCATTTTTTCGGTCGCAAACTCAATTTCCTTGGTGAGCTGAAGAGGCTATGCTTTAAAACCCGGAGCATAAGGCCCATTTAATTTGCCCCCCACCCCCCCAGTATGACTGAAGCAAGTCCTGATTGGATGAGTTCAGGTTGGTTTTGAAGCCTGGACCTTCTGGTTCCATCAGAATAACACACTCTGGACTCTTTGTCTTATTCTAATGTGAACAAACCACCGGCGGAGGAAATGAGGCCAAACAAATTAACCTTTATTTCACATCAGCAGCCAKATAATGTCCTGGTGTCACTAATACAACGTGACTGCCTCTCCGCTTCGTGTTCAGGCCACTGTCGACGGCAGCAAGAGAACAAAAACGCTTCCACTTACAGAATCAGTGTTTTTCTTTTTATTATTGAAGTTTTAAGCTAAATCACACATTTGGCTTTCGACGAACTCTGTTTTGTCTGTTAGCGAAATATCTCAAGATTCTCTGGACCAGCTGGGTTTAAATTGGCTGAGAAACCTCAGGAAACACAAAAATGGGTTCAATGTTACAGATATAAAGCTAAAATTTGGTGTGCTAACAGCCGAGAGTCGTCCTCATCACATAC
The DNA here is from genome assembly GCF_001266775.1 of Austrofundulus limnaeus. Lineage (NCBI taxonomy): Eukaryota > Metazoa > Chordata > Actinopteri > Cyprinodontiformes > Rivulidae > Austrofundulus > Austrofundulus limnaeus. Next base: position 1,123,014 of record NW_013952409.1, on the reverse strand, counting down.
TCAGATCTTTGTTCAAAAATTTACCCTTTGTCAATATGCGTTCTTTAGACCAGGSGTCTCCAKCCTTTTTCTCTACTACTACTACTACTACTTCCACAAAACAAAATTGTCCAAGAGCTACTTTTTGCAACATTTAATTTTAAACTTAAACTCAAACCATTGGAATGAGCTTGTTTTTTTTAAACTATTCACATGAAAGCACCACAAAGAACACTGAATTCACATGAATAAGCCTTTTGTGTTCATCCATTCATATTACAGTGTATTTCACACGACTAACTTGGGGTTTAACTGGGACAGATTTGTGCACAAATAATGTCGGGTGATGGTCTCAGATTTTTTTTCTCCGCATTGTAGACTCCAGTGGGAAGAAACCCCAWGCAGTGACGAATACCACAGTGGGAGGGGCTTCCCAGGAGCTTAGCACGGTGTGTCTCAAGGGGCTATGAAAGATGTGTTTGAAAAACGAACGCTAAACAATCATGTAACCATGCGTCGTCTGCCAATCAGCCATGCTGAGCCCTAAACAGTTTGATTGACAACAAGGGGAAGGGACATCTACAGATTGATTGGAATTAAATGAAAAATTGTTTGACCAGTGACAAATGAAATTTTGCTTCTCCTAATTTTTGATAAGCACTGAAGAGCTACCYTATTTATTTGTGTATAATACGATCTTATGTACAATACGACCACCCCCCCTTTTTGAGCTTAAAAAGCATAAAAAATTTAATCTTCAAACTACCTCCAATTTCATTCAGACTTCAAGATTTTTCAGCCTTTGCAGTCTTTATACATATCAGTAAAATGATCATTGGACTGTTCATTTTATTTTAACAACATACGTATGTACTAAAAGGTATTTTGACAACAAATATATATCAGCTGTAGCAGCATCATATGAATTCTGGCATTTTACACACAGTCCACCAAGATGTGTCAACACAAAAGTCAGAGACTTCACATGAGATTTGGACCATCTTGTGGGGGAAAAGCTGATTACTTCCTACTCGCGAGCGCCCCCTCTGGTGGGGAAACGTTTTTTCAGGGATACAAACTTTTTCAGWACACCGGTAGACGGCAGCCATTACAGACAAACGTGTTTGTTGTTATTCGAGGAGCGGCCCGGTCACGCGTCAATGTCTTTAGTTCACTATCATTACTAAGGTGCAGGAATACTCCCCCCCTTTTTTTTCACATCATGTCGCCTGCCTGGATCTATTATCTCACTCTGAAGCACGCAGGAGTGTCAGAGGTAAGCTCGTTTCAACTGCMTTTTTACGATGCGGTCTCATTTAAAGACTCATGTATTTTGTGAATGAAGCCGATATTTCAGTTAAAATACATAAGTAAAAATATTTATCCGAGTATAGTACTACTCCCAACTTTATGGCTTATTGTATGGATTTAATTTTACGTATTATACTTGAATAAATACGGTACTTTAAATGAGCTCAGGAGCTACTGGTTGGAGACCCCTACTGTAGACCAACGCTACGACCACAGTCCTCTCCAGCATGAGGCTACAGTGTGGCAATCATGTACACGACCTTTGTGTTGTTTTATAATGTAATCAATTATCACCACGCCCGTGAAGCTTTACGCCTGAATGCCTGAGCTGCTCGTCTCTCGACGGCGGCAGGCCCATTTAAGCCGTCTTCACCCGAGCGAGCCAGCGAGCGCTCCGTTTCGGATAATTAAAAGAGCTCCATTGTGACGCGATGGGGCCGCCGTGCTCGCGTGCACGTTCAGATGAGATCGGGTGACCGGTGGCGGAGCGGAGAGGGTCCCTGAGGGGTGACCTTAACCGGGCTTCGCTCACCAGCTGCCGCCTGAAATGAGACACCCGTTGTGCAGCACATCCACCTGGATCACTCACCTGTCACCTGCATGTGGACACGTTCGAAGATGCAAATGCCAGCAGTTTAGGTCCGTGCACTGTTTGGTCATTCAGTTTTCATGTAAAAACAGAAAAAAAAAACGGCTTCTGTTTGTTTCTGTTGATTAAAGGTTAAACACGCGGATGACTAAATACCAAAAGACCCAAAGTCGGGAAATATTCACAAGCTTTCTGATTGCTGTGCGAAGCATTAAATCACACTCTGTAAATTACTAGCCAGAAGCACTCGACAGCGAGCGTAAACGAACATCCATTCTGCGTTAGCGACTGCTTTGGCTTCAGCAGGAACAAATCTGTCACCTGATTACAGAGAGACACMTCTACGGCAACAACAGAGTGGCAAACTGCTGCAGCTGTCATATCTGAGCTCTGTTTCCACTCGACACGACGTACAGACCAGTGTTTTATACACTTTGCTTACAATTGAACAATTCCTGCGCCTCCGAGAAAAAACTCCAATTAGCTGACTAACGAGACGGATCGAGTTTCCCATTTAAGGCCTTGTGTTTTTTTATTTATTTTAACCTGTAAAGCTCCGTTCTGAGAGGTAATATTGAATTTGTCTGCAACACCTCACACGGGTCAGGCCGGTTCATCACGTTGGTTCCCTTCAGTAACACTTTGTCTCCACAGCTGTAGCCTCGGGTGATAAATAATTACTTGGTGGAGCCTTAAACTCTCTGCTGCAGTGTTTGCAGGCTGTCCCTTCACTCAGCACCGCGGCACTCTGACAGTTTTAATAATTAACAAGCTCCTTTTACCTTTGGAGGGTTTTTTTTRCCTTGGCTCCGTGTCAACAACACCACAGGAAAAGAAAAAACTAAAACTAAACTCCGCGTGTATTAATCTGTGCTGGCATGTTTAAACATCCAACTGGTTGGTAATTGCGTAAAAAGTTCAAGATACTCCCGTTGATTTTAAAACTAAAGAAATGGTGTTTAAAGAGATTTTTTATCGATTATTCAGACGGGTCGGTGTCTGTAATGAGTGAGGGACTTTTTATTTATTCATAAGGCAAACAGAAACGGTGCACTGAGAAGGAAAAAAGTGCATGATGATTTATTTAAAGCTATTTGTTTCAGGCCAACGAGGCTAATTTTCTAACTCAGTACCTGATGACTTATATCAGGCTGTGCTATTCTTTTTTTTTAAACATCCACTGTAAACAAACAACAAATATCTCAAATGCGTTTTAATATAGAAGGTAGGAAAAGAGCCCAAAATGTCTGTCAAAATGACAAATTTACAATGAAAGTGTAAGAGAAATGCAGCTGTTTTCATGCCTGACTTTTAAAACAATCTTGTCTCATCTTGTGAAATCAGAAAGTTTGACCCTTTTTGGTCAAYTCTTGAAAATAAGGTGATGCACAATGAATGGTATGATGTCATGAGTTCTCACATCATCTGCTGAAGCATCGTTTAGAGATTACTGTCAGCTAAAACATCGCATTTTAGCTCATACACACACACACACACACACACAGTATACAGTGTTTCAGTTTATAAAAGATGTTTTGGAGAAATGCTCACTGACATTTAAACCTCACAATCAGAGGTGTAACTGTGACAAACTTCATAATATTTGTCCCTCCTGCAGTCAGTGACAGTTTAACTAAAGGCTCTGAAGGCCGACAGAAACACAAACTTCTCCCTGCTGAGGAAAACATTTCAGCTCCGGTCATCTTGTTTAGACTCCTGCTTTTCCACCAAATGGAGGAAAATTTGAGCTCAGCACAAACACCGATCTGATCACGTGTCAGGAGCAATTATCACCAGGACTCTTGGATGCCTAAATCCCCGAAACCAGCCCTGCCTCCCAGACCATGTTGTCTTTCTGCAGACGTAAAGCTTAAAGCAAATCTGCTGTGATCCATTAGTGCTCAGAGTTTGTGTTGGGAGTGATGCTTGTGTTCCGCTCTCAATACGTGTACTTGACTCCGTGGTTGCTTMTAAGAACCTAAAACTTTCCTTTTTTTTAATAAAGCCTTTAAACAATACCAGTGTGTTGTCTGTTTCTTATTGTTTTATGATGTTGTTGATGTTTTATTGTTTTATTTTTTTCTGTATAATTTGGCACCTTTGTAAAGCACTTTGTGTCCCTCTATGTCTGTGAAAGGTGCTATATAAATAAACTCAATCAATCAATCAATCAATCAATCAAAATCAGCCTCTGAAGTCGTGGGGACCGGGCTTCGGTCCCCACAATGCCCATTCGGTCCCCACGAGGCTGCCTTTTTCTGGAAAATGGTTCCCACGATGTAGCAAAAATGTGCCCCCACACACACATCGTACTTGCATCAAACTGAGGACTTTGTATTGACTTCCATTCATTTTTGTAACTGTATTTATGCCTAACCCGGACATTTTCCCCAAAACTAACCATTACTGGTCTATAGCTAACCCCAACRTGAACTAGAACTTAATTCACATCGTATCTCTAAACCTAACTAGTAAAGTGCAGTAGAGCTGCAAAGTGAGGACACTGAAGAGGTCCTCACTTTATAACAAAGACCTCACGTTGATGGTAATTTTGGTGCAAATGGTCCTCACTTTGTAGTAGAAACAAGTACACACACGCACACGTTTGACTTTGCATTGACTTCCATTCATTTACTGGTCATTTACCCACTCCAGTACATACGTGACCCTGAATCTAACCTAAACTTACACCATGGTCTTAACCCCTAACCCACCAATGGTATTTCCCCAATGGGGGCCAGGTTTTTATAAGGAACACCAYGCTTTGTGTACCAGGAAAATGGTCAAAAATTGTCCCCACCATGTACACACAGACACAGTCCTACTTGTGAGACTTTACACTGCATACTGTTAATGTACCTGAAAGWAAAGACCATATGACCAGAAGATGAGGTAAAGGTGTAATAACAATAATCTCAGTTGTTCAGGTCAGTCATAGCACGTGGGGAGAGGCTACTCTGTAGCCGGCCTGAGGAGAAGGCRTGGAACAGATGGTGACCAYGGTATGATGGATCTGAAATGATTTTCTCAGCAGGCTTCCCGGTTCTGGAGCTGTGCAGGTCCTGAAGTGTGGGCAGCTCAGTCTTCTCCTCAGACCCGATGATGCGCTGCAGTCTYTGAATGTCCTCTTTGGTGGCTGAGCTTCCCCACACTCGTGATGGACAAGGTGATGACAGACTCTGTGACAGCCGTGTAGAACTGCACCCTCAGCTCCTGGGGCTGGTTGAACTTCCTCAGCTGAAACAGGAAGTACATCCTCTGCTGGGCTCGATTGATTATAGAGCTGAGATTGATGTCCCGCTTCAGGTCCCTGGTGATTGTTGGACCCAGGAGCTTACAGGACTTTAACGGTCATCACCAGTCGGTCCGAGGTGGTGAATGYTGGCAGGGTAAGGGGGCTTCTTCTGGTCGACCAGCCGTCTGCAGGCAGAACCATCACCAGTTAACTGAGTTAACCAGTTGGCTGTACGGAACGATGAGGGTACCCTGGTTCAGGGTTTCGTACGAGGCTAGTCTGACCCTGGTTTTGTACGGAGCATACTCAGTAAAGATGTGTGCTCAGACTGCAGGCTCTGGATTAAAGGCTTCTCTCATCTGAACCAGAGGAAACGGAGATTTGTTCCCTCCCACCGGCCTGTGTGTGGAGGAGGTGGGGGGTCGACTGCGCTCCAAATCACACGGGTCAACTTGTGTGTTCCTTTTGACACTATGAAGACACATCTGAAGCGTGTGTGTGGATGTGTGTGTGTGTGTTCGGCTTTGGTGACATTTGGGGGTAATTTTAAGACAAAAATCCTACATTTGGGGACAACTGGTGCATTTAAGGACAAAAGTCAAGTCCCCTTTTGGTTTAAATGCCATTGGTGAGTTGGGGATTGGGTTTAGGACCAAGGTGTGAATTGGTTAGCCTTAGGGTTTGTGGTCAGGGTTAGGCTGTAGAAATGTAATGGAAGTCAATGGAATGTCCCCAA
>NW_013952409.1:1088962-1116645 GCF_001266775.1 Austrofundulus limnaeus | reverse complement strand
CACACACACACACACACACAAATGCATGCTGGAGCCAAAAGGCAAAGCGGTGATGATGATTTTTGCTCTATTTTGTGCATTTGTTTGTACCTTTAGCCAAAAATATCCCTTTGAACCACTGAAACTCTCTGAAAGTAACCACCGGCTGAACATCTACGACTGATTCACCTTTTTAGAGTTCAAGATGGCCTCCGCAGCRGACCGACACATCTGGTGACGTCTCAGATGAGATTGCACATAATGTCATTTACACCGTGCAATATTTTTGCCTGGAGCTCTGGCATCGGTSGGTTCACCTGTGCAGAAACGGCCTCATGGTTTCGTGTGTGGAGGAGCAGGAGCAGGCTGAGTCAGTGCTCGGGGCTTAGTTAGACAAACAGGGGAGTGTGTGTGTGTGAGCTAATTGCACACAGGTGACTCCACACAGGTGCTCCAGAAAATGATGTAATGATAGAAAGAGTAAATGAAGAAAGGATCAAAGAACTTTGCAAAGCCACCAGAAATGCCCGTCTGTCTGTAGCAGCTCAGGCTTTCTTAAAAAAAAAAAAGGGGGCAGGGGAAGAAAAAAAAAAAGAAAATCCAGGAACATGCGGTCAGTGACGAGCTTTAAGTTCTCCCCAGGATGGTGCCACTGATCCTGAGCTGAATTCGCTCTGACGAGCTGCTCTGCACGTCTTCTGGCGGCAGATGTTGTCCCTCTGGACGTGGCGAGCCGCTACGCAAACTGTCTCAGCTCGTTACTGCGAGGAACCATCACTGGGGCGGCACAGGCCGGCGCCGACCTYCTCAGGGAGGAATAACAAGCAAATTCAGCAAGTAAACAAATGGACACYAGCCCCCTAATCCCACCGCTCCGTGTGCGTCTTCAAAGCGCTGACATCTTTTCAGCACGTCGTCAGTCAACGCAAGCGAGATTATTTTTCAGAATTTATGCAGAACAAACTGGTTGTTTGTCAGGCTGAAAGTCTACACACTATATAATTTATGTTAGTCAGCACTTCAACAGCTTCAAGGATTAACTTTATTTCCGCTAAAATGTTTATTCTAATGTTCATTAGGAGCGCTGGATATATCTGTATTTAGATTCTTGATATTCCTGATAATTTATAGGTCAAGTGCAAAGTGACTTTTTTAACATAGAGATTAATGTCAGTCAATATGCCAGGTAAAAATCTGATAAAAATATTACAATTAAAGGAAATGCATTTCTGCRAGAATACAGTGTGAAAGCTCCATAAATTACAACATCGTCTTTACGGTTAGAGCTGCAGATGAACGATGTCTGATGCCGAACGTAAATCATGATTCAAGGTTACATCTTTCTAATGATTGAGTTTGTGAGTAAGTAAAGTTTTARTTATATAGCACCTTTCACAGAAATAAATTCACAAGGTGCTGAACATTCAGGGTAGGGGGGAGGGGGCAGTTAAGAAACACCCATTCAAGAAGACATACGAGACAAACATGGGGGAACAGGTGAAACCGGTCATGCAGCAAACACAGTTGCGCTACCTTTTAACAACAACTTGAAATACACAAAAGGAAAATTGAGTTAAACAACCCACGAGAGAACAAAACAGCCTGGGAGCAAACAAACGCAGATTTCAATCGATTGACGCAAAAATATACGTGACCCGTCACATCGAATCAAGGATTAAGTCTTAGAGTGATTTATGGAGAAACACGCAGCCATAATGCACTGGTTTAAAAGTTTGCAACAGTTGTTATTTGTCAAAATATAACCTTGTGTGTGGGTTGTTTAAAGGAAATATAATCTTAAATATGTTTTTTAGCCCTCTTTTGAGCAGTAGCTACAAAAAACACAACTTTGAGCAGAAAGGTCTTACATTGTTTGTCATTTTCGCTGCGAGCTAGCAAAACTTTTTTTCTATCCAGTTGGTAAATCGTAATATCTAAATATTGTTTTGGGTTTCTTCTAGCCTGGTAAAAACCAGACCCTTGTCCTTCACTTTGCTTCGTACAAGGGTCTGGACTTGCTGCACAGAGAAGCGATTCTTGCTGGAGGCGTGGCCTCTGCTGAAGCATGTGTGGATGTCGCTATGACGGAGGCTAAGCTAAGAAGCTAACCGGAAATTGCGTGRYRTGTAAACAACCCTACTGAGAGGAGAAATATACCGAGCCGAACGAGACGACTGTAAATGAGAGCTGCTGCTTTGTCAGACAAATTAAATTTAATTTGGAAGCCTTGTCAACACAGACTGGCTTCGTTCACTTCCTCCACTGACGTTTGCTAAACTAACTAGCAGACACTGTGCAGAAAATCGACGTAGTTCAAAACTCCGCCTTCTGTTTGCTGATTGGCCCAGGTAAAATAAACTACAAACAGACACTGTGCAGAAAATCGACGTTCTGTTCTCTGATTGGTTCGGCTAAAAATCTGCCAGCGAAATCTTTGTCTATGGGAGAAATCCCAGACAGAGCAGTGAAGGGAAACTAGAATTGAGCGGAGCTGCGGAGGAAGGCCAGGGCCAGGCTAGGTTTCTTCTTTAAAACAACATAAAATGTTTCTCATTAGAATAACCTAAAAATAGGATTCAGACCGGTCCTGATTAGGAAGACAAATCAAGACCARATCTCTAGAACCGCTCAAACAGCATTAAAAAAAAAGGGTTCTGAAAATGTGCTCAGGTCATTTTGACCAAATTTGTCTTAATCGTCAGTTTGATYTGATTGATCACGTCAAAATMAAATAAAGCCAAACATCTTAGATATTGTTTCAGCCTCACCTTTACATAAAACATGTACCACCGTCAAAATGCGTTGTACATTTGAGTGTAAAGTTCTAGACACCGTTTATCCCTCTAAAGTAGTTGTACCCAAGTTTTTTTAGGATTCGAAGACGCTCAGGCTGCCAGCTCATCCAAAACACAAATCRTCACCTCTTCCTTTGACTCTCTGCCTTGGAGGCTGGACAAAGATAAGCAGAGACAATATGTCAAGGTGTACGGGACGAGACAGGAGGGGAGCAGCCAGGCAGGGTTATGATTCTGCAGGTTATCTGAGATATGTGAGCAGCACTGGAAAAACTTGGTTTGGTAATAGTTTTTTTTTTTTTTTAGAAATTTAGCATTAAATGCCAAATTTGCAAGGATTTTAAGGTGATGGATAGAAAACACACAGCATTGTCTGTGTAGGACATCTTTTATTCAAGGAGTGCTTTAAACTGGTGACAGATACCTTTTAAACCTTCACCTACTGGTCTGATTCCAAAAACCCGTCTGGTTGTGTAGATTTTCAGGCGTATCGGCTTTCAAAACGTGTCTCACACTGCAAGTAGTAGAAATTAGGAACACAGGTTGGCCGTTGTTCTCGTGTTCCCTGGTTTTAAAACAAACCTCCACATGCTTTCACAGAGAAAAACAGCCAGTGACATGAAGTGTATCGACTTCACCAGGAGGCATGTTGAGGAAATCTGAGTCCCGGTTTTGAAAAGGTCTTTTGGAAGTCCTCTCCCTCCAAAATGGCGAGTGCTGTCTTTGCCCGTGGCTTCATTAACCGAAGGTAGGGAAACGACCCTTGAAATAACAAACTCCGCTCTGAAACTGAACTCAAATATTCCCCGTTTGTTTATCAAAAACATACAGACACGTATGACTTAAAAATTGAGGTGTTTTTAAAAGGCGTAAAGCAAAACCCGAAGCGTAACAATCGGAGAGCAAACCATCGCTGACGAGTTATTCAAAATACACACTTTCTGAATAAATACGTTTCAAAAAATACATAAACATTTCTCATTGCCTCATATGCTAAAAAAACATAAATTGTAAAAGCAACTACATATTTATAACTGTGTCTTTAACTCAGAGTAGTTTTAACCAAAACTCCCCTGATTTCACTTCTTCACATTCAAACTAAAACAAAAGTTGCTTCAAATAGTGCAGGGAGACAAACCTTTCATCAACTCCAAGAAAATAAAAAAATGTGAGTGTAGGTGAGGAGAAGCTCTGATGATGGAAATATAGAACAGAGTTATTGCATATCTGAGGTGGAGAGATTTATCTCCTGCAACAGTTGCATATTGCTGAAGAAGGAGTGGCAGGAACACTGATGGGAAGAAAACACGACTCAAAACGGTTTAGTTTGAGTAAAAAGTCACAGTTTTAGGATTCAGAATTGAATCGTGAGGCGCGCCGCAAAGATTTCCACCCCTGCTCATAAAAACAATGTAGTCATTTATAAGTCATTTTATAAGCCTGTGGATATATGTATAATATTCTTAATTTATACAAATATAATATTCATTATTACTTGTTTATAAAGGAAAACTACATTGTATCAGTTCGGACTTTGTTCTCAGAGCAAAARAACTTTAAACCCAGAGTCTTTGTTCCAACAAGTGTGTTCCTAAGACTCCATTGCAGTGTTTCTGGCACTCCACAGTACCACATATTAATAAAGTCAGTCATCCCAGCCAAAGAAACGTCCCGTCATCTGGTAGAACTTCATGTTGAAGGGTCTGTAGAAGTCCCGTAGCCTCTGCACCACCTCAGGATCAATGTTCGGGTGGGTTCGCCCTTTGGTTTTTCCCAGGCAGTGGGGCTTGCTGCTGCCCTCTGCTTTCTTCAGACACGGGAACCCTTTAGTCTGGTTGAAGTAAAAGTGTTTGTCCGTGATGATCCTCTTCAGGCCTAGGAAGTCCTGGACCCGGCCCAGCTCTCCGGCGGGGTCGCTGATCAAACGCTCGCCGCTCACGAACAGGATCTGGTCCATGGGGAAGTACTGCAGCCAGTTGTCCAGGTGTTTGGCGTAGATGCCAATCTGGATGGCGCTCCACGAGGTGTCGATGAGACCCGTAGTCCTGTTTTTAAAGGTCAGGCTCTCGAAAGAGGGAATATCAGGCTTCTTGGACAGAGTCTGGGTGTAGTCTGAGATAGCCCTGGTTACCGGGTCCCTCACCACCACGATTAGTTTGGTGTCCCGGGACATGGCGGAGATCCTCGCCGGAGCTTCTCTGGTCACAAAGTAGCTGGGGGTTTTCTCCATGGTGATCTGGCCCTCCAGAGTTTTTGGCATCAGGTCCCTGAGAGTTAAAAAAAAAGAAAATTAGATATTTATTTATTTAACAAACCGTGTTTATGTCAACAAACATTTCAATTGGATCCGTTGTTTAATTCTTATCATATTTAGGCACATAATGTAAAAATGTTGCCCTTTTTGTGCCTAAAACGCCGTATAAACCCCATCACTTCAAATCATGCTGCTTATGCTACATCTTAAAAGTAAGAATTTGGATATTTGGGGTATTTTTTTACACTAATAAATGAAAATTACTAAAGTTATCTATTTTCCAAGTAAAATAATAATGATCTGCCAGACAATTTTCTTGACTAAAACCCCTGAATCAATAGTCTTGTTTTCAAATTTGCGTGAACCACAGAACAGAAATTTTGATGAGCTATTTGTTGTTGAATGCATCATCAACAAAAGCTAATACAAAATGGTTTATTAATATTTAATAAAGACCATATAGGGAACAGTTAGGTCACTGTTTATGTCTGAGATGTCAAACAAGATGAAAAAAAAATTGTTCTATTAATTAGATGAGTTCTAGTCAAAGCTCGGAAATCATTTTGATGATTTTAGCTTCTGTTTTGCTTGTTTTAACTTTAACAATTCAGTTTGCATCTCATTCTTTAACAGAAAAAAATATATATATGTATATACTGTATGTATATGTGTGTGTAGACAGGCTGATTATCTAAATTGTGGTTAACCCATTGAAATTATGTTCAAATGACAAAACAGTTGCCTCATTCACAACCACAGTTCCAAAGAAGCAGCTCCTTAGACTAAAACACAAGCACGCTTCATTTAGTAAAAATATTTGAAGTCTTTTTATTCCTCCTCTCCCACTCCTCTTTCACCAGGACAGTGACCTTAAGCAAAGCGAGTAAAAGTAGTTCATGAATGATTAACAAAATCCTCCCTTCACCATTTAGAGTCTCGGCAGAATACAGCTTTAAAATTCACTGAAGTACAGAACGCAGCCGTCAATTATTCATCTGCTRGATCGGTGCTGCTTCACAGCGAGGACGGGTACCGGTTAAGTGGCCCAGGCTGCTCCCGGGGTAAACAAAAACTTGTCACCTTTGACAAAACTGCTGAGACCCCAAAGGAAAGGAAGATCTCTGAAAATTCTAGGGACCACTCAGCACTTCAGCGCCGTTCAGAGGATCGGCCGATGGCAAACACCAACATGTGTGATCAAAGGACAGCAAGGACGACGGACACAGTTTGTCTCCGTTGCTCGGAGGCTGGACGACAATCCTGCTCCGTTAACGGACGTGGAAGAAAATGGGGCGCTTAGATGTTTGCTGGGACTGAGCATCACACAAACTCTGTTTTTAAAATACATTGTTGTAATGATTGTGACACCTGAGGCTTTCTGTTTGTATCAAAAAGAAAAAATAAGTAGGTCCTCTGGATGGGTTCTTCTTCAACGTTTCGTCTCTCCTCCAAGAGACTTCTTCAGTCTGGGGACGTCGAGCCCCGCCTGCATTCACTACGTGCACATAACACGACAGGTGATGGGGCAAATGACCCTCCATGAACAATAGAACTAATCAAGCCTATTGTTAGGCGATGGCCCCTCTTTTGCATGTGACTAACCTGTTTGTCCATGTGGAGGCAGTGCTTATAAGGCTGAGTTCACCTGAAACTCATCAGACTGAAGAAGTCTCTTGGAGGAGAGACGAAACGTTTCACTAAAGAAGAACCAGAGGACCTACTTATTTTTTCTTTTTGATTTTTTTCTACCTGGATTACTGAGATGCATCAGGACCTTTCTGTTTGTAGTTACTCCTGGCTGACACAAACACACTTCTCTTAAACTGATCCACTTCATAAACTACAGAAAAAAAATCTACTTCCTGGTCCATTTTTGTCTAAAAATAAGCTCTTAAAAGATGTGATACATGGTAAGATCYTACTAGGGTTGGGTAAAGTTATATTGTGTGCAATTAATCGCCAGAAAAGCAGTCAACAATTAATATTTGTCACTTTGCAATTACTGCAATTAGTGCCATGTGTATTTTTTTGATTGACACACTGGACATGCAGAGCAACTACCCCTAACCCTACGAACTTCTTTATTCACCTGAAACACCAACATGAACCAGAGTACGAAGAACGCCAGAAAATGTGGACCAAGACCACAACGTCCACTACATGCCAGCACAATCGTCATTCGTTATCGGCTAAATGCCACAATTAAATTTGATTTTTTTTTTGCCAATATCGCCCAACCCTTGAACGAACGTATCAATTGAAGTTCAACTTTAACGACAGTTGCTATAAACCAAATCTGATGATGTGATGGCCAGAGTTTTCCTTCTGATTAGTCCAGGCCAAGGCTTATTTAGAGCTGAAACATATAGAAGCTGTAGTCAGAAATGTCAGACTAATGTCAGAACAAATGCAATTGTTGTGGTTTTAGTGGAGAAGTTCACGAGGTCGTGAAGTGGCTGATGGGAGCGCCGATGCCTGGACATCAGCCTGACCCGTCCACTGACCTCAGGAGTCCTCAGAATCTGGGACGTTTAGGTAAAGAGGAACACGAACAAGGCTCCGYTCATCTCATATTAGCTCTGCCTCGTCGCGCCTTCAGTCCTGAGCGAATCACACGATCAGAATAACTACAGAGCTGATGAGGCAACGACAAATAGCACAGAGAATAATTATTGATAAACTGAGGACCCCAAACCTGCAGGGAGCCTGAACGCCTTCCCGTTTAGTTGTAAACATGCTGATTTGGGAACAACTTGAGCTCTGAAACAGTAAAAAAAAAAGTACATCTTCGCAATGTAAAGGAGAACTTTATTGTGTTATGAAAAAGAAATGAGTTCGTACTGAGGGAAGCATCCATATTTGATGGTGTGCATCAAGCTTGTTCCTGTGGCTGATGCTCTCGAAGGAGTGATGCGGTGGAGCCGGGAACTCGGGGGGTTCTCGGGGTCGGGGAGGTATGTTGTGATCAAGACAACATAAAGTACATAAAGGCATCTTTGTTTGGAAATAAAGAAGAGTCAAACTACTTGTGTATTCAGCTTGATGTAAATTTTATAGGCTTTGGGAGTTTAGTTTCAGGTGCATTTGTGGAGTGCAGTCGTAAAAGAAGTTTTATGGTTAAACACGTTATGCCAAAAAAATGATATTTTTCGTCAATTTTTTAAATTATCAATCRAATTATCACACTAATTAGCTTTAACACTGCTTTAGGACTGCTAACATCTTAGCTAATGTATATTTGTTGTAGAAGATATAAATTTCAAGCATAAGTACCAGATTTTGTCACTTTTGAGTAGTTTCAAAAGAGGCAAAAGTTAATCTGATACATTGTTATAATTGATGAAATCCATAAATACTAACAAGTACTAGTTTTGTCTCGTTTTGAATTGATGCTGTGCAAACTGTGTTCACTAGATTAAAAACTAATGTCTATAATCAAATTTCTAGTGTTTGGATGAACGCATATTTTAACAGATTTATACTRGTGTGTTTTTACCCCTGAAAGTACCCACTGTGCAATAAAATATTTAACTGTGTTCAAAAAGACAGACATATTTCTCWGTATCATTTATTCATTCTGTGAGATTATGTTGAAAAATATCCTTTTAAAACGTTCGTATTATTTTTTCATTTGAAACAAGAGTGCCTCGACGTGTAACCAAGGCTGTGTTACTTTACTCGACAAAACGAGCGACGGACGCTGAGATTTACTGTAAATGAGCTACATTTGAGTATTTATTTCCACTGTACAGCAGCGGCGTGCAGCTTTATCCAAAGAAAACCTCAGTGGCAGCGGTGCTGTAGGTGATGTAACAGATGACAAAGCGCTTCAGATTTACTGCGGCTCCAGAATTCAGCTTTTGATGTCTTTACGGCGCTAAAACACAACTCCCAGCGCACGCTGACGCATGAAACACGGGCAGGAAACAAGCCGCAACCCCCCCCAAAAAAAAAAAACGCGGCACATTCGCCTTAAATCAACTTCACTGCTTTGGCTCAAGTTCACGTTGCTGCAGGAGAAATATTAAAAGCGACTCTGATGTTTCGAACTTAACAAGAAAAATATCAGTTTGTGTACATGACGGAACATGACAAACTGTAATTGCACATCATTTCCCTCATATGGAAGTAACTAGCGGGAGAGGGGATGCCAAGACTCTATTATAAAACACAAATCCAGTGTTCAGTGGAACAGGCACTACATCACTCAATGAGTGCTTTGTAAGCTCGTCTATAAACGTGGAAATAAAGGGTCTGACGCATCGTTGCTTTCTCCACTCACTGAGTTTTACTTGCAGACCAGCTCAGCTCTGCAGTTGTCTCACCATGACGAGAAAACAAACGAAGGAACTGCTCTCTCTCTTTTTTAACAATAATCTTGTTCATGCATAATACGGTGGCATGAAATGAATCGATGTTAAAACACAATCAGCTCCAACGGGGACATTTTCTTGTTAGCGTTGACCTTTCAGAGAGGAGTTTGGATCTCAGCCAAAGTCTGTCGATTTGAAGAGAGTTGTAAAAAAAAACTCTGAGGCAATTGGGCAACCCCCCCGATTCATTTTTCTTCTTCCAGCAAGGAMCTCAGGCAGGCATAAATACACTCCCACGGCATGCCCCCCGCCGCTGCCACCAGATAATAATCTTGTAATTGGCTCAATATTTCTGCTGTTTGCAGGCGAGGGAAGGGCCAGCTAGGTGGCTCGGACTCGCCAGATATTTTCCAGGTCAGTGGATGCTGGCGGAGGTCACCGGATAGAGGAGGAGGAGGAAGCAGGGGGGTGATTTAGAGTAATGACCGACGCGCGGCGGTGGGAAAACCCAGTCGCTTCGGTTAGAAGCCTTACTGCTTTGTCAACCTCGCGTGAAAGCACAGTCCTTTTACCTGCCCTGTGGGCTGGAATCGCTGCCACAGCTGCCGCGCAGAAACGGACCCAAAGGAAACATGTTAGATGGGATGTCGGTGTGTTAACGGCCAGAGAAAATTTCTCAGGGAACTTATGGAAACAACCGAAGATGACGGTTCTTTCCAAACTCCGACTGAACCTCTCTTAGCAGCGTTTCTGTTAGCATGAATTAAAGGGTGCAGCCTGAAGCTAAAGCTTACAAAATCCTAGAACATAAAGCCTTTTATCAGTCGAAGTCTCAAAAATATGCTTCAAGAAGGTATTCATCAGGGTCCAATAAAACTAAAAACGTGCTTCGTGGGAACCGTAGGATGGCAGGAAGCAATTCCYAGTCTCTCGATAAGAGTTAAATAGTTTTGGAAAAGAAAATGGGAAGACATGTTGAGCTGTTTTCCTTTCGGAAATGACAAGGTTTTGATAAACAGCAAGTAGAAACTGGGGAAAAAAAGCCTTCTCTGCACAGAGGACATATGATAACAATGTTACAGTGAATAAAAGTGACAGCTTTTAAATAACAGGAAATTCACTGTTCGACTGATGAGCAGTTAAAGTAGACAGGATTGGAGTGAGGAGCCATGACGAGGCTCTGATTGAGGGCAGAGCAGGAAATTAATCAGTAAATGGAAAAATTGTTTATTGTCAAACTGAGATGTTCGACTWGAAGCAGCTTGTTACTTTTGATAACGCCTCGTACATTATTTGTCCTCTTGAGTTGAAAGATGTGCTTTCTTTTTGTCATGGGTGAAAAATACACGCTGGTTTGTTGCTTCTGCGGCTCATTTTACRGTCTGGCTGCTTGAGAAATGTCTGTTTTGTTTTTATATAAGTTTTGAGATCTCATAAATCCTGAATAAGGAGGAAAAAAATAAAGGTTTGACCTTTTGTGATTTGTCACCAGTTGCTATAAATAGATCGGAGAAACAGTATTTTTTTCATTCACGGTAATAAAAAAAACTGTCTTTTCATAAAATCCTTCAAAAATAAATCTCCACACTGGACATTTGCCACCGACTTRAAGCCTTTTCTCCTCGTCTTTTTTATTTTTCCACACAAGAGCCACTATGAGATTTAGTAAAACATTTATAGAGTTGGCTTAGCAGTGTGTTCTTATAAATTTGTCAGCAGTATTTTTACAGAATGGTCCTTTTTTTATTATTTTTTTTGCTACCGGGCGTCCCTCYGTTTATTGCGTAAGGAGCGAAAAATAAACTCCATCTTTATGGCCACTTGTTCGTGAATTATTCACCGTCCTSTGGAAGAGTGGTTGAGAGGATGCAAGTTTGCAGCCTCTCTGACAGGACTTCCAGATCCAGACTCTGGATCCACACCGAGCTGTGGAAAGCAGGGTGAAAAGAAAACACTAGTACTATAGTACTAATACACACGCAGTATCGTATTTTTTTTTACTTTAATTAAATTCTCTTTGTTTTTAGTACGTACAGTAAATTTGGGTAAAGCAACCTGGCTTGTTCACACAGTCTGCGATTGTTTCATCCATTTATTTTCATACCAAAAATTTGCTGTGATCACTGAATCCAACAAGAAGCTTGACTTATTAAAGTTTTCCTCCCTTGAGCCTGAACTGGTATATTTACACAATCAACGCTTCCATATATTTATATCTAAAACATTTAGGTCAAAAGAAAATGAATCATTCTCTGTATGGTTTGAGCCAATGAATCTAATTGTCTATTTATTTTTTTATGGTGGATTTAAAAATGAAAAGGTTCAGTTTTACGTATGATCATGTGAGGCGAACTTGAAGGTGAAGGGGGGTTTGAACATGGCGTCCGAGCTGAGATGCGGAACAAATTCTGATGATTGCCTGAAGAGTCTGAAAACTCACAGAGATGTGGGTTAATTTTGCATTTAGTGTTTTAAACCAAATGACCATAAAACCAATCCATATAAACAAAAAAAAAGGTGTTTTTTTATTACAGTATCATCACATGGGTGGTCCGCAGCTTCGAGGCGGTTAACAGACAGAAGCAATATGACTCTGTCATATTTCTGTGACCCACTTGTTCAGAGCTACGAGCAGCTTTAGGTGGAAATGACACTTCCCTGGGATTGGATTTTGTGCAAAAGCTCGCTGCTATTTTTCATTCTGCCGAGTCAGCTTTTAGGGACTCAGCAGCTTAACGGAGATAAGAAACCTGAACTTGGTTTTAATATTACAGCTCATTTTCAAAGTATTGTGCTTCTTAAACTTCTCTCACACACTAAAAATGGCTTCATTAGCAAATATTACGTGGTCATTCTTATAGCCCTTCTTATCTGTTATTTTTCTGGGTTCTAGTGCTGAAATAATCTGGGGAAAGATTAAGAAAAAAAACTTGAAACTCATTTCAGTGAGGATGAAAATTATACATTTAAGCCTGATTTGAATAGAAACAGCTTAAAGGCTCCTTTGTTTAAKTTCATGGGAGCAAAATTAAATGTGAAACAGCTCAGAGCCAAATTGAAGACTTAAAGAGGCCTACATGATAATTACCCGTGACAAAAGGCTGGGGCTTTTGTCTTAGGGTCCGTTACGGCAATGGACCCAAAAAATCCAGATGAAACATTCAATATAAACATTTCAGGCTGCTGATTCTGCCACATACGCCGTCCCAGAGAACAGATCTGTAATGAGCCACATTTCTGCTGGCGCAGATCCCGACCGCGTTGCGCCTCTTCGCCACTGCTTTTGTCGAAAGATGAAGCGACTCAAAAAAAATAAATAAATAAAAGACACAAACAGCTTGGGATTTAAAAATACAAAAGCTAAACCCTAAAAACTTAAGCCTGGTTTCAGATCCTTCTTAAAACACAGCTGCTGATATGATGAGCTGGCAAAAAGGCAATCCAGTTCACTTTGGGTGTCAGAATGGGCGTATTTTAGTTAGAAACTGCAACTTTTTAAAATTAAAACTGAGGTGAAACTTATAAAACAGCTCAATGTGAACTCTGTAGCAAAGACTAATGACGCTGCAGAAGAGAGATCCACGTGATCAAGATGGAAGAAACAAGGCAGGAATGTGGGTTTGGTGACTGTCGGCTTCTGTTACTGCAACACTGGACAATTAGTCTTTTTATTTTTACCGCGCGGCGCATAATTTAACAAGAAATGCTTGATGTCACTGAATCCTGCAAACCCATATCTTCAAAGCATCTACTTTTATCTTCAGCTTTATTTTCAGCTCATATYCAGAACAAAGAGAAGCATATCAATGCACTGATTAAAATACAGTGGCAGATATGGGCTCAGGCTCATTGTAGTGTACAAGACATAAATAAAAAAAAAAACTTGACAGTTTGAAAGTCTGACTGTTGTTTGGCGAACTTCTGAGAGCTGTAAACCGCCTGGGATTGTCTAAAATAGAACGACTTCTGAGAAGGAGTCATTGTTCTGCTCAAACGRTGGAATATAGGAGCCAAAATTAGTCAGGCAGCATCTTAGCCAACAGAAGTGAAGTCGACAGGCTGGCAGATCGTTCCGCCGAGGACCCCGAACGTCGAGAACTACCTCACAGCGGAGAGCTGGTGTTAGTTTCAGCAGCCATCGAGCTGAATTTCATTACTCCTTATTATTCTCTTACAGTACTGCCTTTTATGACCCACGGGCCAAAAAATAACTGCTTCATGAAATTTGATCGTCGCAGCGTAATGAAAACCAAACATTTGACAGTTCACTTTAAACAATTTTCGGAGCACGTGGAGTCAAGAGCCTTAAAAAAAATGAGAAGGATGGCAAAAAGCAGCTTTTRGCATACAGCACGTCCTGAACCTGGAGATTGAGTTTCTGTTTAGACTGAGCTGAAGATTGTGAGAGATTGGCCCGAGTCAAATGTCAGACYTGGAACAATTTCAGGGAGTGCAAAAGTGATTATGCCGTCTCTTTCTGTCTTCCCGTCTGTTTCTTTCCGCCGGCATCCTTCGACTCAGAACTCATTGCGTCGCCTTCCCCAGCTTCGTGCCAAGTCAAACTCTCTGCACCGTCCTGCTACCACAGAGGAAGACAACACGGCCGTTTAGTGATGTTCTTCTTATTACAAATGCTTTTGCAACCTGCAAGCTCTTTGGTCCATCTGCAGCAGCAAAAACACTGAAACAAATATCTCATTGAGATTAAAAACCTCTTTTTCAAGAGAGACCTGGCCAAGCTTGGCAGCAGCAAATGCAGCACATAGTTTCATAATATTCATAATCACCTTAGAAAAGACCAGTTTTCGCKGTTTTTCTGTCCATTTCTTTTTTTTGCAGATGTGTTTGTTATTCTTCCTAAACCTCCAGGYAAATAAATAATCACCCTCATCATAAAACGTTACCCGTATAATTCGAGAATAAATTCAGAAGGCATGCAGCGAGGAGCCGAGGTTAAAGACATGGTCGAACGGGCTATTTCCATTTTTGCGTCCCTTGCATTATCCATTAAATAAATAGCCTGGGGAAAATGGAACTTCACGCAGCTCGTTTCTGTTGAGGCAGCWCCGCCGCACATAATGAACAGGTGATGCAGAGGTGTTGGGACCATTGATATATATTACTGGATTGGGCGTCACGTGACCTGGGCGTGCTTCGCAAGGGTGACTTTTATGCATTGAGCTAATGCTAACGCTAACCATTGAAATCAATGAGCAGAACGTAGCGCGGTACAAACAAACGCTTTATAAACATACAAATGGTACAAATACTTTGCTATAAACTACAGAAATTGATACATGTTTACAAGAGCTAAAAGGGTTATGTTTCACAGGTAAATATTACGCATATTTAACCAAAATTAATTATTTTAATTGCACAACCTGTATGCTAACATTGAACAGCTTCATTTTTCATGTTAAACCTTATTTAAAATCGATTTTATCTGTTGTCAAATATATTATTTACTGATATTAAACATGTAAATATGGACTAGTTAGACTGCATATAAATTCAAAAATTATCATAGACTCACTAATGACAGACACTAATGTAATGATTGAGCATCATAAACATTAAATAGTCATGTTGTCAGACAGGCRGGTTTATTCAGATATTTTCCACATCCAGTATTTGTGTTTTTCAACATTTCTAGAGAAAAAGGAGGAAAAACATGTGTCAGCTGTGGGTCGGCTTCAGATACAGCCTGCATTGTTGTGAAACTGAAGAATTATATATATATATATATATAATTTTAAATGTCTTAAGACTCAGTTCTGATCAATAAATATATGTATGAATATCCTGCTGGTCAGAACTCATTGATTTGTATGAAAAAACACCTGTGAAAGGCAAAATACTTATTTTAAGCCACTGTTTTAGTCATTTAAATTAGTTATTTATTTTAAATTTCCATAACTATAAAACTCACAATTTCCTCAGCTTTATTTTGAASCACAGTTTACAAAAATCGAGCAAGAAATAAGGAATTTATAAGAGTTTTTCATCGGGATGACTCCTCACAGTCCATTGACATCCATTCATTTAGTTGAAGCTCCTCAGTGCAGAACAGAGCTCCAGTGCGTMCACGTCAATYCTAGCTAGCAACGCGCTAGCCACGCCCAATCCAGTAATAWATATCAATGGTTGGGACGGCTGCGCTACCAGCGACGGTTTGCCTCGGCTTCTTGTGACTCCGCGGCGCCGGCGAGGTGGAKGGAGAACCCGCTGCTGAGCTCAAACGTCGCAGAACGACCGGGGTGAGAATCCACGAGGCCTCGCCGCGGCTGAGCTAAACGTGCCGCGCAACAGGAAAASGCCTCCTCTTTCGCCGCAGACTGCAGAGAGGTAACCCTATCTGAGGTTAATGTAAAGCGCGACGGAGAGCTGAGGAGCTTCTGACAACGTGCTAATGTTTTAGCCTGTCAGCTCTGTGTGAAGAGATGGATGGTTTTAGAAATAGAACGTAATTACAGGGCAGGGTTAGGACAATGGATATACTTTAGAGGAATTTTTTTGTTTTTTTCTTCCTGCTTTTTAAGGCTCGAGCAGCTGAATATGGACAAGGATATCATGGGCACACGATTAACAGAGTAATAGTTGTTTCCAGCAGAAACCCTGCTTTTCATTTTATTTTTTTTACGAGCAGATCTGCGACGCATTTCTGCAGCAGTAAAGAGGTATAGCCCGTGCAGCTGCTTTCCTGTTYGTCCTCAATAACAAATGTTCCAATCCTCGCCGAGGCCCCACCTGATTACAAAGCCAGCATCATAAGTCCAGCTCATGCGAGCAGGTGATTGCTTGTAGGCAGGACCGTTGAATATTACCAGGGASATGGTAAATGAGGTGTACCAGAGGGAGGCGGCACAGGCCTGATGATTCATGTTATCAATCAGAAGGTTATTTTTCAATATTTCAAACTGATGTAATCGTCCTAAAAACACATTAACATTGAGAGAGTACTCCGCGGAGAGATAATGGCTGGATGTTTGCAGAGTTACAGAGTCAAACTCTCCCATCCTTGAATGACGGATGCGCCTTAAATACAGCTCAGGGGCTGCGGAGGGGAAGAAATATGGCCGGTCCGACTCACAATTAGAAAATAAACAAATACGGCATGAAGACGTTAATGAGGAGGGGCTGGGCGCGCTCGATCATTCAAATACACGGACACTGCCGAAGAGTCGCAGCAAACCGAAAACAAAATGCTTATTAATGCAATTCATATTGGTGACAATGGAATGGAGGTTATCATGAGCCACTTTCAATCACATTTGCATTTACATTACAAGCCTGGAGTGCAAACCTATAAAAACAATCTGTGTCATGAGTAATATGCGCTGCAAACGGCAAATGAGAGCAAGTACAGTAAATACTCGCGTAGTAATGAAGATCAAATGTGCGTATTTTGCCTGGCCGTGTAAAATGAGTCTTTGCTCGCCTGTAAAATAAAGGCCTCGCATTCCTTGAAAGTGTGAGCATCGCCTGCAGAGCTTTAGACTAATTCAAGATGGCAGTGAGCTCTCTGGAACGCTTTGTTTCTCCTCGTTACTTTGCATATTTTTACATTCGGATACTTGGTGCACAGTGTAGCAGTTACTGATACAGTCAGGGAGCTATGAGGCAAACATGACGGGGAATCCAGCTCTTAACAGTCGTCGCAGCTAATCAACATTAGCAAACAGAAAACAGGCAATATTTAACCTAGATACATAAAAATCACTCCTACTAACCCCCCCCCCCTTTTTTTTGTTCAAAATTGCACAGAAGAGTTGAACAAGAAGATCTAGATTTGCTCTGCCAAAAGTTTAAATCTTGTTGTGGATGAAGGGGGTAAAATCCATCCTGCTGGATTTACGCCCTGCCAGAGCAAACCCTGTTTTAAAGCCAGTTGGATAAAACAAAGAGAGAAACAGAAACATGGGAGCAAAGGAAAAAAAAAAACAGGGTGGTGTAAAAGCATATTCACTGCTGCTGGGCTGGATGGAAAATATTATGATGTAATAAATTGTATGTCAGAAGCAGACCTGCCCTCCACAGCCGCTGAGCCTGAGCATGTGTGTTTAAGCTTTTTGTGTTTACTTCCAATGTTTGGTGGTTTTAAATGAAGCATGGACTCATCAATGAGAGCTGCTGAAGTGGTGTGAGCCTAATTACACAGTCGTCTCTGAAGGCTGATAAATCACTCATTGTAGTTTCTAAACAACAAAAGCTATATATTTGTATTTCAGTGGCCATGATGAGAATCGTGTTTAAATAAGCTYAATATAGTCTCACTTCCAGCTAAAGCCCGATGTAGCTTCTGAATACAACAGTAAATATCAGTAAAATGAGCAAAACCTCCTTTATTTGCTACTGTTTATTGTATATACTGATAGAAGCGCCAAACTGTGACTCCATGTGAAACAACTTGTAAACCATCAGGCTCTTGAACTCTCATTTGTGTTAATCAAACTCCTCTAAATTGTTTGTGTAATGAAATTACGGCCGCCAGAGAGGCTCCAGGGACATCAATTAGGCCGATAGGCAAATGGAAACAAATAACTTTTTTATCTAACACACGGCTGCCTGCTTGTGTGTCCGGTAAACACGGGATAAAACAGGGAAAGATGCTGTCTGGTGATTTAAAGGCCCATAAATCCCAGTGACAAGTAATCACTTGTTTTTATTCATATTTATAAAAGTACATATATATTCCAGACCTAAATGTAATTAGGGAGGCCTCAAAGTATTTTAATTGAAAACAACAGAGCTAAAGCTTTGGTTTTATTTCATTTAACAAAGATTAAAGACACTGGATGTTCAGTGTTGGTCTTCTGTGTGCAGTTTTAAATGGTCTCCTTCTGCCTGAGTGGGTTCTCTGCTGTTTGTGGCTCAYCGCCAGCTGGGATGGGACCCTCTTCAAAATAGCTCGGCTATAGCCAGCCGATGATTGATGAAAATCTTATTTTAGTCCTCAGATAATGCTGTCACAAAGTTGAGTGCTTACATTTATCATGCTTCACACAAACACAGCGCAGCTATCTGTTAATGTCCAAATAAAAAAAGTTTAGAAAGCCACACAGGCTTCTAGTGTTGGTAAACTTTCCTTCAGAAATATAGCTACTACTATCAAGTTTCCAGAAATTTTAGCATTATTGTGACCGCCTTTTTGGGCTTTATTGGACATACTGTGTATACTATGGGAAAAGTATTTTGCAGGTGAATTCGTGTCTTATTGTGTGAAAACTTGGAAACGTTGAGATCTTTTTTTCAGCCACGTTTTTCAGCTCGTATCTCATTTCACAATTTTAGTGCTATTTCAAAATATAAGTWTATAAAAATGTTCAGCTCCAGCTGAATTATTCCAGCTATGACTTTTAATATTTCACCAATTTATACTTTTTGAGGTATTTAGCTTTTCCTGCCATTTTTTTCCTCATTGAAAATGAATAGWGCTCTCTTTAAGCTCCTTAAAACCTTTAAAATGTTTATAAACTTTTACTAAACTCTTCGCCTTTTGTCATTTTTCTGCCTTTTTTACATCTTTGTGCTGATTTCAGATTTCATCAGGTTCTATTTTGTTGATTTGTAGTTTTTTTGCTTTACCTTTTCTATCCTTCTTATTTAAACCTTTTTATAGCTACTTTTKAGCAAATTTAAGCAAAATTGCATATTTTTCAGCTTAATTCACCTTTTTGTGATAATTCCAGCTTCTTACTGCTCTTTCTGTTTCTTTGTGCTAGTTTATTTGATTTCAGCTACTTTTCAAAGCCATTTTTAGACTAGTTAAAGCTATTTTAGCCGTTTCAAAACTACTTGTTTTGAAAGTATTTTTTTCATTTTAACAGTTTATATTCTGTTAATTTTGTCTTGTTTCATCTGCTTTTAGCTTGTTTTTGCTAATTTTAGCTACTTTCTTTGCTCTTTTTAGACTTTATGACTTTTTTTTGCTTTCTTTCTACTGATTTTTACTTTTGTTGTCCTACTTCCAGCAACAGTCAGGTGTTTGAATTTAACTCACATTAACAGTATTGTTACTAAACCTCTTCAGCAGCTTTCAGCAAAGTCTTTCAGCATTAAGCATTCACACTGGAATTTCTCTAGTTATCATGTAAAATAAGCAGTCATCTAATAAAATAAAACCTTTTTTCAAAGTGCAACATTCTAATAAGTGTTATCAGTAATAAAGAATGGGATACTTCTACTGTTTGCAATTTGTTGGGAAAAGTCACAGCCTAGAGAAGGGGTCTGAAACCTGCGGTTCAGGGGCCATATGTGGCTCTTTGGTCCTTCTGCAGTGGCTCTTTTAAAATTAGGGGTTTAAGAAAATATTGATACACTGAAATATCGCGATATTTCATTTCCCGATACTGTATCGATATTCTAAAGCCCTGTATTGATTTTTTTATTAAGGTTTAAACAACTTTCCTGCCAGCCGTTCATTTTTATGTTGTAGTTCAGCCTCTGACCACTAGTTGGCAGCAGTGAGCCAGCCATTTGGCTCCTCTACCTCTTGAGGTAGAGGCTATTGTTAAGTGTTGGGTGACCATTTTGTAAATTAATATTAAAAACTAAAAGCTGCAAAAAATATACTTTCAAACTATTGTCAAATTTAGTCTAATAATTGAAAACATGGATGAAATAAGAAATATGAAACAAATAAAATAAAACACGTACAAAGCAGAACACAGCTAAATGTATCAAAAGCATGTCTATGTMATATTAGAATTTTCTGAGACAATGAATTTTGGTTTTTRATTRRRRCCCKMMWAYYYGMTTTTAATTTAATAGAATTTTTGGACCAAAAAATTGCAATATATCGCCTTGTTTGCAGTATCGCAATATATCGGGATATATCGTATCATGACCCCTCTGTCATGATATGTATTGTATTGCCAAATTCTTGCCAATACACAGCCCTATTTAAAATGTGACCAAACATAACAGAATACTTTTTTATACTCACAACAAAAATCAATATGTATGCAAATATGTCATCAATACTACTAATACAAAAAGTAAAACATGCTAGCTCATGGTAGCCTGTTGTTTACTTAAATAATCCAATTTCTTTCTATGATCTTTCTCTCAAATCCATCAGAATCACCTTTAAAGAATCTGAAGACTACATATTATTAAGTTTTAAAAATATATATACCAGAATAATTCAGTTGTATTCAGTTGTACTAGTTTTTATGAAATTCAGTATAAACAATATACAGTATTTTTCTTGTTTATATGAATATGGTCTTTACATTTGTCCAGATGTGTAAAAATAATAACAAATAAAAAAGTTCGCAATATATTTCTAAGTTTTATGATGTCACCTCCACTGGCCGTGAAGATTCCCGAAAAGGCCCACGGACCACCAGTTGATAATCACAGTTGTAGCTTGTTTTGCGGCTCTGGACACATTTTATTAGTTAGCCAAGTAGCAGAAATGGCTCTTTTGATCGTAAAGGTTGCAGACCCCTAGAGAGACTAGTTCCAGTCAGAATCAATTGGGCCTGACAATGTTAGATTTTCTATTTGTAGCTTTTTTTCTGGACAAATATCACTGACCAATTATCCTTAAGCAAGCTGTAGAGATAGTAGGAACCAAATCTTGCTTTTCTGAAGGCATTTGTCTTTAAATAAACATGTGTCAGATAAACAGGAAGTCTTGGCCCAGATGACTGTTTTGAGCTCGTATCTGGGTTTATCAGAAGACCAGAATTATTAGTCACTTCCTCTTAAAGCACAGCCAGCAGGTTCCTACTGTAGACTGCCAGAGAGAGAGAAAACTGTCTGAAAGGCATCCACAACACGAGGTGAGCCAAAAGAGCGCATCGGGAAGGAGGATTCTGGGGAGAAGGTGGTGGATGTGATCACAGCTTCCCGGTGAATAATGCAGCCCTGCTAATTGGCTGAATTAATCATTTATGTGTGGCTGTTTGAGGAGGCAGCAACGGGAACTACACGGACAAAACACAACAACTGTCGCACTAGACAAGGACTCTGGATGCTTTATCTTGTGCATCTGTCAATGCTGGTGGCTAAACGGGGCCGTTTCCTCCTCCTGTTCATGTGTCGACTGAAGGGGAGGATGTGAGACAAAGATGTCCGGGTAAACAATCGGCCTGACAGCATAATTACATAATAAGCCCCGGCCCCGTCCACATATTTGACAATTAAAAACATCTCGGGATCATGTCGAGCCCGAAAACGTTGTCACAACAGCCGCTCCGAACGACCGCGGCTGACCCAGAACCAGCCAGCTGCACAAATAAAAAACGACAAGAATAATGCAAAAGGGACACAAAGGAAGTGAACACAACAGGGTCAGTTGGCTCTGGATACGAAACTGACGAATCCTGCAGGAATCTTGTTTTAAATATCGGTTTTCAGAGAGAACGCAAGTCTGTGAATGGACATGCTGTAGCTCTATAAAACAGAATCGAATATAAAAGTGTAAGAGAACAAGATTTGACTGTAAACTGAGTTTATACGTCGTGTTCAGAGTGTCCAGTTTCCACAGAGCCCATAAAATCYACCCATAAAGAAACCTTTTCTTCCTGCCTTCGATAAACACATCAAAGGATTTCTGACGATCCAGAAGTGTCTGCTATAGAGTTTAAAAGGATTTATGGGCAATAAAATAAACATTTAACTAAATCGATCAACCACCACAATAAAAAAAATGTTATACTTAGATGATAAAATGCAGTGCAGGAAAGCAGAATGATGCAAGCATCTGAAAAACACGTTTTTTACTGGAGCAGACTTTAAATGTGCTGAAATAACCTGCTGCTGGTCCTTGTGTATTTAATCGACAGATATTAGAACTCAGCAGGAGCTGAATGAGAGCATTTCACTAAATGAAGGGTTTTATCTTTACGGGAGGTTTTAACTCACAGACACATAAATTATTCCCTACATAAAGCATTACTTACGGACTTTACATCCCCATCATCTTAAATCTGGTTCACAACTGAGGAAATCTGTTTCCTACTGAACTCATTTCCATGCAGAAGCTCATTTTCAGCAGGAAGAACGACGCCGTGAAAAGGAGGAACTCCAGAGCATGGAGGATGTTTCTTCCTCCTCCTATTAGTTAAACGTGCTCTTTTTTGACAGCAATCTCCTTCCTGTCTAATATACAGTCAGACCTAGTTACTGTGGCAATTACTAGTGTTCAGGTTAAGATTAATCGAATTACTGTGTGGCTCCTCTGCACTCCCCTGTGGGCACATCAATCACTGCACGAGCCCCTTTATCACCCTTTTCCATCTTTATGTAAAAAGACAGAGCTTGTGCTGTTGCACTCCATCTATCAATAAATGGGTGGCAAACTCAATTTCTAACAGGTTCTTCTCTTTAATCAACCTGRCTGACATTCTGAGCCAGTTAGGAAAGTCTGCACCACCTTTTCACTTTAGGAATCAAATGTTAAAGAAAGCTAGAGAAAATGCTTTTTCTGTGAAAACAACAAGAGCTGAAGGAGCTGAAATTTGTTGGGAGAGGCTGAAACTGAGTTGTTTGAGCAAACGGAGCAAGTTGGCTAAAATTAAAAAGCAAAACATGGGCTAAATGCTAAAAAGAGGAAATCACTAGAAAAGTGGCCGTACACAGACTACTTAAACTCAAAACTAAGAAAGCAAAACACTAGCTAAGCTAAAAGTAGTGAAAGACTAGCTTAAACCTAAAAAGCAAAAAAAAAGAGCAATAAGTGAAATGTTAAAAAAGCAAAACACCAGTTAAAAGTAGCAAAACACTAGCTATATGCTAAAAGAAGCAGAACACTTGATAACAGTAGTAAAACAATAGCTTACAGCTAAAAAAGCAAAACACTAGCTTAAAGTTAAAATTCAAAATGCTAGATAAGTACTAAAAAGAGCAAAACAAATTAAAAAAAAAATCAAAACACTAGCTAAAAGTAGCAAAACAATAGCTAAAGGGAAAAAACAATAAAAGCAATAGCTACAAGTAGCAAACACTAGCTATTTTCTAAAAGTAGTAGAACACTTAATAAAAGTAGCAAAACAGCTAAAAGCTAAAACAAGCAAACCAGTAACTAAAAGCTAAATAAAGAAAAACAGTACCTAAGCTAAAAGGAGCAAGACAATAGTTTAAAGATAAAAAGCAAAATGCTAGCTAAAGGCTAAAAAAACAAAACACTAAATACTAAAAAGCCAAAGGTCTAAACTAAAAGTAATAAAGCAAGTCTGCTGAAATAAAKTGTTAGAGAACAGAGTTTCTGAAAGAACTGATGACAACAAATAGTCTAAAGAYTACAACATGGTATAAAAACAAAAGCACCTTATCTCTTGAATTAGCTYAATATTTTTATATACAGAACAAAAGGCTAAAAAAAGCACAAGGTATGTCGTTATGTAGGGAAAAAATGTGCAGAAAAAACCCAGGAGTAGTGTGAATGCTGACTTGGCATAAAACATTTTGCAGCTGGGTGTAAAAAATCCTATTTGACCTCAGGTGTAAAAAAATAAATCATACTAAGCCTGAGCTTTATATATATATAWAATTTGTTTAGAAAAATCCCACTATACAAGCCAGAGAATGGTTCTTTGATTAAATGCAGCCATTCACAGCAGAAATACAAAAGYCTTGATGTAAAGCGTTTGTTTGAACAGCTGGATTTCGACTTGAAAAACCAGGTAGCTAAAACCTCACATGAAACGGACTCGCGGCGCTTCTGTTTGAAAAGAAAAACTCTCAGAGCAGATTAAATGGCGCTCTGTCATTCTCCCTCCATTCACCACCTKCATTATTAGATATTTTAGAAATCGTGCAGGATTTCTGCTCGCGGTCTACYGTTCTGCCCGAGCCTAATCTTCAGCATGTTTTAATTCAATCATCGCGACTGCGCGAGCCTTTGTTCCTCGTCTAGCCCAGGAGCACGGAACGCGCTGGATGTCGAGGTGTTGAAAGTTTGAGAATGGCATCTGAAGGGAAGGATGCTGGTCTCCTCGCTGCCAACAATGTGCCAATCCCACACACACAAACGTTTAAAAAGCTGTGCGGCTCCGTGTTTTTGCACGGAGACAAAGGTTTTTCAGTCAAACTGAGGTTGTGCCTGAGGTGCCGTCTGCCACAGCCTCTGCTGGGGCGGACTCTGCCAAGGCGACTGGCACGGCCCTGCGCCCCAAATGGAGCGAGCGGAAAAGACTGCTGCCATKCTATCACCACACAGGCAGCTGCAGATAGCACACATTGCTAGTGCCACAGAGTCCATGCCTTCGAGCAGAGGGGGGGAAAACATCTTGGTGAGCTTATGAAACACACTTGAAAAAGCTTTCCTGCTGAGTGAGGAGACACAAAGAGAGAGAGAGATGAACTTCCCCAAGTAGCAACGGCTTTAAGTGTTTTTCACTTCGCAGGAGGTTGTAATACCGGACCGAGGTGTGTGCCAGAAGAAAACTGAACATGTCACAACAGTATTTTAACAATTAAAGGCATCACATTCYTTGAAGAAACACACATCATCCGCTCCTTTCATGGTAGTGTCTTAGACTAAAATCATATTTTGTTGATAAATGACAGAGTTGTAGCCATTTAAGTCAAATCTTGTAAATAGCAAAAATCTCACGCAAAATTGTGAGACCTGTTAGTGCTCTAAGTGTGTGTTCAGGATAACTCACAGCTACTGCCACACCAAAACTTAGTTCAATATCTGTAAAATTTACTAACTTGTACCCATTTTTGTGTTTACTAATGTCGCCAACTGTGGCGGCCATCTTGAGGAAGAGTGTTGGGAGGTCATACGGTTTTTACCGCTCTCTGTTGAATGGCGGTTAAGCTCGTCATATTCACATAACTTCCATATATTTTGCATGCCGCCATAGACCACCAACCTGGACTTTGTGTTACATTCAATATTCAAGAATTGTATACAATAAATGGGAGCATCCTGAAACTGATCTCCCAGTCTGGACATTACTCATTGGAGCGTGTTAGAACCTGGATTCCACGCACTGCTTCATGGTCAATTCTAGCTTTAAATCAGCTTATTTTGAGACATTAGAACTGTGCTATCTAACTAACCTGCTCAGTTACTTGAAAGCCAACAGCTCTGGGGCAGGACAGGTATCATTATCTTTCAGCTTTTAAATTGATTTATTTTGATGCACTGAATCATAAATTTAAAGTTTACCATTGAAAGGCTGGTTCTGTTCTGGGGACGACTGTGAAATCTCTGGAGATGGTGGTGAAAAGAAGGATTTTACATAAAATCAAGAGCATTGCAGAACACCCTGACCATTGGTCAGGGTGTTCTGCAATGCCCAAGG
Organism: Austrofundulus limnaeus; assembly: GCF_001266775.1. Lineage (NCBI taxonomy): Eukaryota > Metazoa > Chordata > Actinopteri > Cyprinodontiformes > Rivulidae > Austrofundulus > Austrofundulus limnaeus. The sequence continues at coordinate 1,091,039 of NW_013952409.1, read as the reverse complement.
GATTTGGGCCACATGAACCAAACTGCAACTGAACCATAGGGCTGTGTATTGGCAAGAATTTGGCGATACGATACATATCATGACAGAGGGGTCACGATACGATATATCCCGATATATTGCGATACTATAAGCAAGGCGATATATTGCGATTTTTTTTGTCCAAAAATTCTATTAAATAAAAACCTCTTACAGGGAAAAAAAAAATGAAAAACCAAAATTCGTTGTCTCAGAAAATTCTAATATTACGAAGACATGCTTTTGATACATTTAGCTGTGTTCTGCTTTGTATGTGTTTTATTTTATTTGTTTCATATTTCTTATTTCATCCATGTTTTCAATTATTAGACTAAATTTGACAATAAATAGTTTGAAAATGTAATTTTTGCAGCTTTTAGTTTTTAATATTAATTTACAATATGGTCACCCAACACTTAACAATGGCCTCTACCTCAAGAGGTAGAGGAGCCAAATGGCTGACTCACTGCTGCCAACTAGTGGTCAGAGGCTGAACTACAACATAAAAATGAACAGCTGGCAGGAAAGTTGACATTTTAAACCTTAATAAAAAATCGATACAGGGCTTTAGAATATCGATACAATATCGGGAAATGAAATATTGCGATATTTCAGTGTATCGATATTTTCTTACACCCCTACTGACCATCCTCTTCATCAGACTGACATAGAAAAACAGTCTTCAGTCAATGCTTCTTCAATTTTGTTTTAATACAGACCGCTACAGAAGATCTTCCCTGCTCAAAGCCATCAGCATCTACAATAACGCTTTAGTTAAATGAGTTACAACATCTAATTTCCCTCTGGGATCAATAAAGTATTTCTGAATTGAATTTAATTTGATATAAAAACAATTTTCATATTAAGAAAAAAACTTTTTTTTTCCTTGAGGGTCTCGAGTTTGACACGTAATCTAAACAATAGGTTGTGGATCTGCCTCTAAAATAAAATCTGTCATGTTCATGGGATATTTTGTCATTGCTTCAGACAAACACAAACATAGATAAGTAAAAGCATTATCACCTTCAGAGGKAGGCGATAATAAAAGTCGGAACGTAAAATTGTGGAAAAAAGCTTTCTTTTTCCTCGTTCCCAGGCTTTTTCTGTGCGTCTCTAGACTTTTTCTCTGGTGGAAAATAAAGAGGTCTCCCGGTCCTGTGATAAAGCTGTAAGCCTGAGAAATGGGGGAAAAGAGATCCATCACACAAAAGCGCAGGTTCGGCCTGCCAATCGGCACCACAGAGGGCTGTAAAACATACACGCTCCGTCCATGCATCATTAATCGAGCCCCTCCAAGCCCCGAACAACACGGACTCGCTGCGTGTTCCTGCACTCCTGAAGCTCCCTGGCAAATCCTCTGAAAGTTTTAACGTACATGAATCCAGGAGGTTGTCTTGCAGTTTGTTTAGTTCTCTCACATGAAGAGAGCGGAAACAGTCTCGCGTAAAGACCCGRCGCTCAGCCGTGACAAATGATCCGGGGCTTTGCTCTCTTCTTATTGTCCAAAGTTCCTACTTCTGTTATCAGATTGTCTTATAAATCACCCAACAAKGTCTTACAGAAACTTTCAGTGTAATCACTGGATATATCTCTGATTAACTTTTGGGGTCAGTGAGAATCAAGATGGCTGCCACAGATGACTGACAGGATCTGAGCTAACATCTGAACCAGTAAATGGATTTCAATTAAACTTTCAGGAAATCATCATCAGATTGARTTCTACAACTGGTTAAAATTTGGAGTCAATCCAAAACACAACACCTGCTATACCTCGGTTACTTTAACATACAGCGGGTAAAATAAGTATTGAACACGTCACTTTTTCTCAGTAAATATATTACTAGAGGTGCTAATGACATGAAATTTTCACCAGATGTCAGTAGCAACCCAAGTGATCCATACATACAAAGAAATCAAACCATAAATGTCCAGAAATGAAGTTATTTGTAATAATGTGGAATGGCACAGGGAAAAAGTATTGAGCACACTTCCTGAAATTGATCTAATACTTTGTACAAAAGCCTTTGTTGGCAATGATAGCTTCAAGACGCCTCCTGTATGG
>NW_013952409.1:1080203-1087784 GCF_001266775.1 Austrofundulus limnaeus | reverse complement strand
TCTACCAGGATGATGAAGATGAAACATGGCTGGACATTTCAGCAAGACAATGAGCCCAAACACAAAGCCAAGGAAACTCTCAGTTGGTTTCAGAGAAAGAAACTAAAGATCAGAGTTCATAGAAGAGGTCCACGAAACCTTCAAGATTTGAAGACTGTTTGTGTGGAAGAATGGGCCAAAATCACACCTGAGCAATGCATGCCACTAGTATCTCCATACAGGAGGCYTCTTGTAGCTGTTACTGTATGACTTTACCATTTCTCAACATAATATGATCAGTTTAATATATGTGCTTAAATTTGTAAGATTATACTCAGCTTCTATCATCCCTTACCAGGCAAGATTTTTAAAAACTTGATTTGTTTTCTTGCTATTCTGTTCATAAAATGCCTGAAGGCCAAGCTTCTGTAATGTTATAAGACATTCCCTGACAGATTTCCTACAAGAAAGAAAATAAACATCATTGACATTCATGGGCATCGCCCAAAAGGTGTTAGAAGACTTTAGGTACAGTATATTGCCTGAAAATAGATCACAGAGCTTCAGATGTGTTAAAAATTGAAARGAAAAGGTCCTGACTTCAGAAACAATACGATGATACAACAGGTTAAACTGCATTTAATCTTTAKAGAATCTTTATTTTTGTGCAGTCAAGCAAAAATAATGAAAAAATAAATCTGACCTCTGGTGCTCATTTTGAAATATGAGTCCCATAATAAAAGCCTCATAATGCCACGGCTGAAACCTCATAAAAAGGCCAACAGCTGCTAAGCTGAGACTCAGCAGGGTCAGACAGGTTGCTGACTAGTGTACACATAAACCCAAAAGTGAATAAACAACTACATCCTAGAAACAATGTAACCCGATCCGRCGGTGTTACAGTACCATCTGTTGGCACTGTGAAGTCGAGGGGTGCTGCTGGTGCTGAGAAGCCCCCTGGACGACCCTCCTGACTGCCATCAATCACCCTTCCTTTCCTCACATGTTTATCAAAGCCCCGAGAGGTGCTGATCCCCGACACCTGACATATTTGCCCCGAGGCAACGTGCAAGGGTCCCGGTTCTCGGCTTATTTTCGGCGTGCCAGGTGAATGCATCAGGTGTGAGCATCCAGGTGGGGCCTGCAAAGCACCCCCCCCCGCTGCACCTGCTGCCTGTCCTCACCCACCCATTGGAGGGGCCAGATTCTCGGGATGCCACAGGGCAGCTGCTGACAGGCTCTGCTTTGGATGTTTCATACGCTTCTATCTGCCGCCCCTGCATGGGGCCTCCGAGGGTCAGCTGCAGAGATGATGGCAGAGACGACGGGGGTCAAGGAGTTGGCGAGATGAGAGAGCTGTGGTGGGGTGGGGGGTGGGGGGGTCTGTCGTTCTGGGCTGCATGCCTCCAGGAAGAGGTTAGTGTCCCAGTTGTACAATTATACCCCACGATAATCACTTTCACAATCCAAAAGCAGCTCGGAGCTCATGCTCCGGAGGGTTCTGGCGATCACGTTACGAGGATGTGTGCCCTCTGCAACCCCACCTCCACCAGCAAAGGTGGCTTATTTTGCATAACATTTAATTTTAACCTCATGTAAAAAAAATTTCCCCGAAGTATGAAAGACTTCACTTAAAATAAGCTCTGAATATTAGCATCAGGATAATACACTACACTTGAAAATAGCTATTTCCAATACTTCACTGCTTTTTTGTTGGAAAAAAAGGTTAAATAATAATATGTCATGATTTGTGATAAAATAAAAATAACCTTTAATCTTGTAAGTAAAGTAAGTAAGTAAGTGATTTTAAAAAGATTAAAAAAAGATTTAAAAACTGAGTAAAATCTGTCCTGATAGCAGGAAAATCAGACACTGACTCAGTTAGATTGTTATATTTGTGGATTAAAATTAAATTAACTATAAATAAATATAATATTGAGCATTTTTACACCATCATACCTATAAAACAATTCTTACTAAACTCTATCAGAAGTTCCAAAACTTTTCAGCTTTTGATTTGCAAAGTAACAACAGTAGCAAAGACCTGCACCTCCAACTGTTTTGGGGTGACGTTTATATGTAACAAATTCTGAAAAATCTGTTCAAGACCCCACCTTGAAGTTTCAGGACCCACAGTGGGGTCCGGACCCCAACTTTGGGAACCACTGCACCACTTACGCAGTAGTAGTAACAGTATTTGCATTTCTGTTTTTAAACAATAAAACATGCTTTTGAATTTTTTGCCTTAATATCATAAAACTGGTATTTTTAAAGTTTGCATTGTTAAGTTCTCATAAAGTACCATACGGATGTTCTGAACGTCACATAGTGTAATACAGATACCTTTCAAGAGGTTTTAAGAGCACACCTTTGCACAAAATCTGACTTTTCTGTAAAGTTTTACTTGTTTGTGCAGCAACACCAATGCTTGAGTGCTCGCATTTCTCCTTTAAGTTGCCACTAAAGTTTTGCAGAAGTGATTTTTAAAAAGCTAAAATGACAGAAACTCAAAACAGTTTCAGTGTCGGACAAGAAACCCAACTTCTCTGAGTGGTGTAATTCTTTCCAGCCGTTCACCCGACGACTCCACACAGAGTGACAAGTTGAAATTTAAGGCGGCAGCAAATAAAACCAGTGTTTAAACTCTGCCACCCAACTAATCGACGCGACATGGAAAAAAGTTTGCAGCCAGCCTCACTTGTTGGTAATCCATCAAGTTTTTTATTCCCACTAACATTTGACAAATGTTACTTTTCCCCTACTTTTGCTAATAAACAAACCTGATTAAGTAGCTAACAAAAGAGGAAAATCAGAACAAAATACTAATAACTCAAAAAAAAAAATCATAGATAAAACTTTTTTTTATAACAAACACATTTGGTTCTGAAGTGGACCTGAAAATTCGGAGATAAATCTTTCGTTTGTAATGTGTTTATCCACATCTAAAAACGGATTCGCCGCGCCGACCACTGAGTGGCAAAGCAAAACAAATCGCTACAAAACACGGTCGGTTGGTTTCTAACTCAACTCCCCACTGGGTCGCTGCTTTTATGATGGAGAACCAGTTTTTTACAACCCCCTTCTCAAATAAGTCTTTTCAGAACAGGGAAGTCCCTTAATTTCCTAGGATTTTTTTATCTTGTTTTTCTATCTAACCTCAAGGTTTTAATTTACTTCCTGGTGGTTTTACATAAAGGAAAACATTCAAGGAAAGTTTAACTTAACGTCTTTCCCTTTATGTTGCCTCACCCGGATTATTTCCTGTTTTTTTGGCTMTGCGTCTGCATGTAGTTGCCGTAATTTATTTATTTTTTTTGTGGTCATGCAAGTTTTTTTTTTTTTCCGGAGCGTAATTAACCCGCTGAAGGATCAGGTGAGGTCTAATCCGACTGGTTTTTAGACGTCTGAAGCAGTAAAGTCCAGACGAGCGAAAGCTTGGGTGTTCAGTAACCTAAGTAGGCCAAAAACATAATGGTTGCCACCCCGTAGCGCAGACCTCCGCCTTACTTCACAGCGCTTGTGCTTGACCTTCTTGTTCACTCAGAGCGTCCATTTCCAAAACAAGAGCCGAACAGGTTGTGTGGTTAGAGGAAGTGAAGCGAAGTGAAATGTAGCGGGCGGAGCGTGGGTCCTGAGAAAAGGTAAAACCAGAGTGAACAACTCTGGAATAAAACAAACAAAACTATATTTAATGGAGTTAAAACGTTTAATAAATGTGTTTTAGACACATGAGCTAAATCAGCTTTAATTTAATAAAAACAGAAGCTGAAGCACAGTCTGCACTTTCTGGATTTCTTTTATTATTCGACTCTAATTAGGATTCTAATCAAATATATATAGTTGTGGAAAACTTTTGTAAAGTTGAATATTTTCTGGTAATGTACAGGAACAAATGAGACCCCGTCATATCGAAATGAGGATTAAGTCAGAATTGGTCAAAATGACCTAATTACATTTTCAGATTCCTGGCTTTAAAAGCTACATTTTGATCATCCTGATATCATAAGTAAATCCAGACATATGACTTAATTTGTCTTCTTGGTTACAATAAAACAATAGCATTTGGTCTGAATCCTAATTTTAAGTCATTTTAATGAATGTCATATTTTTAATTGATGTCATTTTAAAGAGGAAACCTCATATAGTATTTGAATACTGAGATTTCCCAGCTGGAAAAATAAAAACAAAAACTTTTCTAGCTCAAAATTTTAAGGCATTTTTTTCCTCAACATCATTTTTTTGTTGCTACCGCACAAAAAAGTGCTTCAAAATTTTGTTTTATGATTAAATTTCAGACAGTTCATTCAAATAATACATTGATAAGGCATTTATTCATTATGTGTTAACAAAATGCAATTTAAAAAAACCCCACTATATTTGCCTCTGTTTTTCCAGATACCGCTTTCAGACTTAATCCTTATTTCGATACAATGGGTCACAAATGTTTCACGCTTGGAAATGAAGAAAGGAACAAATTTGCTACATTTAAACTTGTTTGTGTTTAAAACAAACAAATAGGTTTCTTTTTAGTGAGCCTAAAGTTTTAGAATAGAATAGAATAGAATAGCCTTTACTGTCCCACCGAGGGGAAATTCAGGTGTCACAGGATCTCAAGTTATATTGTCATTATATCATAAAAAAAGTTTGAAATAAATCACAAAGACAAATTATAGGAAACTTCTAACATAAGTGAGAGAAGTATAAAATCCTGTTTTGTTAACAAAATGTAAAATAATGCAAATCGGTGTTACTGAAGTTTTAATGAAGAGAATCTCAAACTAAAAACAAGACAAAACGTCTTCATTTCTAACCTTTACAGTTTCATAAATTATTGATGTTTCTATAAAACAATGCACAAAACTTATTTAATGCTCTTMTCAGATCATAGAATATCTTTTATTTGACACAAACAACAACTTCTTTTTCCATTTTCCCTAAAATTGACTAAACTTTTTGGGAAGTTTAACAAAATGTGCATTTTTCATTTAACAAAACATAAAATCTAACAACKCTGAGAAGAACTTGAACACGTAAAGTAATTTAAAGAAGAGCATTCTTGGTGGTGGTCCGAGGGTCCGGTGGCGCCGGTGCATGGCAGCCCCACCTCTGTCAGTGTGCCCCAGGGCAGCTGTGTAGTTTGCCATCATCAGTGTGTGAATGTGAGTGTGAATGGGTGAATGTCTGTTAGTGTAAAGCGCTTTGGGGTCCGGAGGGACTTGAAAAGTGCTCTATAAGTTCAGTACCATTTACCATTTACCATAAGCTGGTTTTACTCATTAATAATCAAATGATTAATTGGTTTGTACGTTTTATTAAATGTTTTTGCCGCGGCTCTAGAGCTGGGCGATATGACCCAAATTTTATATCATGGTATTTTCAACAATTACACCGTTTTCACGGTATTTAACGGTATATTTTTTTCCTCACAGCTCAGCTGATAATAAAATGTACAAACTTTGCTTATTGACTTTTTTCTTTTAATGTACCTCTGTATCACTGTTTCCCTCCTCTTGTACGTCTTTTCTTCTTTTCCCGGTTGTAGACAATAATAATGCATTTATGTCCGATCGTGAAGGGTTGAGAAAAAAAATCATCTGGTCTATCGTTACGTGTTAATAAAACTTAAAAGGACGACTCACCTTGCACATCAGTCAACTCAGCTACACTACAAAACTACTTTCCCCCGGGTTTTTCACAATAGAAGCACGCTAGAGTCTCCATGCAATAACGTCTTCGTTATAACGTAGCGCGTTAAATCTAACGGTGCAGGTTACTGAACAGTTGTTTACTACATGCAGCGATGGTGAAAACGAGATGTTTTTTTTTTACGTCAGACCATATAAGCGGCTGAAACACACCACCCGCCGTCAGTTGTTCCAACAATAACGTTAGCATGCTAATGCGCTTAGTGGTGCTGCAACGAAATGTGTCCCCAGGGAAACAGTTCCCTGGTGGCCGCAACGAAACGTTCCGCATGTGTTCAGGCTATACCGGTATTCAGAAAAGTCGTATCATAACAAAAATAAAAACCAGTTTTCGGTACAAAACGGTATACCGCCAAGCACTACTCGGCTCTCAGTAAAATACCCCCCAACCTACAGGAGCCTTCATTGTTCATTGCTGACATAAAAAAAACACTGAAGTTGTAAAGAAAAAAATCCACAAACTTTTGCAACGGTCTGTGTTTTACGGTGAATCGAATTTTCCACAGTCCCACCCGTGTTTGCCTTTATCTCTTAATGGCAACTTTGAAAACCTCACAAACATTCGATGAAAGAGGAGTTTGTTGATTATAAACTGTGCAATCAGACCGATTTCTTGGTTTGGACGAGCTCTAGTAAAGCACAAGAAAACACCTTTATCCTCAAACCAACAACTRATTCAATCCAGAGCTTTGAAAGCACAAAAGCTACCACTGGGGCGGACTCTCAGGCGTTGTCGAGGAGAGCTGACAAGATGAACTCCCGCAGAGTGGGCTGTGCTGCTTTAATAGTTATTTATTCCTCTTCCTGATTCAAGGGCTCTTTTGTTTGGGGAGCGTTAAGGTGAACCGGCACCGAGGTTCATCACTGGAGCCGCCGTCCAAATTCCAGAGAATCTTGGCAGCTCCTCGGGATGGATGGGACCCTCATGGATATAAAAAKCCCCACAATGGATGAATAGGTAAACAGAAGAGTGTGAAAGAGTGATGGCAAAAAGAGAATGTTCACTCTCAGGGAGGCACAAAGAGGGCAGTTTGAGAGTGGGAGATGGGAGAAAGCCAAAACGTTCGGGGTGCGTTGAAGGGGAGTGGGGGTGAAGGGAAACGTTGGTGAGGGAAAGTAAAAGTTTAGGCAGCACTGTGTGTAGTGTTAACTCAATCAAAAGGTGAATTATACCTCCTGAGACACTCAGGTAACCTTTCATTATGGCCCTAATCCTTCTTAATAACAGAGCTGTGGATGTCGGCAATGCCCCATTAGACAGAGAACCGCCGAGAGAGGAAGAGCCATTATTCCCCCGCAGGCCTGCAGAAAACTGAACACACAATCCTCCCTCACACAGTCTCACAGTGACGGACGAAATCAATCACACGTCCGACTTAAAGGAGAAAAACACAGGAGACATTAGTGAGGAGCACCATGGGACTCCCTAAAAGTATGCTGCAAATGGCTCTTTGCAAAAAAAAAGGGCAGCAAAGATGTAAAATTAATAATAATTAAATTAAAAAAATACTTTTTAAAGAGCAAACTTACTCATAATAGTACAAAACCCTGACATAAACCTAACGTTGAACAATTCGTCTTTACCAAAACACTTTTTTTCTTCAGCTTTGGTTTAATTATTATTTTTTTGTATTTTTGCAATTTAAATTAGAAGCTTTCTGCGGGAATGCAGCTTTACAGTGATATAAATGTGCAAAACGCATGTTGAATTAAAACATTCATCGAGGAAATGCATGTCACCCAGATCATCTTAGAGCAGTTTTGGTCTAAACTTACACCACTCCACAATCCAGAAATCATGACTGATCTGTTACTGCTTGAATTATATGTCAAGGATGACTCTCAGCTACTACCACATCAAATTTTAGCTCAATATCTGTAAAACTAGCTGAGTTAT
>NW_013952409.1:1070981-1079824 GCF_001266775.1 Austrofundulus limnaeus | reverse complement strand
AATCAGGTGTGTTGGAGCAGAGAAACAAGTAAAACATGCAGAGCTGCGGCCCTCCAGGACCAGGATTGCCCACCCCTGAATTAGAGCGTTTGTTAATGGGAGGGAAAATGGGCTGGGATCGCTGAGAAGCAACCTGCTGCCCACCAACAGACAGCAACCCACCATCCTACGCTTCGCTCTCACTACGGATTACCCGAACGATACACGATAATCACTCCAGCCGACAGCTCTGTTTGTCTTGGATGCTGTCCCAACTCCCTCACGTCCATCAGCGTTAAGGTGAACTCCAACCTCAGCGCAGAGCGARGACCACACAAGGTTCAATTATAGGCGGCGGTTTGATTGCGACACGACTGGGATTTTATTCCAGTTTCAGAGAAAACGAGCAAGAATGAATGTGAACCGGTGTGACATGATATCACTGATGTGTGCTTAGTGTGCAACATCACACTCCCAGAAATCATTTTGTACTCGTCTGCAGCGGATGAAATCCCAGTTGTGCATGTGCCAGGTACCTTGAAAGCTGGCTATCACACAGTCTGTGAGCTAATATAATTCCCAYATGGTCTGTGATGTTATATTTTCTGTTATTAGACATGAAATATGGTCATTTGCCAGAATGAAAGCCTGCCGCTCCGAATATACGACAAGAGATCGAGAAAGAGGAATTCTCTCCAACAAAGGTCCTACAGAAACACCTGCAAAAAACTTGATTTGATAAATGATATCTTTAATTGATTTTGCACAAGAAAAGTGTGAAGATTTTTTTGTCAGATTGCTCAGGAACCAACACTCGCAGTTGGTGTGTCTGTGGTAATCTCATAGCTTGCGTTGGCTCAAACAACCCACAGCCTCACTGTCTCCGGCGGACAGATGAGCAGATACTTATCTGGAGGAAATGGCAGATCAGACCTCCACATATTGCTTTTTAATGAACACGGCAGGGTGGTGGTGAGACGTTGCCGTAATGGGCTCACATGTGATGCGTCATCACCTGGCACCAATAAAATCACCGTGCCCACCCATCTCTATATTTTGACCTTGTTCCAAAAACAACAAATGGTGCATTTGGTTTAGAACTTTGTGAATTTTTTTCCCATAATTATGCTATCTTTAAACAGTATTTACAACATGGTTATTATGGTCAATAATGTGGGTGGACACTCAGAATAAGGATTTTATTTTTTTAATTAGCTTTTTACTCTGACCTAGTGGTGTCCAACCCTAGACCCCTGCATGTTTTTTGATGTTTCACTGTTTGAACACATTTGATTTAAGTAAATGCTAATTAATATGTTTCTGTAGGACAGGATGTGCTGAATTAAACCACTGAATCAGGTGTATTGGACCAACAACAAAAACATACGATTGTGTTCCCTAAGGACCAACATTGGACACCACTCTGAAATATGAGGTTCTTATAAGACTTTTGTAAATATTTAAAAAAATCCACAAAAAGCTTTTAAATTTGTACAAACAGTGACTGGAAAATGTTTTTAACGAGACACAAATTACTAATATTTGCTTCCAAGCAGAAAGACCTTCTTAAATTGGTCCTGATTGAAAGATTTTTCCAAATGTTTTTTTAGGGGTGTRTTCACACCTGACACATTTGGTCTGCTTGGGTTTCTCGACACACTTCCAAATGAACTCTGGTGCGGTTCRCTTCTGGTGTGAAWACAGACCGGCCTGTRCCCGAACCAGCTGGAAACATGGACCCTTTTGGACGAGCCATCGTTGCTCGTTCACTGTTACTAACGCTACCACTACCTGAACACTACAATGAGCCGTTGTGGGTCAGGGCACGCAGAGGATCTTGTCTCCTTTGGGTTGCGGCATGCATTTGCTGACGCCGACTCAAAATTAGAAGAATATCATTAAACCAGCGTTGAATGAGCGGCTCTTGAAATTCTAAATTGTATTGCAGTTATAATAACAGCACCATCTTTCTTGTCTGTTCTCAGTCCCACCCCCATCATTTCTGTCCAATGGGTGCAATGATCGTCACCGGTGTGGCTTTCTTTATAAATTATAGTCCTTTTGCCAAAAAAAGCACAATGTGAATGCAAACCACACCAACCAACCAACCAACCAACCAACCAACCAACCAAACAACCAACCAACCAACCAACCAAACAACCAACCAACCAACCAACCAGTCAGCTTTTGTTCCAGACCAAACAAGCAGATCAAAGGACTTTCCTGGTTTGAATACATCCTAAATATCATGTTAGAGTTTTTAATTAATTTTCTATCCACCCACTGTACCTGACTGTAACTGTGTCTTACAGCAAATGAACAGCATCTGAATTAATGGCGGTCCATTACAATAACTGCACAGATTGTAATACGGGGTAGAAGTTCCCATGTGAAGCATTTGAGTTACATTTCACTCTAATTGCCAAGATGTTAATCTAAGAGTTAACTGACAAGTGTATTGAGAGATTAATTTGAACAATTGTTCTCCTCACCGCCACCCATATGTGTAATTAACCTCACTGCACCCASACCAGCTTGTCTTTAAATGTGATAACCGGCCTACAGAGAGGGACACAACCCAAACAGAGGGTTTCCTCCCCTCTCTGTCTGCGTCCTGCTGCCTCTCGGAGGAAGGAATGTGACACAAGCTGGCACAGCGAGACTTTACGTTTTGATAAACTGCTACTTTGTTCATTTTAAGGACTTAGTATCTACTGTAAACAGCTTCTCCTTTTAAACAGGACAAAACAATCCAATTATCTCCTCTGCTTCTYACAAAACAACGTAAAGAAAAAGCCATAAAGAATGGAGGGTAATTGCGTGTGAGCTTTATTCAAATCGGATGTATGTTGACACTGAGAAACCATTTGGAGGAGCGGCCCGCTTCAGATGTGCATTAATCTGATTAGGAGGACAATTTATTTGGGTTTCCGTGCTCAATACAAGCCCTTCCTGCTCGGCGCACGGCCTGCCAACAGAACTGAAGAACCCAACCTCGATGAATTGCCAACAGCTGTGTGTATAGAACCAGTATATTTCCTCACACACGAGCGGGGGGAAAAAAGCTTCTAGTTTGTTGCATTTAGTCACTATTTACACGAGGTCTTCAAACGTAATATATGGTGTGATATATGGGGTCTTTCTGTGCGGAGTTTGCATGTTCTCGTGCTTGCGTGGGTTTCCTCCACCCCCCAAAACATGTACAATAGGTTGCCTTCAGGCCCAGGCCTCCCCTTGAAAAAGTGATCTGAGATCTCAATGGGACTTGCCTGGTAAAATAACGGTAAATAAATAAAATAAATAAATATATGTAATATACGCGTTTAAGAATAAAAACATGTTAAATCTCCCCGGTTTTTGTCAATATTTTGCTGTATATTTCACATTTTTCCCAGCCGAGGTGGKTTATTCCAGTTCATTTGAATTCAGAGTGAGTTGTTTTCAGCGGGGCTAACTTCGGAGCCAGGTCGTCCTGCTTTTGCGGGAAAATTTGCGACGCCGACTGCAGGCCAAGCCGTAAATCACAGCCACGCAATTTCCATTCGCAAAAAACATATTTAATCGCTTCATCTGTTTCTCGCTACGCATGCCCCTTGGAGATTTTTATTTTATTATTTAATTTTCAAATATTATATTAACCCCTCAAACTATTTGTGTCATTGTTAGGTTTGAAGAGTAAAACAATGGATTTTTGTCCTGCAATGAAAAAAAACGATTGAAATTTATCATCGTAGGTTTCRTGTCAAACAACATCAAGCTATAATACAGGCAGTAAAGATGTCTCCTCCAAACTGACAGCTCCCAAACCTCAGTTCATAAACCTGTCTGGAGATTATGTGCATGGCTGAGACACAGGGTCTAACTACTTGGCCGGCTAAGGGATGGAAACAGTTCCTGCACGACTATATTCTCACTCTTGACGGTGCATTGGAGAGCGCTCGCGCACAACTCCGGGGATGGCTTGAAACTTTTTTTCCCCCCCTGTGAAACAACAATCGGACACAGATAATTCAGCTGCTCCTTATTTGGCTCGGCCTTGGAACATGGTCGCTTTTCCCATGACATTCCTTGAGAATTTGCTCATTATGCAAAGTAAAATGCAACAATATTGTCTGAGGATAACAAACAGTTTGTGTTTAGACTCCCATTTAAAACCTAAAACCCCAACTCCGCATCCAAGATTCCAAAACGGCTGCGTCAGTGTAACCATAGTGCTGCAATTTGGTTAAACGGCGAAGATGAAAGCCGAACTACGTTTTTACATGCCCTCTAGACTGCTTGCACATTTTTCTAAAAGCACCAATGTCTGGTTGTGTAATTACACACTAAAATGCATTTTTTTCCCCTTTTAAGTAAAACGACCGTCACTGCACAAACACTAYACACTCCGACGCCACTAATGACAATTGTGGCATTAAAATAATCAATGTTCYTCATCAGAGGCTGTTTTTATCCCGATGAGAACTCATCATAACAAAATAATAAAGTTTAGATTACGTGAGCTGTTTTCTATTAAAAAAAGTGGCTTAAATTATGTAAAAACCAAAAAACTAAACAAATAAAAAGTTTTGAACTGTTTCGTTTTTGGAAAAGAAAACATTTTTAGTCTCATTTGAAATAATTAAAACTTCTTTAACTGCTTTAAGTTCATTTACTTGAGCAGTTCAAGACTACACCTTCTCCTCCAGTGATGACTGAAAAAAAAAAGTTAATCACCTCTATAATGACTTGGCCGTATAATTCTGTCCATAACCTTTTGAGTAATCCACCTAAAAATAATAAATAAATAAAAACAGTGCATAAACTCTGACAGACAGGCCAATCTTTAAAATAATAATAATAAACCACTTCCAGTTGCCATTTTATTTTAGCATTTTAAAGTTAATTTATGTTATATTTTCAATAAAGACTACAGGTTTCGAAGTAGTTCGATTCATTTCCACACAAAACATTCTTTAAGTTGCTTTTGAAATGTAAAATTGTACTTTTACACTGTAAGAAACATGTTAGAATTCATTTGTTGTGTCGACTAGTTCTATTTCACTGTGATGTTTCAATGCAAAGCTTTGTCCTTAAACAGTTAATGGATTCAAAAGATTTCAAAGCCTCCTAAAAACAAAAAGTGTAAAATAAATTAAAGATTGTTAAAATGTATTAATAAGATTTAGACTCTTTGAAGGGCAAGTGGGAGATGGACTTGGAGGGATCCATATCAGACACAGTTTGGCAAAAAATTTTTCAAAATATATATTCGTCCTCAATATGTGTGAAACATGTTATAGTTCAATTCAATGTAGTACATCGTCTACACTGGTCTAAGGACAGATTGTGCAAATTCAAAAGGGACTTGGATCCATCGTGTGATCGTTGTAAACAATCTCCTGCCACACTTCTACACACATTCTGGTCCTGTCCAAAGCTACATGGATACTGGCAAGGCATCTTTGACACCTTTTCAGGACTATTTGGACGAACTGGTCATCCTTCACCATTCATCTCTCTCTTTGGGGTGGCTCCAGCAGAAGCTTCCCTCAGTRAACATCAGAGGACGGTGTTAGCTTTCTGCTCTCTACTGGCTAGAAGACTTATTCTTCTTCGATGGAAGGATCCACATCCTCCAGTATATGGTCATTGGTTAAGAGAAGTTATGTCTTACATTCATTTAGAGAAGATTAGATATACTGTTAGGGGATCTGTAAACAAATTCTTTGACATCTGGCAGCCATTTTTATCTTATGTAGAAAAAATTTCGGCAGATAATTTTGTGTAAAGGTTAAATAGTTTCATTGTACGCAAACCTTTTTATTGTATCACTTGTATTAATACAAGATTGATTTTTGTTGTCTCAGTAGATCCGGTATAGGAAGGGGTGGGATGTGTAGGATTTCGGGTGTTTGTGTTTTTGTTAGTTTGTTGTTTGTTTTTTGTTGTGTATTAGGTTAAAAAATAATAAAAAATACTTTGATCAAAAAAATGTATTAAAAGCCGCCCTGGCCTAGAGCAACTGTGCATGAAAAAGGAAAACACATATTTAGTTTATTATCTCAAATGAATGCTTTAAGACACCAAAATCTGCTTATTTAGTCAAAAACTTCCTAAAAGCTTTCAACTCAAGATAAAATAATTGTGTAACTTCATTTTTTAGAGTGAGTGATTCACTTTTCAAAACTCTGACTTCTTCATCAACTTGGTAAATCTTAACTCTGTAAAAGTAATATGACAGATGTTTGAAAAAATGTGTCCTTTTCATCTGGAAATCTATTCTGTGTTCTGTTCTCTTAGTCTGAGCTCTTAGCTTTAACATCTGACCTGCACCTTAAGCAGTTTCCATTTATAAAAAATGATACAAGATTTCAGTGTTAAGATTGTTTTAAATAAAAATCTAAAAATAAAGCCTTATTATTGACCTCTGTGTGGGAATGTTAGGTGTCATCACGGTTGGTTTGAGGGGGGCTGCACATCGCCCCRGTGTCAGGGACATGAAGAAACGACACGGGGTGTGATTTGTTAAACGCGGGACACCCACTTGTGTTGTCCTGACAATACTGGGGACATCTGGCAGCGGCCCCGCCGCCCGCCGCCGAGGTCTCCATCCGCTTTCTCGAGCAGTGAGCTGTGCAGCATTGAAGCACTGCTCGTTTATTCTCATGCTAATGCTCAAAAGGCAGGAGCAGATGTGAAACATTTGGTTCTGTTCTTGTTCGCTTGTAAAGGAATCATGTGGCCCGCTATCATCATTTCACTTGTTTTGTTCTTCTATGTGTCATAAAAAAGCTGCTCGTGGCAGAGGGCATCTTCTTTGGTGGCCCTCCCGTAGCGCTGCATGTGACCCGCTGAATCTCAGATAACTATGGGAATAACTGGGAGGAATTTTATAGCTTAATATTATGCAAGTGGCCCGTTTTGTTTATGATGGAACACTTGCTGTTGATTTGTTTGTGTTTTTTTACGAGTCAGAGTACCCCGTTAGAAATAAAACCACGCAGCCACAATAAATAATACATTACCTGTTCAAAACTATATAGCTCCAATAAATCTAAAATACAGATCTGCAATAAAATTTAATACAAAAGAGGATTAGGGCCACTGAAAAAATAAAAAAAGGAATTCTGACTTTAATCTCAGAAATCTGAGAAAAAAAAGTCAGACTTCTGAGATTAAAGTCAGAATTCTTTTTTTTTTCCAGTGGCCCTAATCCTCTTCCGTAAATATCCACTAAGTTAATTACATGAATTTTTATATAAAACGTGAGGCTAAATTTTCAATTCTTTGATTGTTGTGTTGCAAATAAATAAATAAAAATCAGACTCTTAGATGTTTGTTATTGGTTTAAAGATATAGAAAGACACTCATCAAAAATAGCTATATTAAACTCTTCATACTCGTTTTACATATTTGCATTTGAGTTTGAATCTATTTCTATGTTGATGTTACCATTTTTAACACAATTTTAACTTTAATATCTAAACTTGGCAGATAAGAGCCGTACACAAACGTCTCCGCCCACCTGAATGATCATTGGTTGTTCTGTTCTCTCCTCCTCACCTGATTGGCCAGCAGGAACGTCTGTCAGGCAAACTTAACGTGTGGGACAAGTTTACAACTCTGTGCACGTGCGGCTGGTGCTTCTAGCATCCTACATCCGCRAGGAGAAGCAGAGGCTGTAACCTGTCAGCTTATTTTGACTAAGCACGGTTTTTTTTAGTTGTTTGTTTTTATTTTTTCCGTCATTTACCTCCAGCTCACCTGTGCGCGTCAGGTGTCAGCATTTTCCGAGGGTTCATGCTCCACAGCCCCCTGTAGATGAAGGCTCGAGCCCTCTGCTTCTTCATGGCAAGAAGACCCGGGGATGTCCGTCTAGCATGGCTCTGCCTCCGGCCGCTCGGGGACGAGTATGGCTTTTAGCCGCATCCACAGACTGGACCCCCCGTCACGAGGGATCTCCAGGAAGGCGGCGGTCATGATCTGCTCCGTCCTCGCGCCTCTCATCCTCCTGCACCACCTCACCGACCGCTGCGCCTCGCCCTCACCGGTGAAAGGAGCCTCCCCGCCCGGTCGAGACTCGGGACTTTTCGACAGCAACTCGGGGACGAAGAGGAGGCTCGCGCGGTCGGAGCTGACGAGATACGGGGCCGCCCGGCGCGCCTCGCGGGCTCTCGCGGATGAGCGCGCGAGGAAGGTGGATGCGCAGCTTTCCGAAGAAGAAGAAGAGGAAGAAGAGGGAGGTGGAGGAGAGGAGGAAGAGTCCGCAGCAGTCGCCTTGTCCGGGAAAGTGTCGCCCCGGTTCACCGGTAAACTCAGCCCGCTCGGGGAGGGGAGCAAGAAGCTGCCTCAGGCTCTCATCATCGGGGTGAAGAAGGGAGGAACCCGGGCTCTGCTGGAGTTCCTGCGGGTCCATCCGGACATCAGGGCCGTGGGAGCAGAACCGCACTTCTTCGACCGCAACTATGACCACGGGCTGGACTGGTACAGGTGAATATTAATGACCTTAGACCATTTTATACATGCATTAAAATTTTTTTTTATTTTTAAACCAACATAATTAAATTAGGTTGTTTTATYTTAAAATAAAAGCGAATTACAAACAGAAAATCCAGGCTTCTAGATTGTTTTAGTCATTAAATTGCCACATTGATAAATTGTGTTTTTCCAACTTTTTATTTAGCCTATACATCACTACAAGACATGTCTRCATAACCCAGAAATCTTTATTTTACATCTCAACTTTTAGAAAGTAGCCTAATTGTGTCTGAAAGAGCTTTGTTGATTTAGGCCTGCTTTTATTAGATGCTATCAAGCTGCTCATTTTGTTTCACATTTAAAGGTTGACTGCTTTTAGTCTGAGCAAAAGGTATATATATATA
>NW_013952409.1:1067679-1069950 GCF_001266775.1 Austrofundulus limnaeus | reverse complement strand
GACCATGTCCATCCCTTTATGACCACAAAACCATTACTAGCGTGGTGTACCTAATAAAGTGGCCGGTGAGTGTATATGTTTCTGCTTTTAATTCTAATTGTCAGTTTTGGTCCTCTGTACAGCAGAACTTGGAAGAGGTAATTCAGTGACTGAATCAGGTGTGTTGGAGCAGGGAAACGTAAAGCATGTAGGGCTGCGGCCCTCCAGGACCAGGATTGCCCACCCCTGCTCTTAACTGGTATACGGGCAGAGATGCAATAAGAGACAAGAACGCTGTGCTGAATTGGACGGATATTGTGTTACCCCGCTGGCCAGGACAGCACTGATCATGACAAATGGATGATTGCGCTCCACCACCTTTTTTCCTGGACCGTCTGTGAGGTGTGATATTAACTCAACCCTTTAATAGCTGTCACACTTTTTTTTTTTCGTTTTGGCCTCAGGTGCACCTAGACTGGAAACTGTCCACTTGAAAACACCTGAGACTGATCCTCCTCGTCAAAGAGGTCATGAGAACCGATAAGACTGACAGAGAGAGTCTGCCAATGAGGCGTCTGAAGGGATCAGCTCACTCCTGAAAACATCCCGAGGGGAACGACGAGTCAATCCTCTCATTCATCAAGACGTTTTATGCCCATAATTAAAATAATAAATCCAAAGCAACTATGTTATGTCAGGTAAATGAGCTACATATCTGAAAAAATATTCAGAGAATCACAAACTCCCACTTTATCAGAAGGAAATATCGTCTTGCAGGAAATTTTCTTTGTGATTTACAGAGTTTAGTTGCCAAAGCAAATGTTTGTTTTCCTTTTGATCTTTCAGGTTTAGTTGAGGAGTTAACCTCTAGTTCCTCACCAGAAACATTTAAGTCAAAAAGGATTTAATGAACACTACTTTAAATCACCCACTGCACGATAAGCAGTTAATAATGTAATCATCTGTGTGTTAGCATTCGTCTGTCTGCAAAAATGTCAATTAATTAGTTGTTTTTTAAATGATCTTACATCCTAGCTATTTGCTGACTTTTTTCTGAGACGTCTCAAAAGTCTAATTAAATGTTGGTTTTATTATTCCTTAATGAATGTTTATGATCCAAATCTGGTATTATCATTTTCTTAGCTGTCATGGTTTCAACAGAATTGTTTTCATGGTGGCATTAAAGTACGTAGCTTTTATGTCCTTTATGCTTAGTCGTGCTGCGAAAGAAAAGTCTGTAATTGTTTCTTTTTACGCCGACGTTCTGTCATCGTTCAGAACTGATGATTCACGTAAAAACAGGTCTGGTGTTTGATACAGAAACCACTGAACTTCCTTACATGTTGGAACAAGAGCTTCTGAAGTAAAAAGTAAAAACAAAACATTTAAAGTAAAGATTACGCACTGCCTCAACTTACTGTAGTTGAAATATAATGATCACAAGACAATATTCATGTATTTTAGCTTATTTCTTCAGAGGGATAAGTGTACAAAAACATTCCCTGGCATTACTATTTTTGAAGTTATTTTGCTAAATTACTGTGACTTAAAGGAGACATATGATGCTTTTAAATCCTTTTTCACATTTAAATCCTTCAGTTGGGGTCTATATAGGGAACTGCAATATTTTACTCTTTCACTCCTTTTCTGAAGCAACTCGTTTTGAAGCTGTCTCTTTAAATGCCAACAAGGTGCTTCACACTAGTTTGGTGGAGGGATTTACGACTAGTCAGAGTCAGACCCAGAGGAGAACAAAGACCACCAAATTATAGTTGGTAAGTCCAGACTTTATTTGGCAGGTCCATCCACAAATTATTTGACATACAGCGGGTAAAATAAGTATTGAACACGTCAACATTTTTCTCAGTAAATATATTACTAAAGTTGCTAATGACATGAAATTTTCACCAGATGTTGGTAACAACCCAAGTGATTCATACATACAAAGAAATCAAACCATAAATGTCCAGAAATGAAGTTATTTGTAATAATGTGGAATGGCACAGGGAAAAAGTATTGAACACATGAAGAAAGGGAGGTGTAAAAAGGCATGGAAAGACAAGACACCAGCTGAACTCTCTCAGTATCAGAATTGGAGGAACGGACACAGGGCGCAGGCAGGTTCAAAAAGATTTATTAAATAACAGAAAAAGCTGTTGAGGCAGCTCAAAAATCACTTACAGGTTCTCAAAAACAGGCATGAGGGAGACAAAGCTCAGGAACGAAACATAACACAACAATGATCCGACACAAGACTGAGACAGGACAGGGCTTAAATACACTGACAACTAA
>NW_013952409.1:1065563-1067669 GCF_001266775.1 Austrofundulus limnaeus | reverse complement strand
GAGAAAATGGGTTGAAAAATATGACCCAAAGATATCTACGCAGCACCAGGAGAAACTAAATTAAACTTTTCTGCCTCCTACTCAAAGTACACAACAAAATGTATGTAACTGTTAAAAAAGTGGATTTTGCATGATATGTCTCCTTTAATTTCACCTTCAATTTTAAAGATAAAAAGAAATTGAAGAACGTCACTTCTGTTAGCAGTTTTATTCCCAACCTTTTGTCACATCTTTAAGCTTAACGTGATCATAGCCCAATAATCATGAGGGAAATCTTAGATMTCTACCTCATCGACGCTGTAAATGTTGCTCAACCTCTGAAGTTTTACCGTCCTTCTCAGTCTGGACTCACAAACTGCTCAAGCCGTTACCAGAWGAGAGACCCTGAGCTGCAGAGATTTAACTGAAATCAATTGGCGGCGGTGAGGATGCAGACGAGCGGTGTACACACAAACACTGGCCCGTGTGCTGGGAAAGTGAAACACAGACGTTCAGACCCATTTCGACACCTACGCACGCTGATCACTGAGCGGAGACAGATGTGACTGCTCTGACATTCGAAGCAGGAACACATCTGGGTTGGTACGCCGAGGATCCCGGGAGTGTTAACCTCAGGAAAACGTAGCGTTCCCTRCGCCCACACAAGACCACAACAGAGCAACGATGTGGCATGTACGTGTGCTCGTCAATTTTCTTCCAATTTTCAATTTTGCCAAAGTGCTACTTTTTATACACAAACCTTACCTCATGGCTTTAGTCCCGAGCAAAAAAAAAAAGCCTTTTCGCTTTGATGAACTGCCAAAGGGAGAAAAAARGAGAGTAAAACATGGTTTCGTAACACAACTTCGCATATCTCTTTGGCTTTTTGTTGGATGACAGACAGAAAAGGAAAGTCTGGCCAAGGATGCGTCAACTCCCCTTCATTTGTAAAGAGGAGAAGGAATGAAGACGTGACGTAAGAACTGGTCCGAGATCAAAAACATTTTTGGGAAACTGGAGGTTMAAGTTCTTTATTTTTAAACTATCCTTTCTGGATGCATCGATAGACATTTGGCGGAATCCAACAACAAGTGCAATGTAGAGTCACTTTTAATTGCATAAAATAAAATAAAAAGTTGCCAAAAAAAAGCTATCATTTAATGAGAAAGAAASCCAGGCTTTGCAACTCTCTGCAACCGTTCATCCCTTCTGCCCCCACGTTTCCACGTACAGAAAGGGGAGATACGGCCAACACCTCTGCCACCACAATTTGACACAACTAATTTGGAACTGCTCTCTTACGGAAGGCTGGAATACATTACCTCACCAGAACGTAATAATAATGGCGAAGCATCAATCAAACTGGGCCTGTGCATACGTTCTGTAATAAAGCTTATCTCTGGGTGACACAGTCTGTCTGATTCAGGCTGCCAGCCAGAATGAAGCTATACGTGAGCTCCYCTGGTTAACGCCGCATAAATATGCAGTTTAAGAGTCAATGACATTTTAATAAGGTAAAGCTGACAGCTTGTGGCTCACACACAAACACGCTTGTTCCCAGAGAGTCCCGGAATTAAGAGGAAAAAATAGACAATTTAAGAGCCAGTGTCTAAACAGAGTCACATTGTGAGGAGGAATGTTGTTTCTTATATATTTATACCCCCCACCCCACTCAGCTGTCAGCACACACCTCCAGATTCTCCCAACTCCAGTGCCCACTTCACCCCCTGTCAAAAGGTTTGATAATTTTTTCCAGGCGTTAACTGGGTTCAGCTGCTTTGGCTCCTCATCTCCACTTTCCATATTAATTTAGAAAGAACCTTTTTTTGTTTTTTGTTGACGCACGGTTACGAACTTGTTTTGCTGACCTCCCCTCAGCGGCTCCGCTCAAAGTCTTCATTGTGCCGAGGGTGAAGGCGACGTGATGTCATGTTTCCCAGACACCTGGGGGATTTCTGGGGGTTTATGTCAGAGCGCGTTTGGAGGAGGATTTTCAAAGCTGTCCGGCGTATCTGATGTAATTTGGACAGTTTAGTGTTTGTTATTCATGATTAATGGCGGTGATGGATGGGCACGAGGCGGTCTGGTTTATCAGCAGTGCTCGTTTATAACAGCAAAGCATTAAGT
>NW_013952409.1:1058071-1064621 GCF_001266775.1 Austrofundulus limnaeus | reverse complement strand
AAATATTTCTGAATATTAATATATATCTTTTAATTTAATCATGCTGTGAGTAAATATGGATGGTAGAATGTGTTTTGTGGGGGGTTTTATCTTTAATTTGAGCCCAGAGTGAAGTCCCTGTGTTGAAGCATTTAGAAATTACAGTGTTTTAGACAAAGTGTACAGTCTGGACATAATTGTACAGGTGTACAAATATGAAAATGAGACATGCTGGACTGTACTATTTGTCAAATATTCATATTCTATGCTACTGTTACCAAATTTGAACTGGTAATAGTTGGGAATTAATATTTTAGCCCAGTAAAAATTGTTTATTGATGTCTCATTCCCTTTGTATTCTTTCATACTTCATTAATAAAATAATAAAAATTAAGGGAGAAAAATATCTTGATTTTTGTCTATTTTTCTTCAGAATAGTAAATACTAGTTACCGGTACAAAGAATATGACTGCTGAAGTTAAKATTTAAGATTATTAGCTTTAAAAAGAGACCAAGCATGTAAATCTACTTGAAAGGGTTCAAAAGCAGTACTTRATTTAATTTGTGTGTACTTTTTAAGGTGTTTTATGGTATTTTATGCCTGAAGGTTAATGCCACAGTTTAGCTGCTGCTTTATGCAAGCAGTGGGATTGTTAAATCTTCAGTCAAATAAATATAAATTTTGATTCTCTAGCAGCTCCAATCAACAAGTTCTTTGAACTGTTCCAGACAAACCACTGCTTAGTCAGTCTGATGCGTGTTTGTGTCTCATCAGGGGACAGCCGGACTCGTGATAAGCCGCCACCAGACAGGATGGATCCCATCTCGTCTGCAGGTTTTACAGACGCCGCGCCCAGTCCAAACACAGACGAGCAAATGGAAACCTTCGCACGAGAGCATTTTGTGTACATAAATACATGGGCGCACTCTGCATCCCCAGCTGCTGCAGCCTTCGCAGCTGATTCACCGATGCGTCTTTGAAAATGAGGGCCGAGGACTGAAAGGCTTTTATTTTAGGACGGTCACCGACCGTAACTGTGCTGGCGAAGACACTGTTATTAATGCTAGCGTCTCAGCTAAAGCAGTGACACGTGGTCATTTGAAATATACTTCTCAGCTTATCTTCCAAGAGGTGATGCTTTCAACTGTAAAGGGGACATATCATGTAAAATCCACTTTTTTAGCTGTTAAATACATTTTGTTGTGTACTTAGGGTCTCTGGGAGTGCAGAAAAGTTGAATTCTCCTAGTGCTGCAAAGATAACTTTATATTGTTTGGGTCATTTTTTTAGCCCATTCAGTTTTCTCTATTTTCTATGATGTTTTCTGAACTATTACGTCACATTATCTGCGACAGAACTGCCAAATAAGGTCTGAACTTACCAACTACAATTTTCTCGTCTTCATTCTCCTCTGGCTCTGGGTCAGACTCCGGCTCCAACATGTAAGGCTGGATGGACAAGTCTTCTGTTGTTGACATCTTTTAATTAAATTGTAAATAAAATGTTTCCGCACGCTATGCTAAACKCTTCTCTCAAACCGGAGTGGACCGGTCCGGAAGCCGGAGGGGGGCGGGGCTTGATGCGCTTTAAAGACTTCGAGACGCATCAGAAAAGGGGTGAAAGATGGGCTGGTAAAGTTAAAATAAGGAGGAATTAAGACCAAAGCTTTGTAGTTCTACTTTATAGACCTCAACTGAATGATTTAAAAGCATGATATGTCTACTTTAATGCAGAGCTGTGCAATTTTCATTCATGTTTTTCATGCAAATAGGACAAAAATGCATGAAGACCTCAATAAATACACATTTTTCTATGTTGTAGTAAAGAAAACTTGGTGTACATTAATGAGATAAATTATCTCCTTCACCCACAGTTTTAAGCTTTCAGTCCTCAATACTGCAGTGGGAATAAAGTATTTTCATTTAATAATAAACTTTGATTAAACTGATAGWGCTAAGGAAGTCAGTAAATTTGGAAAAGTCTATAAACATCCAGATTGTCATATTTTCATTAGAGGCTGGTTGTTTCAGTGTTTCTTTTAATCTGAAGAGAAAATAACATGTTTAGGAATGGAACGCTGTGTTTTAGTCCACGCTTTTTAGTTTTGAATGAGTCGCTCTGTTCAAACACTGAATATTTTTTCCTCCCTGTGTTTTATTGTGCCCTTTTGACGTACCAGTTTACACAGCACTTAAATCAATCTGTATTACGAGGTGGAGTGCGCAGCGGTGTAGACAGATGGAAAATCTCCAAGAGCTCCAATTTGGCAACTTTCTGGAGATGTCAGCTCTCCCCTAAACAAAGTGGAAGGCTTTCCACTGGGGCTGCCTTGTGTCATGCACAGCTCTAACTCATCAACATCACGCCAAAAAAAAAACACGCCTCTCCTCTGACCTCCTCCCTCCTCATCCTAAAGACCTAATTACAAGTCACGTTATTAGAACGTAACTTTGATGCAGACAGTCTCCATGTCAAGCTGGTGTACTGAGCCAACTAATCCCTGTCAMGCTAAATGAGTACCTGCTTTGATAACCTTTGATTTGTTGAGGTCAGGACAAGCTCTCGTCCAATCACAGTGAAACTTTTGTGTGAGGCCAACAACGTGCTCTTTCAGAACCACCAGGGTTTGAGCTTTTCTTTATTACAATGTGAGAGCCCTCTCTCTTCGACAGCACCCTGAGGTATTAGGAATTAGGGCTTTACAGGCGAAAATTGAGTTGGCCGGATTTTTATTAATGTACAGCCACATTTTGGCTTTTTGCGTGGTTTCATTTTAACCTCCAGTCCTTGTGGACCAGGAAAAAAAACTCACCACAGACTCTGCTTGGATTTCAATCATTCTACTCTAAAAGTGTGTTTGGAAATGGTAAATTCTTATAAATTAGGTTGTTAGATCAGGCTTTAATAACTGTGTCTACAATAACCGAGACTTATGGGCTACTTTAAAAACAATTTTGAGGTTTAATCTTTGAGGATTTTATTAGTTAAAATGATGTTAACGGCTCAAAGTTTACAGTGAAAGTTAAAGGAAGGAATGCGTACTGCCTGCTAAGATTATCTTATAATGAAAAAAGATGGAATTACAAGAGTTTTGGTCAAATCTTGTAACAGATATTAAGCATGATAACATGCAATATTATGAGATGGGATTCTTAGCAATTCCCACACCAAACTTTATCGATAGCTGTAAAGCATTTTTGTGTTGGTTATGGTTGATTAACTCTGGCAGCCACCTTGAATCAGACAAAGGAAACAAGACAAACTCAAGAAAAAACATTTCTACTCGTCCTTTGGCAGCAATATGTTAATAGAAAATATAGTAACAATAAGTAGGTGCACTCTCAATTCTAAGTGTTCGATTCTAATAAAGTAAAAATGATCTTGTTTTATATTTATGATCTCAAACAAATGAGCTAAACTAACAAATCTTGTTTTACTAATCACGTGCTAGTTTTCTGTTTGATTATTTTAACATATTAATAATAAAAATCATATTTATTGATTTTATATTGATTGATATTCTTTATTTCAAACAAATGAAGTAAAATTAAATAAAATATAAACAAGWATAGATATACGCATGAATACACAAGTGTAGAAAACATGTTGTACAACACAAAAATCATCAGTTGTTTGAACTACTTCTTCAAAAAGGAGTGAATAGAAAGTCACACTTTCATTCCCGCCACCACTTTATAGTATTTATCATTCTTCAATATATCTTTATATCAAAATACATGTTAGAGTATATTATATCAACAGCTTAATTAATACTTACATAGCCTTGTCAATAAACACGCACTGTATCTGATCTTACACCGAAAACACAATATTATACTATATTTATCTGAATCAACTAATGATATCCCAAATATTTTACTATTTACGTATATCCTTTATCTTCCACAAATTTTAAATGCAGCCTTTGTTGATCATAAATCACTAAAAACTTTGTAAAAAAAGTGTTAAACAAATGTGGACCATTTAGTAGTTTTTCTCTTCTGCAGCAGCAGGACTTGGACGCCTCGTCCTCATTGAGTTGACCATGAACGTCTCCATATGCCAAAGTGTTCTGGAGCCGAATATGTGGGCATTTGGAGCTTGGACTATTATCGGGCCATCCAACAAAACAATGATCAGAAGCACAGCAGAAAGACCACGACTGAAATGTTGTACGAGGACTTTAAGACAGCTGTGCTCATGACGGTGCCTGAACACTTTCAATAAGCTGCAGTGATGTAGTTAAAGTCATTTAAGGTCTTTGAAATAACACGAACCTTCGCGAGGACTGGTTTTTACTGTTTTGTTAAAAAAAAAATTTAAATATCATTGAAGTGTGTACTTTTACCATCACTGCGTACTGTGAAATGTTTGGACAGTTTGAGCTGATTGTACAGATTTGCGTCTTTCAGCAGAGGCAAGCAGCAACGGTTTCAGACCCTTGGTTAGGAGTCCTTCGAGAACACTAAGACGTAATGGGCAGAAAGCTGATGAAACCACCGTCCCCCAGCAGCCCTGTTGCCGCTGTGTAAAGCAGGKGGGTTGGTGTGTGAAAGCAGCGAGCGCATGGCTAAAGTATTCATTACGGTGCGTTGTAGTCAAACACGAGACAAACCGATTCTACGAAGAAACATCTCCGTCTCCATTCAGTGTTTCAAGCTGCCCACTGGTCAAATGAGAAGCAATGGAAAAAAAAACTGAATCTGAGAAGATCCAAAGGACCAATTTCATTTCGAAACTTAATCCACCAGAGCACGGGATTTGCATAGCTAATTAGATGACATCGTACCCCGCCCTCCTTTGAGCTTGGCTTTGTAATGACAGCAAAGGGAGGCTGAGCCCCTCGCAAAGACCTCTGAACTGAGCCGATCGGGCTAAATGAAGCACCATGTTTCTAATGTAAACCGTTTTGCAGCTCATCACCACACCTAAGTGTCAGCTCAGGCTCTGGTGGTTTTATGTCATGGCTTTTAGAGCAGTCACAGCTGGCCTACTTTCACACCAAAGGGACTTCTTGGTTGTATTCTTCGTCTGCGTTGAATGTTAGGATTAGCGGGGTACACTAGATTAGGCTGTTTTGCGTTCCATCTAAGGGATGATAACTCGTTCATATTTTGGTTTTACACCCTAAAGAGGCCATTATAATGCTTTTGGTTGGTCTTCAATTGAAATTAAGCAACGTCTGCCTAAATATTTCTTCTCTATCAAAGGTCCAGAATACATTTATTTAAAGAGTCAGTAAAAAGAGGGATGAACGTCCTCCAGCAGTGTCGAACATGTTGAAAAACATTGTTTTCCTGAACAATGATGAACGCCGAAGTGAGAATAATGCAAGTTCATTTCAGCACAGTCACTGCTGGTGGGTCAGAGGCAGACGGCATGCATCATGTGTGAGTCTGAGAAGCCAAATGGGCATCRCTCCATTTCTGGCATCCTGCGAAGCTTTACACCTAATTACCCCTAAATGCTCTTTGGAGCYAGTCTCATAATCATAATAGAAATAATAACAGTCTGATGCATAATGTAAACGATGACAGGGAAAACCAATATTTCGAAGCGAGCAGGAACGGATAATGGGAGTTCAGGAGTTCACCGGGAGCATTAGAAAATAAAAATGTCTGTGTGCTTAGGCTGCAGCTCCCATTCCACATGAGCGATGTGTTTCCTATTGATTTTCAATATTGTGTCCTTGTTTGATGACATTTTAATGATCCTACAAGTGGATAAAGACAGATGTTTACCCTAATCTGTCTCCCCATGTTAACACAGATCAGACGCAAATTCCAAAGAGTCGCGTCTCCTCGGTTTGTATCTGCGTCTTTCTAATAAATAAAAGCCGTGTTAAAAGCACTCCTAGTCCTGCGGTGGAGTTTCGTTGTCACCATGTCTGCCTCTGTTCTCTGTCTTCCGTCTATTTTCACTGTCAGTCTTTCCCATGCTTTTAAACTCCCCTCAGAGTCTCTGGTGTCTCCGACGCACTTTACGCTGTGTGTTTTCTTAATCATCCGCAAATTAGCCCCTCGCCGCCGATAAAAAATCCTCAAATCCCTTCTGCTTCCACCGCCCTGTCCAGCCGCCGAACGGCGAGGGGCGGAGGAGGTGGGGTTTGAGTAAGTGCCGCTGGAAAACTCTGGCTTAATGTTGTAATTTATTTTCACTGCGCTAGAGGAAAATATGCACTGTTTTTGTTTGTGGATGTGTTCAAAGTCCCACAATGCAGGGGTTGTAAAGCCCCCCCACCCCCTTCTCTTTGCAGTTAATTCCAAGTTCAACATGGCTTCCTGTAGACGACTGTGTGTGTTTTCCTACGTGTGTGTGTGCTCTGTTGACTGGCTGTACGCTGCTTGCCAGTTTCTATGTGGGCTGTAGACATAGGATTCTGACAGTATGATAACCTCGGCCAAATTRATCACAGTTTTACGACATTAAAACAATATTTTTTGAATGTATCAAAGATTTACTGCTGCCTAATTAATATTAGTTATACTGCTTAATAATGAATATATGAGATCGTAGCCTACTGTTCTTTTTTAAGGCTGATGATGATTATTTTGACATCAGTCTAACTGA
>NW_013952409.1:1049647-1056766 GCF_001266775.1 Austrofundulus limnaeus | reverse complement strand
ACAATAAAAACAATCTTAAGCTAAGATAGWTTGATTTTACTGAATTGGTGAACGTATGCACCTATCAAGAAAAAAGCACAAATATTGCCCTAATTTATTGGCCAGCCTCTAAATGTAATTAATAGATTTTTTAAATTGACCATTTATTTATTCAGGAAATCCCCTGGGATTAGTGTTAGTGTCTCAGCTTTTTCCCACACTTATACAGATTTTGATCAATCAGTTCATGATGCCGAGGTGTTAATTTAACCTAATGCTACTTTGTTGTTTTGCTTTTTGCAAAGTAACGTTTTTCAATTCAGTTTTTTCAATTCAATTCAATAACTTTATTAATTTCTTTAAAAACTAAATAAATTCTGTATACAATAAAAAGCAAAAGAAAAAATATAAAAAAGAAAAAGCACAAATAAAAAGGCAGCAGGAAGAAGAAAATAATCGTATTATCGGCCCCTTTTTTCCCAAGAATAACTTCATATAATAATAAAACAAAACAAAAAACAATATTTAGGGTGGATGTCAGTAATTAATTAGCTGGTTATTAGCCTCCTTAGCGAGCCTGCATTCCACTATTTCACCTGTAAACATGCTAACATGCTAACTCTTGTAGCTTGTTTCAAACGTTTGTTTTGAAACAGCACTGGAAACAGAAACTGTTGCTGTTTCTCTGAGGCGAGCCACGACTGACAGAGTTATCTGGAGGATAAAATGTACAACAAACATCTGTTTTTTAACAACATCCTGTTGCCATTGAGTCAAATTGAGCCACAGAAGCTCATTTTTAAGGCTGAGACCTGGAGGTTCTGTTAGGGTCGGGGGCCGAACGGCGGCTCAGWGCAACAGGAAGGAGAGGTGGCAGAAACAGTACGACGAAAAAGATTTGGTGGTTTAGATATGGTGACTTTTTAACGCCTCGGTACACCTTGAAACCGGCAGTCGGCCCACGCTTGGTGTGATCCTCCTGTTTCTCAGTCTRGCACATCTTAAAACTTCACGAGGAAGTTGAGTCGGAGTAAATCACCGGTGCTTTTAATCAGAGTGAGGCAGCACAAGCCAGGCAGCATAAATGATGAGCAAAACTTAGTTCAACTTTCCTCCTCTCCTCTCCCTCCCGCTCCATCTGTCTCAATTCTTTTACCCGCTTGCTGTCTTTTAACAAGCTCTTTATCTTCACTGTTTGCCACTATCGCCTCTCCTCCTCCTCCGCTGCTGTTTTTCTCTCATGTGCTGTCTCTCCGTGCCCTTGACTGCTGGACTTCTCCTCTGAACAAGCCAGGGAATCGCATCGTAGCATTCCTTAAAACAACTCCGGGTTTGATTTTTARGACCCAATTAAAGCTGAGCGGTAAATTTACTGGACCGGAGGATTTGTGTGTGTGTTTGTTTGTAGCATTAGCAAAAATAGCACATGAACAAATGCACAGGTTTTAAAGGCACAGTGTGTAGGATTTTGTCAATTCTTTTAGCCGAAATTGAGATAATCACTAATGACAATAATAAAAAACATGTCTAATCATTGCAGACAAAGACCTTGTTTTATTATTTTTACCTTATAAAAAGCTGTTTATATCTCCATGGTCGTGGGTCCCCAGTACAGGCAGCCGCCATCTTGTCTACGAAGGCTCATGAAGGACAAACTGCGGTGGTGGCGTCAAAAACGGTTTTAGTTGTAATACTATAAATGTAATATTTGTTGTCTGTCACTGTAGCTGGGATAATTTTACTTATTAAAGCTCATAATCTTACCACTTGAAACATCACTAGCCCTGAAGCTGCTGGTAGACATCGCGGTTGGAATTATCAAAGGTTTTTGACACCTGAGAGACACCGTAGCAACTCCTTTGCCTTTGGAAGTGGGGGGTGGGGGTGGGGGGAGGACCAGGGAGGATGATTCAACCACTCAGCCACTAGATGTCGCTGAAAACAACAAATCCTACACACTGTGCCATTAATGAAAGTCACTGACATAATCGGTGAATGAGCAGCTAGCCTACAACTGATTAACTTTTTTATTGCGTAAGGTGACAGTAATTACAGCGCACTGTGAGTACAAGATGCAACAAACAAGAAGGCAAAATAAGAAAGAATAATTTTTTGTATTTCTTCTTACGTAACCGAGCTCTATGACAGCCTAAAATTGTGATATTAATTGTATTACCAYTTTGTAGAAATAAAGCTAATAGCATAGCTAAATGACGTTATCCAACACAACAATGGAAATAACTATACTAATTTCKCAGWTATCAAGCTAAAATTTGGTGTGGTAGTAGCTGAGAATCATTAACAACACACGCTCTGAACTTTAACAGATCATGGCAAATATCTCATGATATTATGCATAAGGCTTATTTCAAAARTTGATCAAACTGGTTTRYTTATTTCTCAGCATCAGATGATTTTAGTCTCTTGGACAATATGCATTCCTTCYAAGAAAGGCCTTTTATCTTTTTTTTTTTCTGCGAACCACAAACTAATATGGGAACAAGAAAGCCAGGAGACCTCTACAGAATGTTTACAGAGCAGAGACACCACTGTGGGAGTCTTATCTACGGGTGGAATGTCATCAAACACACACACACTCCCACACACAATCACTCCTTCCTACTGTAGCATCTCTCTTCCTCTCTCACACTCAAAACACACAAACACAAACTGTGGCAGACCAGAGTGGATATATGCTAAACCTGTCACTAAAACAGATACATTTGATTAATCAGGGGGAAAAAATCCATGGCAGAATATTCTCCATTCCACTAGTGTCCCATAAATCTGCAAGTAGATTAAAATGTCACACAAAGTAGTGGCTGAGAGCCGTGGCAGAGCTGTTTTTCATGCGTCTCAGACAGTAATTGCATGTGCTAATCAATCAAAGGGACGTGCGCGACTGTCACTTTCCATTACAAAGACAACAGGCTGTCAGGCTACCAGGTGAAATATGTGCTAATGGCTTATCAATAACTGGCTGCAGATGCGYGTGTTATTTAAAAAACAATCTGTGYACTGAAGTTTTGGGTTGATTTACATTTTACTACATTGCGTTTTTGTGGGATTAAAAAAAGTAAAGAAAAAAACTTTTCTTTTATCCCCTACTGTTGAAGAGTGTACTGTTTTAGCCTGTGTGTTTGAATTACATGCAAAATGTCTCATGAACAAGTGGACACCATTTACAGAAACATCTACAACTGATTAACTTTTGGCTTAAATAGTTGTTTGTAAAGTGAAGAGCAAGTAGTGAAATGGTAGATTTTCATTGTTCTGAATATATGACTGATTTTGTTCATTTTCTAAGGCGATCTGTCTCTGCCAAAGAAAACAAACAAAACTGTTTTATTTTTCTCATACTGGAACTCTAAAGTCCAAACTCGCCTCCTGGATGTTATACTGCTATGTGATAAATACTGTTGGCACATAACAAAACCTGGATGTCAAAGTCTCTTTGGCCCCTGATGATACATTTGACCCTCGAAGTTCCGTATTTCTGCCGTCGCCTCACAAAGGCAGCTTTATACTGTGGTGAGACATTGTTGAAACTGCTTTACGTTGACGGCTCCCAGCTCTTATTAACTCTGTGGAACGCCGGCAGTAAAGTTGGACACATCACACTCAGGCTAATCACAATCCAGCTCAACTTTCATTGCCAAATATCTGCCACGGCTCCCCGACAAACACGGGACGCGGCCTTGAAAAGTCCACGTGAGGAACTGCAGTTGCTTTGTTTGGMAAGAACCGAAAGAAAAATTAGAAATGACGATTAGCTAAATAAAACGAACACAGTCGATCATTCATCACAGTTTGAGTTATGTTGAAAGTGACCTCAAATGCTAAATGATGTCTGTAGGTGTTACGTATTCTTTAAGGAATTCCTCACCGAGGTCAGTTGTTTGCTCTCGTTTGCAGCGTTTACTTCAGACTAATAGAACATCTCAGGCCACACTCTGGGTACGTCAGAGAAGGAGTGGTGAGGATGATAGGACAAGGGTCAGAAGACCACAGGGGCCAGAGTCTCTCATGATTACTCAGGTATCCCAACAATGTTCAACAACGTCTCCAGACAAAGTGGCAGTTAAAAATAAAAACAAAAKCCCCGCCAACATCAGGACGAGGTGACTGACGTCGGTCAGAGAGCGTTTATTCTCAGAAACTCTCATGCATCACTTTTACTTCCTTGAATCTTTATGAATTACAAGTCAGAGGCTAATTTGTCTGCTTAGCTAATCCGCTGCAGTCAAACATCAGCAAGGCACTCCATCTATCTCCTGTTTGGTTTGTTTTTTCAGCTGCGGCTGCAGAAACTTTGTGCAAAGTAAACTTCAGGTTTGAGAAGAATCCCACCTGTGAGCGTGAGAGGGTGACGGTTCGCACTGAATGGCGGCTTTTGAAAAGGTTACATTCAACTGTGCTGCAGATGGAGTGACATGAGTGGTAAAAACATGCTGCAAGAGATTAGGTTTTTTTCATGTTTATTCGGCCTTTTTTTAGTTTGTGCATCAGAGCTGAGATTTAGCTTGGTTGTTGTTTAACAGCTGTTTTTGCTAAAACACCAGAATTTCATCTTGTGAGACAATTCAGGTATAAACTTTGCTTGAATGGTGTAACTGTAATAATTGTGAGCAAAATGTGTAACCTGGTATCACAAGAGAAGAATGGTAAAAACTGTAACAAGGTACAGATGAAAAGGACAATTTGTAAATTTGCTCAAACTAAAGCAAACAAAATAAGATGCAATGCGATGTGATACAATATGATAAGACACAATGTGATACAATAAGACACAATACGACACTATAAGACACGATACGATACTATAAGACACGATACGATACAATACAGTACAATAAGACACATCCAATACAATAAGACAAGATATGATACAATACAGTACAATAAGACACATCCAATACAATAAGACAAGATATGATATGACAAGATACTATACAACAAGATACGATGCAATACAAGACACAACATGATACAATAAGACATGCTACAATACAATAAGATACAATACGATAAGACATGATGCGCTACAGTAAGACGCGATACGATAAGACACAATGTGATACGATAAGACACAAAACGAAACGATAAGACACGATGCGGTACGATAAGACACGATGCGGTACGATAAGACATGATACGGTACGAAAAGACACGATAAGGTACAAGACACGATACGGTACGATAAGACATGATACGATACGATAAGACACAAAACGATACGATAAGACACGATGTGGTACGATAAGACACGATAAGGTACGATAAGACACGATATGGTACGATAAGACACGATATGGTACGATAAGACACAATACGATACGATAAGACACAATACGATACGATAAGACACAAAACGATACGCTAAGACACGATACGGCATGATAAGACACTATACGGTACGATAAAACATGATACGGTACAATAAGACATGATATGGTATGAAAAGACACAATACAATATGATAAGACACAATACAATAKAATAAGACAGGTTATGATACAATACGATAACACAACCAATACGATACGACATGATACGATGCAATATGATAAGATACGATAAACACAATGTGATACAATACAATACGATAAGACAACCAATACGATAAGACAACCAATACGATAAGACAAGATATGATAAGACATAATACAATAAAACACGCTACAATACAATAAGATATGATACAATACGATATGATACGATAAGACACAATACAATAAGACACTCTACAATACAATAAGGTACGATACAATGCAATACGATAAGACATGATACAATAAGACACAATACAATAAAACACAATACGATTGGAGGCTGCTAGTTCATACAGCTCTTGGATAATATGCAAACATATACACAAACGTGCAAAATGTGCCATCTCTTGACCAAAACTCCACACCCCACCAAACACACCAACAAAAAGCAACCTATCAACCATTTTCCTGGCAACTTTACTGTTTGTCACTCAGCTTTAGCAGCTGCTCCTTCTGCTGTCTGTCATTAAAAAACGATGATTAATGTCTTTACTGTAATTAATATASAGCTATAGAGTGAGAACAACAGCTCAACCCTTGCTAAGGGATTTGTGCATGAGTGTGTGAGAAACGAGGACTCTGGTGTAGCTGTGTGAGGCAGACAGGTGGTGCTGATGGGGCTACGTGATTCACTTTGCTCCTGATTTGCATACATATGACAACCATCTGTGCTAATAGGCCTCCGTGATGTCTCTGTTAGGCGCCGTGCCTCACTGTTTAGCCCGAGGAACGAGGCGTTTTACCAACATTGTGATCATGTCCGTCGGCTTTTATGCAACGCACCAGCTGATGCCACCMCATGAATGGGAACAGAACACGGAATATTCTAATTGGGGTGGAATACAACTGTCCTTGTAGAAATGAGATGAKATAAGTGGTGATTTGCAGGAAATTAGAAGTGGCGCAAAAATGTAGAAAGTCAGTCATTTGGAGCTGGCAATTAAAAAATTCCCCTCCAGATATCCAGAAGAAACTATTTCCTTCTGTTGGGAAAAAAACTTTTGCGTCATAAACCCGTTTTTAWTAAAAAGCATTCTGTGCCAGCTGGAAATCCAGTCACCTTGCATCATTGTTTTTACAAACACCTGAATCTGTGGAGAAGGTAAAAAAAAAAAAAAACTCTACGCAACCAAGTGCAATAACCTTTTTAGAGACGGAGAAGTTCAGCTAAATGTGTCAAATTTGGTTGAACACAACCTGTAAATGTCCTGTAAATGATGTAACAGGTAAGGAATTCAATATCAAGAAAAGTTTCAGTTTTCTTTTTGTTTTGTGGCTTATTTATGTCTTTTCTTGGATTTGGGGTTTGTTCCATCATGTATGGAGAACCAAAACTGTCATAAATAAAAATAAAAACACAATGCACCAATTAAAAAAAGGAAAACTTTACTTCATGTTTTGTAATTTATTTGAACTTCATGTTTATTTTTCCAGCTTAGTTCCAATAAATTATATATTGTAGCACATAATTTAATTTAAATGTAAGAGTTTTTAAAAAATATGCATAGTTTTTCCTTTTACTTATTTGTACACTTGCATCTCTTGAATGCTTAAATTGAATTATTTTTATAATTTTGTCCAACAAGTC
>NW_013952409.1:1036593-1045532 GCF_001266775.1 Austrofundulus limnaeus | reverse complement strand
CGTTTCGTCTCTCCTCCAAGAGACTTTTAAGTCACATGGAGGCAGGGCTTAAAAGCCTGAATTTAGCCTGAAACTCTCAGACTGAAGAAGTCTCTTGGAGGAGAGACGAAACGTTTCATTAGAGAAGAACCCGTCCAGAAGACCTATACGATTTTTTCTTTTTGATTTTTTACCTGGATTACTGAGATGCATCAGGACACCTGTAAAGACTTCAGCATAAAAATGCAATAAAGTGAGTGGTGAGTTCTTAAAGCAGAAATGTAGTTTACATAAGACATTTAAACTGAAACAAAAATATTTTTCAGTCTAAAAATCTCAAACATTGAGCTGTGATATGGCCATGCTGATCTGGTTTCTCTACTTGAGTTTCTTCAGCTATCTCCATTGCTGGGTTCTGTTTGAAATGAAGGTGGGAGCTCAGCTCATCACCGTTAACGAGAATGATGTAATTCCAAATCTATCCCAGGTGTGAGCTATGACTGTGATTGGTTCTCCTTATGAGGAACAAAACGTGTGGCCAAATGCATTTCAAGAAAGGAAAACAGCAAAAGTGGATCACAAAGCAAGCTTCTAAGAAATGTAGTGAAGTAAAAGGTACAATATTTGTCTTTGAAATGTAGTGGAGTGAAAGTCACAAGTTCTCCAAAAAATAATTACTCAAGTAAATTTACTAAAAAAAAAGGTACTTAAGTAAAGTAAACGTATTCCGTTACTGTCCACCACTGTKTGAAAGTCAATGAAACACGAGGTAAAGTTCTCATTTTGTATTTAATTGGTGCTTTTTAAGTGTATTATTTATATATTGGTCCTTTTATATATTTCTGCTTTCATTTCTAATTATGTCAGTTTTGGTCCTCCATATTATTGAAGCACCCCAAAGTGCAGACAACACAATAAGGATTTGTTCTTCATGCGTTTAGTCAAATAGTGACACCTTTAAAAGCTTTTAAATACTTTTTGCGGCATGTTTTCAACATGCAGTCATTATTTGGTGGCGTCTTTGCCTAATGATAACCAAGTATTTTACTAATTTAATTGAAGCAAACTTTAAAGTTTTAGCCTAAAGAAGTAACAGTAAAATCAAAACGTGGTACTGATTTCTCAAAGGTAAAATAAATTTAATATCTTCCTAAAATAAATCTTTGAATACCACTTTTACAACATTTTTCTTCTCAGTTATAACTAATTTCTTAAACCATTCAGTAAAATAAATCGATGTAATTAGTAAAAAGTTTCAGTATTAGGGAAAGGTGTTATTCTTTGCAGCTCATTTGTTGTTGTATCTAAAAAGTTGCTGTTTTTTCACTTGGAGCAATAAGTAAAGTCACAATAATCAGGTAAAAACACAACCTTCTCTCCTCGGTTTCTGTTTCGCTTCATTCTTTCCTCGTCTCCTCTCCAKCTATTTAGCTCTTCCTGTTCCTGATTAGTACATTTGTACGTAGGCGTGATGAGTTSGGCCCTCTGTAATGTTCTCTCTCGTCGATTCGTCTTCCCGCTGCTTGGCTTTGACACTTTCATTTTACTTTCCCTCCTCCTCCTCTTTTTCGCTGACAGCTTATGTAGGTGTGATTGGTTAGCGAACCTGTTTTCTTCTTTCGCACTTTATCTCTTTCCTCTCTGATTTCTTTGCCGCTCTAATGTTGATACGTAACGGTGTGGGGTGGTGGGATGAGCTTTGTCTGGAGCTGCTCC
This sequence comes from Austrofundulus limnaeus, assembly GCF_001266775.1. Classification (NCBI taxonomy): domain Eukaryota; kingdom Metazoa; phylum Chordata; class Actinopteri; order Cyprinodontiformes; family Rivulidae; genus Austrofundulus; species Austrofundulus limnaeus. The sequence continues at coordinate 1,043,837 of NW_013952409.1, read as the reverse complement.
TCCGGCCCCCTCCATCAGTAATTTGGTCCAGACAGCAGCCTCCCAGGGCGGTAATGACCTCTGAACAGATGATGATCATAGCAGCCAGACTAAAGACGTCTCATAGCTCATCCTCGTCTCATCATTTGCTTCCCTCTGCTCTAATGTCCAACATGTTTATGGCTCTGAGGTGAAAAGAGCAAACGCCACATTTTTGTCTAGTGTACGGGTGACACATGAGAAAAACACCTTGTCTGCCAGGGAGTGATTTAATGAAACATTTTCACTGACTCTAGAACCAATGACTGGGTMCAGATCTACAACTAAATGACTGTTACTCTGTCAACTTTAGAGTTGTTGACACAAAATTTGGTAAAGAGTAGCTGAGCCTGATCCCCACACATATTCTGAGCACTAGATGCTGTTTAATATTTGCCATTGACAACTTGAAGTTAGTCTGTTAGCAAAATGTCTCATGAACCGTTTCATGGATTTTAATGAGACTTACAGGAAATATTTATTGAATGTGATCTTTATATTCTGTCTGGGTCATATTTTTCAACCTGTTCAGTGTTCTCTATTTTCTATGACATTTTARGAATTATTACGTCAGTTTTTGCAACAGAACTGCCAAATAAGGTCTACTACAACTACAATTTGGTGGTCTTCATTCTCCTCTGGCTCTGGATCAGCCACTGGCTCCAACATGTAAGGCTGGATGGACAAGTCTTCCCTTGTTCACATCTTTTAATTAAATTGTAAATAAAATGTTTCCGCACGCTATGCTAAACCCTTCTCTCAAACCGGAGTGGACCGGTCTGGAAGCCGGAGGGGGGCGGGGCTTGATGGCTCCAACATGTAAGGCTGGATGGACAAGTCTTCCCTTGTTCACATCTTTTAATCAGTGTTGTACCTCAAAGGGATACTTGAGTATCTTGATACTTTAGTAAAGATGCCTCTAAGAATATTACTTGAGTAAAAGTCTTAACGAAAGTATATTTCTGACATAAAATGTACTTAAGTATCAAAAGTAAAAGTATTGAGTAAAAATGAGAGGTTGGATTTTCCAAAATGACATTTATTGGGAGGTGAACCCCTTAAAAATATTTTTCTAAAGGCTGAAATGGCCATAATGTCACATTAAAATGTTGATGCTAAAACATTTAGGATGCATTAGTCTACCTGCTTCAGCTGCACGTACAGCGGGTAAAATAAGTATTGAACATGTCAACATTTTTCTCAGAAAATATATTACTAGAGGTGTTAATGTCATGAAATTTTCACCAGATGTCGGTAACAACCCAAGTGATCCATACATACAAAGAAATCAAACCATAAATGTCCAGAAATGAAGTTATTTGTAATAATGTGGAATGGCACAGGGAAAAAGTATTGAACACACTGACTGAAATTTATCTAATACTTTGTACAAAAGCCTTTGTTGTCAATGACAGCTTCAAGACGCCTCCTGTATGGAGAAACTAGTGGCATGCATTGCTCAGGTGTGATTTTGGCCCATTCTTCCACACAAACAGTCTTCAAATCTTGAAGGTTTCGTGGACTTCTTCCATGAACTCTGATCTTTAGTTCTTTCCATAGATTTTCTGTTGGATTCAGGTCAGGTGATTGGCTGGGCCATTCCAGCAGCTTTAGTTTCTTTCTCTGAAACCAACTGAGAGTTTCCTTGACTTTGTGTTTGGGCTCATTGTCTTGCTGAAATGTCCAGCCACGTTTCATCTTCATCATCCTGGTAGATGGAAGCAGATTTTTATCAAGAATGTCTCTGTACATTTTTCCACTCATCCTTCCTTCAACTTTTTGAAGTTTGCCAGTACCATATGCTGAAAAACAGCCCCACACCATGATGTTCCCACCTCCAAACTTCACTGTTGGTATGGTGTTTTTGGGCTGATGTGCAGTGCCATTTGACCTCCAAACATGATGTGTATTCTGGCATCCAAACAGTTCAGTTTTGGTCTCATCTGACCAGACTATATTCTCCCAGTATTACACAGGCTTGTTTAAATGTTGTGCAGCAAACTTTAAAGGAGCTTCAACATGCTGTTTCTTCAGCAGTGGAGTCTTGCATGGTGAGCGTGCATACAGGCCATGGTGGTTCAGTGCATTACTTATTGTTTTCTTTGAAACAATCGTACCTGCTAATTCCAGGTCTTTCTGAAGCTCTCCACAAGTGGTCCTTGGCTCTGGGACAACTCTTCTGATAATTCGTTTCACTCCTCTGTCAGAAATCTTGTGAGGAGCACCTGGTCGTGGTCGTTTTATGGTGAAATAATGTTCTTTCCACTTCTGAATTATGACCCCAACAGTGCTCACTGGAACCTTCAGAAGTTTAGACATTCTTCTGTAACTGATGCCATCATTATGCTTTGCAACAATAAGGTTGTGAAGGTCTTGAGAGAGCTCTTTACTTTTACCCATCATCAGATGGTTCTTGTGTGATACCTGGCCATCATTTGGGACTGAACCAGCTGGTATTAACTTGCACTGACAAGGGGCAGGCTTGTTTTCTAATTACTGAGAGAGTTCAGCTGGTGTCTTGGCTTTCCATGCCTTTTTACACCTCCCTTTCTTCATGTGTTCAATACTTTTTCCCTGTGCCATTCCACATTATTACAAATAACTTCTTTTCTGGACATTTATGGTTTGATTTCTTTGTATGTATGGATCACTTGGGTTGTTACCGACATCTGATGGAAATTTCATGTCATTAGCACCTCTAGTAATATATTTACTGAGAAAAATGGTGACGTGTTCAAACTTATTTTACCCGCTGTATGTTCACATGTGGGATGGGTAAAGCGCAGGGAATTAATTTCACCTCTGCTGGACAATAAAGGCTAATAAAAATAAATAAATAAATAAATAAGAAGGAATTCAGACCAAAGCATTGCAGTTTTACTTTATTTAGACCCCAAAATGAAGGATTTAAATTAAAATCATGATTCGCCTCCTTTAAGCTCAAGGATTGACCAAAACGGCTCCAGCTCCATCGTTTCTCATCACGAGATGATTTTAGTCTAAAACTCTGGCATGAAATACGGCGGGCGATACACGTTCCTTCAAGGAATGCTAGGCCTTTAGTTTTCAAAAGGTTTCTCTACGTCGTGCCTGACTTCAAATCAATTAGCAACCGCTGCAATCGCAAAACCCAGGAGGACTGCTGGAGGCTGGACACGATCCAGGACTCTTTCATTTCTCCCTGAACCAACAAGATACTCAGCTTTCAGTGCGTCACATCGTGCCTTTCCTCTTTGTCTGCGATGGGTYGACACGAAACGGTCACGGTGTGTCAACAAAGTTCGCCAGAACTTCCTCACGTTTAATGAACTCGTTAACGCTCGTTCTCCACATCCACCTATTTGCAATGAGCATCTTCAGTCATTTAAATATGACATAAAGCCGTGAAAGTGATGATATTATACAGAGAGGAAGACTAAATGAATTCATGTGAGTCAGTTCAGATGAAAGCAACCAATAGTTCCTTATTGGAATATTGCTTCCTGATTTTGTAATCATCCGGCAGGAGGACTAGCAGGATCAGTCTAGCTCTGCAGTTTGTGTGTTTGGTTTTAATTTAGCAGAAAGCAGAACTAGATGTTTTGCTACTGTCTACTGGTGAGTCCAACCCATCATTCCTGAATAACATAATGTGTTTGTTTAAGGTGTAGACCTGTGCTTCAGGTCCGTACGGTGCTGAGAAAGTCTGGTGCAAAAGGAAAGTCCCTCTTCGCCTAATGTTTGGATTAATTAGGCAATTTTATTCCCTGGTGTCCTTTAGGAGGACACACTTTATCATTCCAGTCTGTTTCTGTTTACCAAATGAGACTAAGCAGTCCAAGCTGGGGGAGAAATAAAAAAAAGGGAAGAAAGTTCTTCTCCTTTTCTCCTTCCTTAGATTTACACTCAAGTAATTGAGCAATTAGGCATGATTGATTGATTACAGGAGAGTGAGAGGAGGTAAATGTGCCCGGGGACGCTGAAGGAATCCATACAGTAGCTTTAAATTAGTGAGAGAAATGTCCGGAGTAACCGAGGCAGCCAGATGTCTGACTGAAGTGTGGCTGGGGACGTGCAGCCACTTTAGCTTAGAGGACAGATAAGAAAAATAACACTGTGTATTGAACGATGTGTGTATAACTTTCTACTAGAGAGATGAATGGATGAGGTGTAAAAGAGAAAACTGTGAGGAGGAGGAGGAGGAGGAGGAGGAAGGCTGGAAGGGAAATTGAAATTTATTTAGCCTCTGAGTGGTGTCCAGCCCCCGCCGTGTTTTCCCAGGAACGTTACAATCCCAGTGTGTAATCTGGGAGCAGCTAATTCATGATGCTAAACTCATCCCAAAGATAAGAATGATTCACTCCAAACTATTACTGACTTTTAAAGCTCACTGCTGATGAGCAGCTAAAAGAGATTTACGGCTGTTTTATTTCTTGTTGTTTGACATCTGAGCAGATCCAGTCAGATAAGACAACATGTCATTATCATTCTTGACAGACACGTAGAAAAAAGTTTAAAACCGCTGGAGTTAGTCGTGAAATTATGAGTCGGCATTTTAAACAGTGATGTCAAAATGCTGAGCTCAGTGGAGATTAGTGTTCTGACTTTAAGTTTTTTAATTTATTATTGAGTCCTTTATTTACATTTTTGAATTCCATTCTCCTTTTAGCTCTGCACTGCAGTTTAGCTACTTTTATCTTTTAGCTTCTATTCTGCTCCTTTTAGCTCTGCACTGCAGTTTAGCTACTTTTATCTTTTAGCTTCTATTATGCTCCTTTTTGCTCTGCTCTGCAGTTTAGCTACTTTTAGCTTTTAGCTTCTGCTCTGTGTCTTTTAGCTCTGCACTGCAGTTTAGCTACTTTTAGCTTTTAGCTTCTGCTCTGCATCTTTTAGCTCTGCACTGCAGTTTAGCTACTTTTAGCTTTTAGCTTCTGCTCTGTGTCTTTTAGCACTGCACTGCAGTTTAGCTACATTTAGCTTCTATTAAGCTCCTTTTAGCTCTGCACTGCAGTTTAGCTACTTTTAGCTTTTAGCTTCTGCTCTGCGTCTTTTAGCTCTGCACTGCAGTTTAGCTACTTTTAGCTTCTATTATGCTCCTTTTAGCTCTGCACTGCAGTTTAGCTACTTTGAGCTTTTAGCTTCTGCTCTGTGTCTTTTAGCTCTGCACTGCAATTTAGCTAATTTTAGCTTCTATTATGCTCCTTTTAGTTCTGCACAGCAGTTTAGCTACTTTTAGCTTCTATTCTGCTCCTTTTAGCTCTGCACTGCAGTTTAGCTACTTTGAGCTTTTAGCTTCTATTCTGCTCCTTATAGCTCTGCACTGCAGTTTAGCTACTTTTAGCTTTTAGCTTCTGTTCTACTCCTTTTAGCTCTGCACTGCAGTTTAGCTACTTTTAGCTTCTGTTCTGCTCCTTTTTAGCTCTGCACTGCAGTTTAGCTACTTTCAGCTTTAAACTTATGTTCTTATCCTTTTAGCTCTGCATGGCAGTTTAGCTACTTTGAGCTTTTAGCTTCTGTTCTGCTCCTTTTAGCTCTGCACTGCAGTTAAGCTACTTTCAGCTTTTAGCTTCTGTTCTGCTCCTTTTAGCTCTGAGCTGAAGTGTTGCTGCCTTTAGCTTTTAGCTCCTATTCTGCTCCTTTTAGCTCTGTGGTTTTGTTACTTCTAGTTTCTGCTCCTTTTAACTCAGAGCTGCAGTTTTTGCTGCTTTTAGCTTTTAGCTTCTCTGCTGCTCCTTTGAGCTGCAGTTTTGCTACTTTTAGCTTAGCAAACTGTTTTTTAATTTTATGTTTTGGGTTAAGAATTCAGCTAATTTTAGATTTTAGACAGGTGTAGCTTTAATTTAAAAAAGATATTCGTAATTTCATACCATTCTTGTTCTTTTAGCTTCCTATGCTCCTTTTAGCTGATATTCTGCTACTTTTAGTTACTGTTCTGCTTCTTTTAATCTRCTATGTTCCTTTAGACTTTGAGGTGATATTCTGCAGATTTAAATGTGAAATATTCTGTTTCTTTTAGTTAGTAGCTTCTTATGTTCCTTTTAGCTTTTAGCTAACATCCTGCAAATTTAGTTACTGTTCTGCTTTTTTATCGATTAGTTTCCTGTGCTCCTCTTAGCTTCTAACTATCCTTCTACAACATTTAGCCTTTAGCTACTGTTCTACTATATTTCACTTTCAGCTATTGTTTTGCTCATTTYAGCTTTTAGCATTAGTTTTACAAATAGCTTTTCACATGGTTTGCTAATTTTAGGTTTTAGAAACAGTTTTTGTTCTGCTTGTTTTAACCATTTAATTTTTACTTCTTCAGCAGATTTTATGAAAATCATTCAGCACGCAGGGTTGCAACAGCAAATGTTTCTGCTGCTTCTGTTCCTTTTCGTCATTTCGATGCACTTCATCAGGTGAAAAGTCAAGCAGTTCTCAATAATCTCATTGACCTTACGGAGATGTTCACTGGTCCCGTGTGGCTGACATTCGTGTTTTTATCGGCGTCACAAAGACAAGCAGCTGGGTGATCCATAAAAATGTACACAGGATTATCTTTTTGTTCTGCCTGAACCCGTCCTGCACACATGGCCCCTTCTTGTTCTCCTCCAGCCAATTATAAATAAATGCGGGTATTAAATGTGACACCTGTGAGGAAGACAAATCCCCCACAGAGGGGTTTGACAATCGTTTAACCGGCGCTGGTTTTATCCGCTGCTGGTGGCAGCTGCGTGACTGAGATTACCTGCAGGTCCTCGGCCCACCCAAGCAGAAAAATATCTGTACAGCCACGGCCGTCCACGCACAAGCATGCACTTCTGTTGCTCCTTGAACACAGAAATGGTCATAATTCAGTCAGTTTTACAGATGTTGAGCTAAAATTTATATCACTAGCAGCRGAGAGTCTTCATCTCTTTGACCTCTAACTGATGATGAAACATCTTTGATTCAACATGCGTTACTTCAAGGAATACTTCTTTCAGATTGCTRTCTAGTTGCAGGGTGCACACCGTGTTTCTGTTTTTAAAGTCTTCTTGTTTATGTACTCATTAGGTTGTGGATGTCCTGTATTTTGAAGTAGTTTTACTCCCTAACTAGAAGCAGTCGGAGAGTGCAAACCTCCGCCAAGACCAATTTCCCTCATCCTGTAAGAGTTAATGRGCAAAAGCAGAGATGGAAACACATTTGCCGAATAAGTTGTGACGTAGTGAACATTTAAGCAGGCAGTATGCACGGGATTTCTTCTCGGTGGAGTCCAATGT
>NW_013952409.1:1028427-1036440 GCF_001266775.1 Austrofundulus limnaeus | reverse complement strand
CCCGTCTCCAAACTTTGAGGCCCAGCAGCTCTCTGTTTACAAGCCTAGTAGCGAGAAACTGTTTTGATTGGTTGTTTCGTAAATGTGGTGTGTTTGAGGAAATGGGAAAAATAGGTTTCATGGTGCAGTCACGCACTTCCTGGTCACAAAACGTTCTGTAAATGCGCATATTATGGCAAAAAAATTATTCATCATTAAATCTGGTTTTAACATTACTCTTATAAAGCTGTCCAATCCAGCTCACTGTTTTTTACAGAAGCCCTGTGAAAGCATCACAGCTTTGCCGATCTCAGAGTGTTAAAAGAAGACAAATTCCTGTATGCGCATCGTGACCCGGAACATCACCAAAATTTAAAAGTGTGTTCCTTGGCCCAGTATCCACATGTGATAAAAATGTCATGACAATCCATCCACAAGTTTTTGAGTAATGTTGTCCACAGACAGAACGACAGACAGACATACACGGCCGAAAACATTACCTCYCCCTTGGCGGAGGTAATAAGGCTTTTGGCAAGCAGAGCGTGGGAGGAAGTTTCAGTGGTAGCCACCTTCTTACATCTTTAGTCCTGACTTTAGCTCTTTATGTCCTCAAAAATAGGACTTTTCATTCCAGCCTCTAAATTTAATCCAAACCACCAAGACTCCTTGAATGGCTAACAATGGGGAACACCAAGCAGCCAAAAGTCCAAAAAATAACGTTAAAATTTTGATTAAATTTTGTACCCTTCACCATGTCTTCAAAGGTTTTCTCGTATGACATTATTGTTTCCAGTTTACAAAATACAACTCATGGGAAAAATCTATAGGGTTCCCATGCAGCTGTCACAACTCTTCTCATGAAAAACTATCATCTCAGTAACATTCTTCACACTTAGCAGTGGAGGTCAAAAGATATCTTAAAATATAATGATAAACTGTGGTTTGTGATCCCAAAGAAGTGGTCTACCAGGCCAGTGAAGGGCTGAAAGAGGACATTTCCCACACAAATATATAAATTGAACATGTTCATCTGGTMCTCCTGACATGGACTAATGGCCGTGGCAGATTCAGAATTTTATCAGCAAATTTAATTTTGCAGATGGAAATAAAGGTTTCGAGTTCGAATGAAGTCACTAAATACGAGCGCTATAAGATGGAGGGGTAATGTGTTTTGGCACATTGTAATTTCACTGTGGAGATTATATTTTCACGTTATTAGGAAGGCGATGGAGCTCTGACGGGCTGTAAATTCGTGTTTCCAATTTTTGACAACAGAAGCACGACGGCGGTTCTATCTTTGAATAACAATCAGCGGCTCTGCGTTGTTTTCTGGTTTTGAAAGAGTAAATTATGACAGTTTAACGATATTCTTCTAATCTAAAGACCGGAACGGTGGCACATGAAGGGAAAGGAGGGGTGAAGAATCCATTAATGAATCACAAATCCATTTTTATTTATCAAGCTGAGAGCAGCAGGAACGTAGCTGCAGGTGTCGGAAACCGAGGAACAAAGGCACATTCAGAAACAGGAAAATGATTTTTTTTTTCACTGTGTTTTTCATATTAAATTAGTCTTACCTTGTTCACGAGCATTTTGATAGTCAGGGTCACAAAGATTATGTGTTTTTTTTTTTTTTTTTTTTTTTTGGCTTGGAAGATGAAATGTTTGGGAAACGGAGCTTCAAAGCATCCCAGGACCCCTTGAACGCCGGTCCACTCCTCCGGTTGGCTTCCTGCTCTTCATGCCAGATAATGACTCCTCCACCTGGCACACATGTTCTAAAACATGAGTCAGAATCYTGTTCGAACAGCAGAAAATAAATCAGCGCGATTCGTTCTGCAGCCGATTTCCCTCAAATTGTCGTRTCTCTGTTGACAGTCAGTCGGAGGCGATTTGGAGAGAAAAAAGAAGCATCATCGCAGAGTGTGTTTTCAGCTGAGAGCCACAAGCGTTTGACTGACAAGCTAAAACACACACATCATTTTGTCTTGACACTGAGAGCTGTTTAATATTCCTAAGCAGTGGAGTAAAGCGTTTGAGCATAAGGAACCACTTGATTCAAGCAGGACGATTCAAGCCTGACACCGAATGGGAAGGGGACACAAAAGAGGCCCTTCATGAATCCAACTGGCCCCCGGGTCAAATTTCAAACAACCATCCCCATCTTCCTACGCACTCAGACATCCTCCGTGTGTACTTTCACATCTTGCACTCCAGTCGCACAAACAAGTCGTCTGACACAAAACAAACGTGTCAAGTGTGTTTGAGTGGCAGCATGAACCTCATGACGTCTAACTGTTCAGTTTGTTGTAAAAACTCAGGAGTCCAGGCTTTAGTTTAAATTAAATGCACTTTTTTATATTTCTTACATAAATATCACAATCTATTCAAATCCTTCAAAAACATTGTTCTGTTAGAAATCAGTTTTAGCAAACTTTCCCTGGTTTTTATGTTCGTATGCTACATTTAGCTTTTAGCTAGCCTTTTGCAACTCTTAGCTAACCTTTTACTACTTCAGGTTCAGCAATCATTTTGCCATTTTTAGCTAGCCTTTTGCAACTTATTGCATTTTTTCTTCTTTTAACTACTGTTTTTCTACTTTCAGCTGGCCTTCTGTCAATTTTAGCTAGCTTTTTGCATTCAGTTTTTAGATAGCCATTTGCTACTTCAATTTTTAGCTACGTTTTTGCTACTTTGAGCTAGTCTTTTGCACATTCAACTTTAGCTACCATTTTGTTACTCATAGCTAGTGTTTTAAGCTAGCCTTTCACTACTTCAAGTTTAACTATTATTTTAATAATTTTACACAGTATTTTGCTACTTTGAGCTTTTAGCTGGCCATTTGTTACAATTAGCTTTATTTAGCTGATTTGTTGATTATTTTTATTTAAATGGGACAGTGCATAGCCTATTAATGAAAGTACAACGCCGTACCTTTGTTTTTTCACTTTTGGCTTTTAAGTAACTTTTTGTTATTTTTAGCTAAAGTTCAGTTTTTAGATTTAACTTTAATATCAGCGAACTCATTCAGCCGTCAGTATTCATAAAACTTTTTTTTTTGCAGAAAATGTATTAATTCCAGTTTATTTTCAGAGCAGCACACTGCTTTGAAAGAAATAAAGTTGAAAGACTAAAATCCGTTCAGTTCAGGCTGTGATGCTGCTCTGCAGTTTATTACAACAATAAAGGATGAAGCAAAGATAAAAAGAGGCTAAACAGGAAATGCCTCGCATTTCCATTTTCATTGCGAGTGCACAGTGAGCAGATAGCTCCTATTTATGCAAATGATTCTGGTTAAAAAGAAATTATTGATCATAGATCAGAGACTTGTGGCTCCGGGAAATACAGAGGAAAGATGAGGAGACCAAGCCTGGCTTAAACAAAAAAAAAAGTCAAATGAATTATGCAAGTCTCTGGCACATCCACCTTTTCCTCATTATGTGGAGCCATCTGAGCTGTAATTAAATTTATGCACTGATAGGATTCCCTCGTTTTCTGCCACCATGCTTTTCTCCTGCTCTTTGTCATTCTGGCACTTTGTAAAAAAAAAAGAAGAAGAAAGGAAGTCATAGAAATTTATTAAAGATTACATTTTGTTTTGTTAAACATCATACAAACTAGAAAACATCATGGAAAGAGGGAAGAATGCACATTTTGATAAAGTTTTCAGCTGATTTACTAAGTAAGTCAGAACTTTAAAAGATCTTTTTCTACTTTTGTCAYTCTGTTTACTTTTAGTCTATCAAGAGAAGACAAGATGTTTGTAAAATATCATTTCATTAAAAGCCTAATCAGATTAGGATTTAAAAGCACACCAATCAGGAAATATTTCACTTTTTTAAATCAAATCTTTTAAATTAAATATTCATTTCAGAAGATTGTTTTTTTACGTTAAACTTTATTTACCTGTGTGCTTTTGTAAATGCTGATTCATCATTTAAACCATTCTGTTTCTGTTTTGAAATCAAACTACTTCTGCATACTTCGTGCTGCTTGAATACTATATAAAACATTTAACTTTTAGTAGATTTTACTTTTCGCTGGCATTCAGCCACTTTTATCCTTTAGCAACAATTCAGCTATTTTTAGCTTATAGGTAAATTTTAGGTAATTTTAGCTTCTAGCATTTGTTTTTCAATTTTTATCTTTGCGCTACTGTCTTGTAAAATTTAGCTACAATTTCTTTTTATTTTTTAAACCTTTTTCTACAGTTTAGGTGATTTTAGCTTTTCGCTACAGTTTTGTTGATTTCAGCTTCATGCCAGCACTTTAGTTACAGATTTGGTCATTTTATCTTTTAGCCACTGTTCTGCTGCTCTGTTTGTTTTAACTTTTGAGCTTCTCTTACTTAAAATGTAATTTTCTCTAGTTTGGATTTTTTTTTTTTTCTGCTGTTGCTGTGTTTCTATGGATTRAACTTTACAGGAGACTCCCAACGATGGAAACTAAGCTGCAAATCTGCACCTGATGGTTAAAGAAAGCTTTTAAACCTGACATTACTTCAGCGGGGAGGAAGAGAGTCTCTTGTACAAATGGAGTCCTTCAGGAGCCTGTGGTCTACCCTCCCTCCGCCCTACACCATCCTCTCCTCTGATGGGAGATGGATCCCAAGCAGGAAGCAGACTCAATGAAGACGGGCGTGGATTTATGACCCAGAGGAAAGTGTGACTGAACAAGGCCTTTTCCCATCTGGACTCGGAGCCGCTGCTCTGAGATTTATGACGAGGATGACACAGTTGATTACTCTTGGTCGCTGAGGAGAGACTTGGACGTGGACCAGCTCTGGGGATGTTAAGTGTTTTGTGTTTGTGAATGAGCAAACAGAGCCACGGTCGCTGAGATTTGTTTGCCGTCTGACTTGATCTTCGTCAAATCCCCACAGTTTATCAATCCTCACGGGTTGGGGAACAGGGTAGCGGTGAATAACTGAATAACATTAGATATAAAAAAGTGGAGTGAAATACAAAGGAACAAATAAATAAGTAACACACCCAGACTAATGGAAAAAACACACTGAAGACATTTCTGTGACCCCGCAAGCCAAATGCACTGTGGACCTCTGCGTGTTCCTCCTGACAAATTTGTAGGCTCGGCATTAAATTGTGGTCAGAATCCTGGACTTGGAAAGTTCAGCCAAACCAAATAACGACAACACAAAGTGCTGAGGAGTCGTTGTGACCCTTCTGATCCTGTCTGGAACAGGTTTCTGGATTGTGGAGTTACCTAATCTAAGACGAACTTTCTCACACCGTGTTTACTGTTGCTGAGTGCAGAAATCTGCATAAAGTATAATAAGATCCAGCTCGCACATCCGGAGATTTGAAAAGAAGTTCTTCAACCTAATTATAAACTTGGGTGGCACATCTATTTTTGTGAGTTTAATTTTAACGGGAAGCTGCGTCTTCATGTCAGAAAAGACAAAAGGCAGACGCATGCGTCGCTCGACATCAATCTGAAATAAATGTGGTTTCCTCACAAACCGCTCACCCCTCCCAAAGCCTACTTTTAGGCTTAACAGTCCATTCCACGGGCCTCAGCCTTCTTAGCTGTTTGGACGAGAGTTTGGGTGAAAGGGGTTTCTCCGTGTGATTGATGAGCCGTGGCCAATTAGAAGCTTAGCCACTGAGGCCCACAGAGACACCCGTGATCTCAGACGTAAACACCACGGAGCTCCAGGATACCTGTTGTCTCTGGAAAAAGGGGCGAACGTCCGACAGGCGTTTGGGATGCCAGGTCTCCCCCGGAGGTTTTGGATGCTTCGCCGTCTCAGAATACCTTTGAAAAACATGTCGGACAGCCTGTTTACATTAAAAAAAGCTGGTCTCAGAGGGGGGAATCCAGGGGTGCGGTCAGATTTCCTGCACGGTGCCATCCCAGTGGGGGCGGTGAGAGTCGGCCTCCGTCTGACACGGAGCGTTTGACGAGCACCAGGGCGCCAGCCAGGGGGGGCTCGTTAGACAAACTATGACAACAACAAAAAAATCAATTACAAACCGAAGAGCGTCTCTGCATCTGTTTCTGCTCGGGAGTTCCGCGGCACTGTCTGCCCCCACTCCACTGCCGCTCAGCTGGTCGTCCCCGTGGGATTAGTGACGGTCCAGGAACCTCTGGTTCAGAGCTTGTAAATCAAAGCAGATGAACCGAGGCGATGACAAGTCTGGGAGGCCTCCGTCACTCGCTCGGACCATTTATTGGGCATTCCTGAGAGAAGATTGTTTCATTACAAYCAGTTAACGTGTTCCCCTGTGTGACACACGTAAAACGAGAGTTAAAATAATTTGGCCGTTTTGCCGAGGCCCCCCGAGGTCAGCGGTGACGCTTCGCTGTCAAACAGATGTCCTAAACACGTCTCAGACATTTTTGAATCTTTCTCAGGAATACTGCTGACAGTTGCTGCCCTTAACAGAAACACGATGCTTTTAAATCCTTCTTTTTCACATTTAAATCCATCAGTCGGGGTCTATATAAAGTGGAACTGCAATGATTTGGTCTGAATCCCTCCTTATTGTAACTCCACAATCCCCTTTTCTGGCTCATCTTCAGACGTGACTCCATGGAGCTCCAGGTTGTCTCTGGAAAAAGGGCAGACGTCCGACAGGCAGCTGGGATGCCAGGTCTTTTCTGAGGTGTGTCTCAGATCAACTCGTTTTGACGCTGTCTCTTTAAATCCAAACGAGGCGCTTCAAACCCCGCCCCCCTCCAGCTTCCAGACCGGTCCACTCCAGTTTGATAGAGGTGTTTACTATTATAGTGGCGGAGAGATTAATTAAACTTTTCTGCACTCCTACTCAAAGTACACAACAAAATGCATTTATTGGCTAAAAAATGTGAATTTTGCACGATATGTCCGCTTGAAATATTACCGTTAGCAGTCATTAATTATTTGGTTAAAAATAAAAGAATGCATGTCCATATTTACAGCATCACCACTTTCATCCGCACAGAAACACTGAAAATGYCCCAAAAAGCAAGTTATGCTATATTGCGCAATAATGCTGCCACAACTAGGTGTGGAGCAGCTGCATGCTGGGTGCAAAATGTAAACCAGCAACAAAAAGAAGGCTAGATTAGAGGTGGAGCTACAACATCGTCATTTTCAAAAGGTTGCATCATGAAAATACACAAGACGACTCATTTGTTCAAGCACGTATATTCACTGAAACTGAAATGTCCTCTGGTCAAAGGTTAAACCATTAATCTTCTTTACTACAATAAGTCTTTCTTTACTCGCTCTGCCAAATCGCTCCTGGTATAAATGACACTACTTCCCATCCTAGATTTTGGTGATGTGGTTTACAGGTTGCCTCTAAAACCCTTCTTCACAAACTGGATGTTATTCATCACATTGCTTTTTGGTTTCTAACGGCGCTTCCTTAAAAACACACGGTTGTGATCTGTACTTCCCGATAATCTGTCCATCTCTTRATTCTTGCAGACAAATTCACTGGTTTATGTTTATTTACAAAACCATCATTGGAAAAACTCCGAGTTAACCTCCAGTCACTTCTGATTTTTCACAAATCAAATCCCAGTTTGTATTTTGGTGACCTCATCGATCTTCTCATAACAAAAGCTCATGTCTCCTTTGGTTGCTCCTCATTTCAGTTCTCTGCTGCAGATAACATCTGCAACAGACTTTAAAACATGACTTATAAATTTACACTCTCCTCTCCTTGTTTTTACTGTTTTAGTATGTTTTATTGTAATTTATGCTGTTTGTGTCGTGTTTTTATTGAGGGTGTCTGACATCTTGTGTCATGTTGCTCTTAAAGGGATCCCTGATTAGTTGTAACATTACTTTATTAGATAAACATATATTTTAACTGTAAAATAAAGACTGTAAAAATACTGTAGGATGTTTAGTTTTTATAATTTTTAAAATTAAAATTTAAAAATATATTACACGGACCGGCCAATTTTATTTACACACAACGCATTCTGGGTAAATGATGACGTGGATAGGTCATTGGTGCGAGGCTGCTAGCGAGCTATATCCACTCTGAAGGTTAATCTTGGACAATATCTGATGATCGA
>NW_013952409.1:1025384-1027154 GCF_001266775.1 Austrofundulus limnaeus | reverse complement strand
TCGATCATCAGATATTGTCCAAGATTAACCTTCAGAGTGGATATAGCTCGCTAGCAGCCTCGCACCGATGACCTATCCATGTCATTGTTTACCCAGAATGCTTTGTGTGTAAATAAAATTGCCCCGTCCGTGTAATATATTTTTAAACTTTTATTTTAAAAATTATAAAAACTAAACATCCTACAGTATTTTTACAGTCTTTATTTTACAGTTAAAATACATGTTTATCAAATAATGTCTAATGTTACAACTAATTGGGGATCCCTTTAACCAGGTTGTCATTGTAAATGAGAATTGGTTTTCAACTGACTTACCTGTTGAAATAAAACTTTTTACAAAGGTTGAGATGCTTTTTTGTCCATGTTTTGCATAAAAAGTCGACACTGTTTTTAACCATAGTTCTCCAAGTTTTCTAAATGTCTGTTAAAGTTGTTGTGTTTCGATGGTTTTTCCTTCATTTTGAGCCTTTATGAACATTTTCAGAGAAACATGTTTTATATTTAAGACCACATGTCAGTGGTCTTTCTCCACTTTGACTTTACTTTAAATATGAATCAGATTTGACTTGAGTTGTCATCGGGAACACTGTTTCAGSAGGGGAAGCTGACATCCGATAAACTTTGTCATCACCCAGACAATACGAGCCTTCATCTCTTTTGTTTCCTTGTCGTTCTCTAGAGAGGCCGTTTGAAGCTATTTCATCCTCTTTTCCCCCCTCCAAGATGCGGTGAAAGCAGCGATAAAAGGCCCTCTTACTGAGACCACRACCAGAGGTAAAATAACCATAAAAATCCTTTCAAAGACCGTCTTAAAGGTTAAACAAACCTTTTTATTTTGGCTTCTGGGCTCTTTTGGCCCATCTGTTCTCCAGGTTCTGTCTTTTTATCCACCTTATGGACGGAGGGCATTAAAGGCACGTTAGGCTTTGTCTTTTCTCGCTGGAGTGTATCGTGCAATTATCTACACAAGTTGAGCTTCCTGACTTTAGCAGAAAACCCACCAGTCCAGTAAAGAGGCTTCATTCTCTCTTTCCCCAGAAGCTCTCTGCAGCAAATTCTAAAAACTGAAGGGAAAGTGTAATTATGCTGTCTCGGTGCATTAGCCCAAGCAGCCAGACTAAAAGATGGACATTTTGAACGGGGGCAACGATCCCTTGGAATTTACATATTCACCCTCACGAAACTTTTCCCTGATGCAATGAGCAAATATTATTCCACCCCAGTCCAGAGTAGGCTGGGCTATCTGCTCCTGAATGAACACGTTTATTACCGTTAGCCTCAGACACAGAGAGGGATGTCAGTCACCCGAAGTGGTAGCAGACAGGCTGCTGCACCAAAGATTATGGTTTGACTCAGTGCCTTCAAAGCCATTAACTTGGCAGGTCTGACTACACGGGAKGCTCTCTCCAACTGCCGCTGAAAAGCGAAACGAGTTGAACATGGAAAAGTGTCGATGCACTTCCCACAAATAAATAATACAGTGTAAAACCAAGCAGTAAATCCCTCTTTCAGCCCTCGATACATGTACGGTAAATGTAGGGAAGATGACCGGGTCATTTCGGAGGAAAGTCTTGAAGAACAGAACTTCATGGGGATCCCCTGCAGTAAAGCGTCTCTTAAACAGGATCTGGAATGACCTCATGTGTGTTGTTGGCTGAGGTTGGTAAAGTACCCAAAAACTGTACTTATGTAAGAGTAGCACTACTTCAATGTACTTTTACTCAAGTAAAAGTAAAACCATCCAAGAAGTGACTCAAGTAAGAGTAGCACT
>NW_013952409.1:1023687-1025349 GCF_001266775.1 Austrofundulus limnaeus | reverse complement strand
TTCTTTTGAACAGTCTCTTGGAGGAGAGACGAAACGTTTCATTAGAGAAGAACCCGTCCAGAAGACCTATACAATTTTTTTTTCTTTTTGATTTTTTACCTGGATTACTGAGATGCATCAGGACATTTGCAGATTTTTTATCAAATTTGTCCAGTGGTTCACATAGACACATATAAAACATTACTGGCCATCTTTGGCTTTCAGTAGCAGGCAATGACAAGCCTTGACTGTGGTTGTTTAATTCAAACTTACTGTATAACACAGTGGTTTCCAAAGTTGTTTCGGTTTCAAATTTAATTAAACATTTAAAAAACATTTGAAAAATGACAAACATTTTTTTGCCTTAGTTAATCATTTGTGTACTTCATAATACATAAAAGTAGCATAATGAATATTGTTGCTATGCCCTTGTTTATTGGTCCTTTTTTCCAGTGTGATGATCAACACAACCCTTATGATTAATGCAGTTTTTGAAAAAAAAAAGTTAACATTCAGTGATAACAAGCAATAATATAAGATTTATTCATTAAAAAACACTCCACATGAGCCAGGGTAATGTACCTCACAACAACCACTAAAATCAGCTGCAAAAATAGCTCTAAATATAAAAACAGCTAACCATCTTCTGGTAAGGATTACACCCCAACCTCCGAACAAGCTAAATTTTTCAGATTCTGCCTTACAAGAGAAAATTAAACCGACCGTGAAACAATTCCTTCAAGAACAAATGTACAACACAACAGAAGAGGCACTGACAACGTTTTTATGTTCAGATCCAGAACCAACTAACGCAAAGTTCCATCTCTAACTGATAAATTACATGTTGAAAAAATAGAAGTATTTCCCATGACAGCTTCTGACCAATTTGGAAACTGCCCAGACGTAAAAATTCAGGCCTCAGCAGATGAGTTGGATGTGAAACAGAGAACAAAATCTTGCATGAAGCTATATTATACGTTCTCAGACGATTCAGATGCAGAAATTCAGTTTGCTTTGCCTGATCAGGTCATAGATAACGGGAAGCAGACTGTAAAAGCTGAAAAGAAAGAAAAAGGCAGGGGTTTTATCAACGAAGCTTCTGTGACAGCGGCAGATAGGGGTTTTAACCATCTGATAAGGATTCCACAGATGAGTTTGATGTAAAACAGAAAAATCTCATGCGAAACCATACAATCCATTTTTAGATGATTCAAATGCAGACATTCAGGCCTTATCTGGTGAYTTAACTACGGATGAATCATCTGATCATACATATATACTGTAGCTAAATCACTCGTGTCTGTCTTACTTATGAGATTTCAACAGTATTCAAAGAATCGTAAAACAAAGGCGGCGACGCCAAATGTATTTCCTGTCAGAGAACGTCTGTCTCATTTATTGTCGGCAGACATAAAAAAGAGTGCCGACAATACTACACATCTTCAAGAACATCTGGGAGAAATCGCTGAAACTATTCACAGACAGTTTCTTCAAACATATGGCTCTGTAGAAAATTATTTACCAATTTCAATGGAGGCAAGTTACAATTTTGACCAAACTTTTTTTTGCGTCTTGAAAGTGAACCCAGAGAACAGAAAACCTCGCAAACACGGTCGATTTCAAAAGGTAGTTAAAATCTTCAAAAGTCTCTTTTGTTGGAAGAACAGTGTATATATATATATA
>NW_013952409.1:1021504-1023677 GCF_001266775.1 Austrofundulus limnaeus | reverse complement strand
GTAACAATCTATGTAGTTTATAGAAAGGTATTTGTGCCATTTGAACGTTTATAAAGCGTTTGTTTGCACTCTGCTCATTGATTTCCCCAGGTCACGTGACGCTGAGCCACTAAACAGCAAAAACAAAAAAAACAACAAACAAAAACATGAACATTGTTTTATTTTTGCATTAGCGCTGTGATGCATTCATTCAGTAGCCTAATTAATAAAAACAACTTTATTATATATATTTTTTAAACCGTACAGAAGCTTTCACAGCAGCACTGTTTCGTGAGTTTTTCATGACCCGGAAGTACTTCCTCCTACCCATTCAATGTGGTCAAAATGGCGGCTCACTGGCTGTAAAGGGTCGTGCTGGAAAGTCAGCTTTATGATTCAAGAACATGTATAAAACGCCATGTAGCAGACTATCAGGTAAATTACTTGAGAACAGTGACGTTCCCTTCAACATGTTGTTGCACTTTTAATTCATTTGTGTTACGCTTGCGCTGTTAGCTGCGCTGATGCTAAAGCGGAAGCTATCTTTAGCATGTAGCTTTCTGGTAAAGTCAGAGACTGAAACTAAGCTAAGATCGATGCTAATTGCTTACATGTGTGCAAAAACAGCTTCTCTCTCACTGCCGCTGTATTTTATATTGTTTGTGTTCTCAAATATACGACTTTTGCATACAATAATGCAGGGTGGGCGTGTGTTAGCTGCAGGAAATGCTAGCTACTGTTTGAGGACAAGTCAAACGTTCAAGCAGAGTGATGTCTTTTTGCAAATCAACTGTGRTTTTGTCATGAAATCGCCGGTGTTCAGCAATGGGAGCTCCGGACAGTATTTATAAATTATTGTAGGTCAATCAARATCACTTTGACCTACCTAAATTGCCTTAATTGAGTTTAATGAACTCTAGTATCTATAAATTAGCAACTGAAAGTATAACAAGTATGATACTTAAATTTATTTCCATTAATTCCGTTACAGGATGTGTTTTGAATGTGATGCAAACAGAAATGTGTTGACTTCTTATATTTTATTTCATGTTATTMTTTGATTGCACGTGTTTTGTTTTATTATGGTGATCTGTTCCTCTTTATTTAAATCAGATTAAGCAGTTTTATTTTTGTGCAAGTTTGCTTGTTTTAACTGTGAAATCGATATTTTGTGCGTGGACTAAAAACCGTATTTTCTTGCAGGCTTTGTTGGTGTAAATGTGAAGCAAAAATTATCTCAGATTGCTCCTCGGTGTAATCAAACGGCTCGCAGCCTTTTTCATGTGCACAGAAGAGATCCTTCAAACTGGCTGACGTATCAGCATCTCAGCTTTCTAAAGCGGCAGGTAAATTTCACCGCACAARGATGTTCTTCTAGTGTTTTTCATCACAAATGTTGCTTTTTAAGSATGTCTGTTTTCCCTCAAAACTTAAGATGAGTTTCTTGTTTTTGTACATGGCTATTCTGAATCCTTTTGGCTTTTTTTTTGTCCTTTTTGTTTTTCCAGTATGTAGCAAAAAACAACAGTGAGCTTCACCAACGTGCCGTCCCCAAACAAACTCATGTTCAGACCGTTGARGATGAAAGAGATGACGGCGTCGAAAGGCAGGTGGAGAGAATCCCACCTGTTAATCCTGCTCCGCAGTCGGAGGATGTCAGCAGGAAGCCACGGCCTGGAACCTCCACCTCGGAGCTCATCGCAGGAAATGCAGCAGCGCAGGAAGGCTCTGAGTCCCGTCCCGCTGCAGCTCCAGATGAAACTCCGCACGTTCAAGTTGAGACCGAGGACGTGAGGCAGGGACGTCTCGACAGACAGTGGAAGCAGCTGAAATTTGATGCGTCTGAGTTACCAGATATCTACGCTAAACTCTCCAAAATAAAACTCACAGGTAACAAACACATCATGGTAATGTCACCTAATCTAAAATAATTGTGAAAATGTTGCTTTCAGTGTAAACTAAATGAAAAGCTGCCTGTCTTCAGCTCTTATTTGTTTTGACATAACCGGATATAATATAATTAATATTAGGGGTGTAAGAAAATGTCGATACACTGAAATACCGCAATATTTCATTTCCCAATACTGTATCGATATTCTAAAGCCCTGTATCAATTTTTTATTAAGGTTTAAAATGTCAACCTTCTTGCCAACCGTTCATTTTTATGTTGTAGTTCAGCCTCTGACCACTAGTT
>NW_013952409.1:1011385-1020341 GCF_001266775.1 Austrofundulus limnaeus | reverse complement strand
TAAAAGAATTGGTCTATTAGCAATATTGTAATACTTAAACCAAAAATACTTTGGTTTATGAGTTTCTGCAACCGTTTTAATATTTTTTGTC
The DNA here is from genome assembly GCF_001266775.1 of Austrofundulus limnaeus. Lineage (NCBI taxonomy): Eukaryota > Metazoa > Chordata > Actinopteri > Cyprinodontiformes > Rivulidae > Austrofundulus > Austrofundulus limnaeus. Next base: position 1,020,250 of record NW_013952409.1, on the reverse strand, counting down.
ATTTGTGTTTATTCTTAAAAGGTCTTAAATTTAATTTCACTTGGCATTACAAAGTCTTAAAAGGTCTTAAATTTAACTTGCCTTAATTGTAGGAACCCTGATCTATGCTTCCTGTGGGTGCAGCTCCAGTACACATTTCATCTCACCTGCTCACAGTTCCCAAAGCAAATTACAAAAACAACCCATAACACATCAGCTGAATATCTTAAACACGTATATTTCTAACATTAATATGTCTGATCATAAAAACCTTAAATTAAATACGTATTAAACTACAAGTAGTGTTTTAAACAAACAGCTAATGTATGAATAACTGAAAATAATGGCCTCTGCCCAGCATGAGGGACTGTTAACCTACCCTGCTGCAAATCCAAAGCAAACTAAACAATAACTGTGTTTAAAGCTACATTCATAAGATGGCTGTGGTGCAGTGGTAGAGCAGCCAACTTGGGACCAGAAAGTCACAGGTTTGACTCCCAGCCATGCCCACATGTCGCGGTGTCCTTGAGCAAGACACCTCGGGTGAAGACGAGACAGGATGTAGTATAACTCATTGATCAGATAGGTCCTAACACTTTAGCTAACGTTAGCATAACTGGTAGCTCTGATTCCAAGAAACACTTTTCTGATGGACAAGTTAGCTTGAAGTGATCAGTCTGAAAATAAGATCTGTGAAGCATCATCTTGACGGACGAGCTACTTTTCTGAAACTGCCGCTGTGCTCATATGGAATGACAGAGTCTGCATTTTACTTTCTTTTGTTGATTTTCAGTAAAATGTAGCCAACGTTTGAAAGTTTAAATCTTGTTTGTTTAAGCCTCTTTGACATGATTTCTATTCCACCATTATTATCGCTCTTTGATGTGTCTGCTGCGGTGTCTTCTGTGCTTTACACACTGGCACCTCTTCTTCAGTAGTAAACATTGCAACCACAGACAATGGAAGCGATTCTGCCCCCAGCACTTTGTGTATTTCATTGCAGATAAATAAACATTCACATTATAAAACAAGTGTTAGATAATAAAATTTTGTGTCAACTATTTTCTATAATCGACATAGTTGATTATTTTGAATAATCGGTGCAACGTTAACATTCTGTACTAGCTGTACAGCACTGACAGAGATATGTTGTTGCTCATAGWCAAAGCTGCTGCAGACAGCAGGAATATTAGTGTGCTAAAGCTGCAAAACTTAAAATGGTATGTGGGTTAAATTGTCATGGTTTGCTTTAAGCAGATGGTTGAAGTCAGTTCTAATGTATTTAATTCAATGCTTATGTAATGTAAGCTATAGTCATTTAAGTTTTAAGATTATAAATGTATGAATATTCATTTATAATCACATTGCAGCTTTCTGAGTTGTAATCGGACCGAATTGTGATGTGCTTCAAGTTTCTCAACTCTTACCATAATGCTGGATTTTGCTGTTCTGCTGCAGCACAACAGTTTTTTTGTAGCCACTCTCTATCAGCTTTGAATACATAGCAAGAGTTGCCCTATTATAAATGGATAAAATTAAACATTACTTATAACATTAAGACTTCATTGAGGCACTGAAACATGGTGAAAGTGTGTTTTGTTTATCGTGTCAGGTCTGCTCAGTCACTGGCTTGGTTTTGGTTTAACACATATTGTGCTTCATCACACAACATCCTCCTGTTGACAGTGTTTTTGTTTTTGGAAAATATTGTTTTTTATTTGGTTTTCTTGTGAGCCCTACTAAAAAAAATCTGCTCGCTCAAGAGCGAGCAAAGATTTTTTTTTACAATGCAAAATCTTGCACATTTAACCATTTAAACAGTTAAAGTTCAGTAAAAACAAAAAGTTGTCTCTTCTTAAGAAGTAAAAACATCAGATTGTATTTATTTATTTATTTATTTATTGTGGTCGTTTGATTTCAGCCCTGGTGGTTTCAACTGCAGCAGCTGGCTTTGCGATTGCTCCGGTGGCCTTTGATCCCATCATCTTTGTTGTGTCTTCTCTGGGAACAGGCCTCGCATCCTGTGCTGCCAATTCAATTAACCAGGTTTGTTACCTGCACATTGTGGCCAAACAAAACTCTGTGTGTGTCTGACTGAATGGATGTGTGTGTGTGTGTTTTATTTGCCGCAGAGTGAGATTACAAACATTCAGTTTGATGGGAGTTTAATCATCAAATCCTATTTGCACTTTCCAAAACAAAAGTTCAAAAACGGCAACAATAAAACAGAAAAATAATAATTTGTTATCTTTTTTTAAAATGAATGTTTACACTTGTTTGTCCTCAATTATTTTAGCAACAATATTCTTTTGGAAAAAAGAGACTGTTGACCTTCTAATGTRTGTGTTTTAAATGGCTATAACTTGGTCAGTTTTACAGATATTGCCATAAAGTTTGGCAAAGTAGTAGCTGAGGCCCATACCAAAACATAATGTGAACACCAACAGATCTTTGTTCAAGCTCTTTGTTTAAGATATTGCTTTTAACAATTCAAAGTTCTGTCTTGTCTGTCTGTTAGCAAAATGTCTCATGAACCACRGTACGTCTTTTATTGCCACCTTCAGTAAATAATTATTAGCTGTCTCTCTACAGCTGASTAACTTTTGGKGTCAACCAAGTTCAYGATGTCTGCCAACACAAAAATGGCTGTAACGTGTTTGATTTAGCAGATATTGAGCTAAGGTTGCATGTGTTAGTAGCTGAGAGTCGATCACAATCCTCTAAGTAGGACATCTTACTGCGTAAAAGAGAACTATTTTTTGAGGATTTACTGAAATGGAAAATAACTTATTTTTTAACATAAAATGACCTGAAAGGCAGTGGGTGATATGCATTCTTTCAAAAAAAAAAAAGGCTAGGGGTTTGATTAGGAATAAATTTTTTGTTGAACTCGTTCACAAGCTTCTCTAGTTTTGATCAATCCTAACAATGCACTGAGTTGACTGATGTTATCATTTGGCTCCTGAAGGCTTGTTTTGTGCTGTTATAAACAAAAGTATGCTTTTGTACTTAGACACTTAGAATGCCTTGAATAAGTAGAGGCTGTCTCTTCTGTCTCATGTTCTCACTCGAGAATTTACTCTGTGATTTAGGAATTTTAGTATAATGGATGACCTCGTTCTTAGCCCTTGATTGAACTGTGCTTAGTGATGTCTATGGTCTGTAATTTGGCAAAGACCTTGATTACACTGTAGTTTCATGCCCTCGAGGCAACCCCCACCCCACCCACCTCCTCTTCTGGAGCCGTCAACAGCAAAGTTCCAGTTTCTGTTTTTGTTAAAGTAAAGAAAAGTCTCAWTTCTGGAAATGAATGTTTACACATTTTTGTGACCAGGCCCGAATAATATCAGCCATCCATCCATGAAGTTAGAAATGTCTCATTTCTGCAATGGTCTGAAACCGAGTTGGCTCCTCTGCTCCCTTCACACGTAGCAGGTGTGTAAATATCCTTCAGGTATTTGAAAAATGTTCATTCTCTGTGCTGAAGAGTTAAATCCAGACGTTCAGAGGGCTGAGGGGCTCAAGAGACGGCAGCTACTGTTCCTAACAGGACCCACTTGCACATCAGACACATTAGGCGAAGATATTGAACAAAATAAAGACTGAGGTTTGGCCACCATAAGGCTTCATATTTCTTAATACTGAAGTATTCACCGCCCGCCCCACTGCTCAGCCTTTTCCAAAACTACAGTAAAAGTAGGCACCAACGTAGTCTGAAACTGTTAAAGCAAAAAAGATATTTAGGCACCAAAACCTCCAGAAAATACATTCATTTAAAAGGAAAATACTGTTTTTGAAAAAAGATCTGGTGAAATCAAAGGTTTGAACCAATAATCCATTTTCACTCACAAGTTTTTATAAAACTTGTAATAATCTAGATGATCATCAGAACAATAAAAAGATTTATAATACTCCTGTTCAAAGAACTATCTGAGCAACAATAAGTTAAAGTTTATTTCCCTTAAACTGATCTAAAAGTTTGTAGAGTATTTGTACAAACATACAGTAAAGAGTAAAGAAATCCTTTTGCAGCATTTCTTCCTTTCTCTAATGATGTGTGTCTTGGTCTAAATGTCCTTCGCTATTGATGTGTTTGGTGCCGAGGAGTCCTTTTATGTGACGAGCTGCTCGTTCACTGTGAACACAATGTCGTCAGAGTCGTAATTGGAATTATCTGAGGATGGGATCTTTGTTTCAGTCATAATAGCCACCTGTCCTGATGTGAACCCGACTTTGAAMAAGGCTTTTAAATGCAGTCAGGCGAAACGAACCAGCAGAGCATCAATAGAAAAGAAAACTTGTCTGGAGCTGGTTGTGGTTTTCTCTCTTGTCTTCAAACATAACTATCTTGACATGTAATCTTTAACTTTAGTTATAATGATTTTGTTGGATGGATGTGAGGTTTTTCTTTGTCTAAATACAAACCCAGAATCTTCATGTGTTTCAGATGTGGTGCATATTTCTTTTGCTCATCTGTTACGACTAAAAAAAAACTATACAAAAGTTTGTTTTTTGTAAATGTTTAAAAAAATCTAAGCTAATACCTAGGACTGGGAGATATAACGATATATATTGAGACACTTAATCAGTATCATACATTATACGTTCAATAAAATGTTGATAATTACAGAAGCTTATGTAAGTTTACAAAATTTATGTAGGGAAATAAAAATAAAGCTACTGAAGCTGTAAAATCGCGACACGGGGGCTAAAGCCCAGCTAAGCAAGGTTGTCGGTATCAACAACTCCCTCACTTTTTGCTAAGCTAGCAACAACCTGTTGAGTAACATGTTTCACCACCGTGCTGCTTTAAAAATAAAAAAGAGCAATGGAGTGAAAGGAGAAAATGAGCGCAACAGCTCGAGAGGAAATTGTGCATAAAAGAGGAAAGGTCACGTCACCAGTTTGGCAGGTTTGGTCATCCTTTTTTCTCCTGGTCCTTATTTCAAATGGGTAAAACAAAACCCTAATCAATAATTATCAAGATCGACGTACAATGTGATACATTTTCCAGCCATATTGCCCAGACCTACTACTACCTCGCGGGGCTATGACTGTTGGCAACTCAAAACTACGTAAAAATTGAAAGAAAAAAAAGTATATATTTTTAATGTTTTCTTATCAAATTCTGAGTATTTGGGACCGAGGTACCAACAAATTGTGTGAACACATTTTAAGCAGACCGTTTTAAAAATATCACAGCCTATTTTCTTTAGCACGGCATGCACAACTGCATTCTTGGCCATGCGCATTATTTCACTGTCCGCGTCGTTATCACCTCAACTCGCTTTGTACCCTCTTTGGCAAAAGGTTTTGGCAAAAAGTTGTGGTTACTTTGGCAGCGACCCCAAATGTTTGTGGTGTAATCTGCTGGAGTACATCTTAAAAAATTAAGATATACTCATTTYGACGATTTTTAAACAATTTTTTTTATATACTGCGGGTAAAATTAGTTTGAACACATCACCATTTTTCTCAGTAAATATATTACTAGAGGTGCTAATGACATGAAATTTTCACCAGATGTTGGTAACAACCCAAGTGATCCATACATACAAAGAAATCAAACCATAAATGTCCAGAAATTAAGTTATTTGTAATAATGTGGAATGGCACAGGGAAAAAGTATTGAACACATGAAGAAAGGGAGGTGTAAAAAGGCATGGAAAGCCAAGACACCAGCTGAACTCTCTCAGTAATTAGAAAGCAAGCCTGCCCCTTGTCAGTGCAAATTAATATCAGATGGTTCAGTCCCAAATGATGGCCAGGTATCACACAAGAACCATCTGATGATGGGTAAAAGTAAAGAGCTCTCTCAAGACCTTCACAGCCTTATTGTTGCAAAGCATAATGATGGCATCGGTTACAGAAGAATGTCTAAACTTCTGAAGGTTCCAGTGAGCACTGTTGGGGCCATAATTCAGAAGTGGAAAGAACATTATTTCACCATAAACCGACCACGACCAGGTGCTCCTCACAAGATTTCTGACAGAGGAGTGAAAAGAATGATCAGAAGAGTTGTCCAAGAGCCAAGGACCACTTGTGGAGAGCTTCAGAAAGACCTGGAATTAGCAGGTATGATTGTTTCAAAGAAAACAATAAGTAATGCACTGAACCACCATGGCCTGTATGCACGCTCACCACGCAAGACTCCACTGCTGAAGAAACAGCATGTTGAAGCTCCTTTAAAGTTTGCTGCACAACATTTAAACAAGCCTGTGTAATACTGGGAGAATATAGTCTGGTCAGATGAGACCAACATGGAACTGTTTGGATGCCAGAATACACATCATGTTTGGAGGTCAAATGGCACTGCACATCAGCCCAAAAACACCATACCAYCAGTGAAGTTTGGAGGTGGGAACATCATGGTGTGGGGCTGTTTTTCAGCATATGGTACTGGCAAACTTCAAATAATTGAAGGAAGGATGAGTGGAAAAATGTACAGAGACATTCTTGATAAAAATCTGCTTCCATCTACCAGGATGATAAAGATGAAACGTGGCTGGACATTTCAGCAAGACAATGAGCCCAAACACAAAGCCAAGGAAACTCTCAGTTGGTTTCAGAGAAAGAAACTAAAGCTGCTGGAATGGCCCAGCCAATCACCTGACCTGAATCCAACAGAAAATCTATGGAAAGAACTAAAGATCAGAGTTCATAGAAGAGGTCCACGAAACCTTCAAGATTTGAAGACTGTGTGGAAGAATGGGCCAAAATCACACCTGAGCAATGCATGCCACTAGTTTCTCCATACAGGAGGCGTCTTGAAGCTGTCATTGACAACAAAGGCTTTTGTACAAAGTATTAGATAAATTTCAGTAAGTGTGTTCAATACTTTTTCCCTGTGCCATTCCACATTATTACAAATAACTTCATTTCTGGACATTTATGGTTTGATTTCTTTGTATGTATGGATCACTTGGGTTGTTACCGACATCTGGTGAAAATTTCATGTCATTAGCACCTCTAGTAATATATTTACTGAGAAAAATGGTGATGTTTTCAATACTTATTTTACCCGCTGTATATCTGTACGGTTTTTAGACCCGGACATTAGCTGGGCATGTTTTCAGTCAGAGGAGAGCTCAGCTAGTGTCAGCCCAGTGAGATACTCCATTTATACCCTATAAACTGCTTCTAAAGTGTAAAATGGTTTGAAAGGAGGACTTTTGACATTAGATTATTGTTAGGAATTTTGGGAACGGAACCTTTTTGAAGCATGAATACCTCTGTCAAACAAAGAGCAGTCCTCACATGTGCACAAATAGTATCTACACTTTGATTATCTGTTTTAAAAGGGAAAAAAAAATTCTACCTTCAGATCTGCTGCCAGGCCTTTATTTTCTTTATATTTCCCCTTTTTATTTGAAGAAACTGGCGCTGCAGTGATTGTGGTCASGTGCGATCAAAGCCAGATTCTTTTAATTTTGGAGAAGTCAAACAAAAACCTGACAAATCAGAGCGGAGATCAAGTGGAGATCACTTCCTTTGGATTTCAGTGCCCCACCCTAATCTCTTAATGTTTGGCATCTGAAGAGGCTGATCAGTGTGTGAGTTTGTGACCACACAGTTGTCAGATTTCTTTCAGGAAAAAAAGGGAGGGGGGTGTTTTTAAGAAAAAGACAAATTCTTTAGCTTTAACTGAGRGGTACAAAGCCAAGGCTATTATTTGTCCCTTTGGGAAGTGGCCAGAGGGCAAAAGGAAATGTTGTGGTTACTTTTTGAAATGTGAATTTATTTAGGAAACCAACCTGATGGGACCAAGAGTAACGTAGTAATGATATGGTAAGCCTTTTAGGCCTCAGTTAAAATATATGATTTATTGATAGAAAGGACAGTCTGGTTTAACAACAGCACTCTGAGCTCAGTAAAAGTCCCCTAAAAACTGCCCCTAAAAACCTCTCGTGTCGAAAACTATGACAYGTTTCTCTCCAGAGTTCTTTTAGGTTTCAGGGTAATGATGCCCAGAAAGCYTTGGCTGATCCAGTCTTTGTGGGGGCTCCCCAGACCTCAGAAAATGCTCAGCCTACGGGTGTCCCAGCCGTCATCACTTTCTAGTCTGACCACTACTTCAGCTAATTGGATAATTGGGTCAGTTGAAAGTTGAAGGCTAGAGCCTGAAAGACCCCCAGGGAGGTTCTCCTAACAGTGGAAATGGACCCGATCGGGTTTTTGACCGTCAAACAGAGTCCCGCTCCACTGTTTTGACAGCACATGTTGTGTAAGTCATACAATATTAAATGACGGTTCAAGCTTCTTTTGTTTAGCGTCTGACTTGTGGCATTTCTGCTTTTGTGATGAAGGCAGTGAGTTTTTCCTTTTGTGTCTTTGTCTCCTTTGTGGTGAGCTGTCTGAGGATGGCARGCAAAAAGCGAGCCCCCACAAGCCCCCAGCCCATCCATTCCTTACCACTTCAAGCTGCGCCCTTCTGTCTTGTCCTGTGCAGACATGCATAATTTACCCTCTTGCACACGTTCTTCTCCGCYCATCTTGGTCAGCTCCTTGGAGTAAATGGGTAAAAAAAACAACAACATGGGCTTAGAGGTTACTGTTCCGTGTTACTACCATACAGTGATGATGTTTGGTTTGCCTTTGGAAGAAACATAAAGCTTTATAACCTATCAAAACCTAATTTATCACATCATCATGTTTACAGGGTCATTGTGTTATTATAAACTGGAAAATAGCCTCAGAAGCAGCAGAGTCACAACTTTTCTATCAAACTTAAGCCAAAAAAAAATTTTGTACTTCTAATTAAAAGGCACAGTGTGTAGGATTTGTTGTTTTCAGCGACATCTAGTGGTTAAGTGGTTGAATCATCCTCCCTGGTCCTCCTCCCCCCATCCCCACCCCCCGCTTCCAAACGCAAAGGAGTTGCTACGG
>NW_013952409.1:1007499-1010166 GCF_001266775.1 Austrofundulus limnaeus | reverse complement strand
GATATATCGTATCGTGACCCCTCTGTCATGATATGTATCGTATCGCCAAATTCTTGCCAATACACAGCCCTACTGGTGACCCGCGACCATGGAGATATAAACAGCTTTTTATAAGGTAAACATAAAAAACAAGGTCTTTGTCTGCAATGATTAGACATGTTTTTTATTATTGTCATTAGTGATTATCTCAATTTCGGCTAAAAGAATTGACAAAATCCTACACACTGTGCCTTTAAGTCTTTCTATTCTAAATTTATTTCATTATATGTTTGTATTCACTGCTCCAAACCATGCAGTCTTATCATGTTAGCAGAGCAGTGCTAATGACATTAGTAATGTTCCTAGTTTCTTTTCTTTTTTGTTTGGGTTACCTTGTGGAACGTGGTCCCCTTTGAGAAAGTCATTAGCTGTAACAAGACCTCTTAACTTCTAAAAGCCCACCAACCATGTCACTCTTCAAGGACAATAAAACTCGCCCACCACTAAGATTTGTTTCAGTTACCTGCTGAGAAGTAGAAACATAATATGTTGTTTTAAAGGGGTGCGTAATGTCTTTCCTTTACCAGGGTTTTTAAATAAATTTTTGTATATGAGTATAGAAGCAATCACATTCCCATGTTACGGTTAATTTTAATTCTTTTATGCATTTGAAAATGAGCTCAAACAGTTTTGTGAAAGAAGTAAAAACCAAATCTGATTTTCACATGAAAGGAGATCGTTTCTGTTCCACATGCTGTTCCTAAGATCATGTTTTCCACCTGCTTGGTTAAAACAAAAAAGCAAGTTGATCTTTGACATCAACACTGTGTGGATTCTAGTTTTAATGGTCTCCACCCAGCTGTTAATTCAGCCTCGGAGAAAAGATGGACATTCATATTGCCCCAGAACCATGGCACCGAAAAAGGACTCGATGGGTTTCTGTCTTCCAGCTCAGGATTAAAATGAATATTTAACCAGACGGGCCTGTTTAATAGTTAATTTCCTCTTTTGTCTTTGTTYACTGTGGGGTGCCAGTCCATTTCAAACTGTACAAATGGGTTTCTTGTAGCCTCAGATGGGGGACAGATGCTGTCCTCTGATAAAGACATTAAAGGGAAAATCCACCTATTATTTGCCCCACAGATAATGCCCTTGAGGAAGCAAGGGCAAATACTGTTAAGTTGGATCAGATTACCAGGCTATTCATTATATCCTGACATTTAATGATGCTGTGTGCGTACCTAACTAGAGTTTTAGAAAATCTGCCACAAATGTTGCAAATTACACTTTTATATATCTTGGTTAAATGTGGAATTTACAAAGCAGCAGTATGTGATTTCATTATTAAGAAAATCTAATTGGATTTTGTACACTTTATTTAATAAAAACAACTTTGTCATTCTATTAAGGCAATTTTTTTGCTTTTTTTTGCTTATTGCTTTTAGTCATGTTCTGAGTCAGCTCAAACCTGGGAAAAAAATGGCCGCAGGCTCATCTTCAAAGGAGGATGTGGCGTAAGTGGGAACAGTGGTTGTTGTTACACTTGTCAACCGTATATGTTTCRTTTTGAAGATTACTCCGAAGTTCTACTTTGTTCCTCACGCCCCAGTCGTGTTGCACMTCTGTCAAATGCTCCTCACCACAARCGAGTTGACTTCACCCAYGTGTCGTGACTGYCTCGAGGAGGTGTTTAAGCTGTAGTTTTTGAGCAAACACTGATTATAGGGTTGGCGACCCACCAGGTGAGTTGTAGTCAGAGAGGAAACCACCCAGCTTAACGCTGTCTGGCACCAGCTCCCCTTTCTGCGCTCCTCTCAAAACTGTAGGTGATGTCATCGAGTCTGAATAAATGTTTTTGTACCAATAAGGACACGCCATCAGAATAGCCTAATTTTCTTGTCAGTACTACTGCCTGAGGTAGTTTTAAAGCTCGTTAGAAGAACTTAAATATGTCCATATATGCAACAACTTTCAGTTTTTTTTTTCAACAATTCTCCTTTACTGAATGTTATTCTTTAAATCTGCCTTGGTTTCTGTCCTGGTCTCCCACTTCATGGCCCGTCAATATCTCCTACATTAGAAGTATCAAGCAGTGAAAAAGCCCCACTATGTCTCGAGGACAAATTGTAACTACTTTTCAAAGAAGCCGACTGCGTACAGTAATTATGGGTTGTCAAAAAGGCACTTATTTTAAAAGTTMCATTTCTGACAAGTCTTTGTGCAGCTAAACATGTGCACAGGGGGCAGACAGATTTCCTTGAGTATTTTCAGCAAATAATGACACTGAGGGTTCAAAAATTTTAACCCAAATGCTTTTTGTTTTGTACAGCTGCTCAAAATACGCCATTAAAACACAAGTATATTTAAACTGGTCTAACAGTAAAAATGATAGCTTATTATAAGATACTATAAAGCTCTTTTGTAGTGACGTTAGATGAGTTCATACTGCGTGGGTCTGTATTGGAATGAAACCTGGGAAAATACATATTAGTACATTTTGTGGTCTGACTTATTGAACTGAACTTTGTTTTCTTGTTTGCTTCACCTTTTCTCTGTGCTCCATGTTTAAAACCAAGAAAATTACCTATGTTTCTAATAGTGCAACCTTCTTTAAGAAAGGAACTTATTTAGAGCCTCTGTTAGAGATGGTTAAGTTTTTGTTTACATCTTGTTTTATATGTATATATG
>NW_013952409.1:990749-1006796 GCF_001266775.1 Austrofundulus limnaeus | reverse complement strand
CTAAAAAGCTTTGTGGGAATTTGTTGGCACCGGGATGAAGTTTATGGTAAGTTTTTCCTCATAAAATTGTATCTTCATGTGTTTGTTTTTCAATTTCATTAGCATCGCAAGATTTGTTTAGTTTACACGTCCGTAATGCACAACCGCCTTCAGAGTCAAGAACCAATCAAATTTTGTGAAGACAAGCGATCTGAGAGTGCGATTCACAACGCTGCGATCGCTATCGCGTCCCGTGTGTCGGGTTTCACTCTGGCTGCGATGACAGCCGCTAATCGCTGTAGTTTGTCGCCTCCCGTGCGTCGAGCCCTTAATTATGCATTTTTGTTAGCGCTGTCACCCATCCCCACCCACTTTCACTCACACTCCAGGAAAATGAGCAGGGGTTATCTGGGAGAGGGAGAATATTCTGTATTTGCAAAATCTGCAGAATATAATTTGGCTACACGTCACTTAGAAAGGAAGCACAAAGAAAGGTAAGCAATGTGTGATGTTAGCAAAGCTAGCTAGCTAACATTAGCAGTTTGCCTCTATACCAAAATTCTTTAGCCAAATTTTTAGTCAATATTAGCTACACATGCTACCTGTGTACTGTATACTAAATGTTTTAGGGCACTAGTTTTCTTTTTTCTTTTCGGTCTTGGTCTCGACTTAGTCTCAGTCCCTTGTCTTGGTCTTGAGTTAGGTGGTCTTAACTAAAATACTACTCTTATGGTGTGTTATTACTACATAAAAATGCAGTGTTGTATAAAGTACCTCAAAGTGATACTTGAGTAAAAGTATAAGTATCATAAAAATACTTTGGTAAAAGTTAAAGTCTTCTCTAAAAGTATTATTAGAGTAAAAGTCTTAAAGTATCTGATATTTTTGTACTTAAGTATCAAAAGTAAATTTCTGACACAAAATCTACTTTAGTATTAAAAGTAAAAGTACTGAGTAAAAGTGAGCAGTTAGATTTTGCAAAATGACATTTACTGGGAGGTGACTTCTCCAAAAAAATATACTTTTCTAACGGCGTGCAGCTGTGATGGGTTGTGTACAAGCTAGGGTGTCAGAATGGTTTATATTTATACTTTCCATCCAACCACAATTAAATTCACTATCCAGGAGACACAATTTATCAGGATAGTATTTTTAAGTGATAACTTGGAATAAAATAGGAGTAACGACTTTCTACTTCTTACCTTTTTTAAAAATGTAGTGAGTAGAAAGTACAGATAAGTGTGTAAAAGTAAAARGTACGTTGATAAATAATTACTCAAGTAAAGTACAGATAACCAAAATTTCTACTTAAGTACAGTAACAAAGTATTTGTACTTAGTTACTTTACAACTCTTTCAAAATGTGATGTCAGTAAACTGAGTGTTAGCAAACTTTGATTAAATGAAGCAGCCATCTTCGACACACTCCAAAAGTTAATTAGGTGTGGATGTACATCCGATCTCTACTTTCCAAAAGTTTTTTTTTTAATCTAACCAGTGGTTCATGAAATATTCTGCTGAACGACAAATACACACACTTCCTGTGTCCATTCATGTTTGGCAGCGGGCAATGAGAAGCACTGACAATAGATCACACTCTTTGCATCATCAGTTCAGGAGTGTGTGAATCCTTGACGGCCACTTCCTGCCAGGCCCTTCTTTTATCCTCTGCTCCAGCGGGAGGTTCTTGTCACGGGACACCACCAGGAGCAGGGAGCGGTGCTGCCACTCCCCTCTCCACAGGTCTCTCCTTTCACTCTTAACCGGTTGTAACGTGGGGTTGAAACCTGCCTTTTTTTCTGTTTTGTTTTTTTGTTTCCCCACCTCCCCGGGTCACTGTGTTCTTAAATAGGCCATGGTAGCTTAGGCAGCGGGGGGAAAGAAGGGCCTCCGTCCTCCTCCCCTGACCAAAGTGGGGGAGCGAGCAGCGAGGCCTGCAGGGTGACCCCGCCCAGGAATGAACGCAACACTATTCTTACTCATCAGTGGCACAAGTGCACAGCTGGAGTGGAAAAACAGGGGAGAGGGTGTTTAAGACGGAGCTGGAAGGAGAGGAACAGGCCTGTTTTTGTGTCGTGATTGAGGACTTGAGGATGTGAACCCGCTGTCGTTACACGGTTGGACGACCGGGCGTCGGGTTCTCGAGGAGTTCCAGAAATCAGGAAACAATCAGAGAGCAGAAGTGGTCAAAAGTTTATACACTCGAGTGAATTAGGTGCACAAATTTGAGTTTGGCGTAAATTATTTTTACTTATTTACTTTTAGAGTCATATTTACCTTATTTTTGTCTCTTTTTAGAGCGTCTTGGTTTGAATCTTATGATTGTAGACCCACGTGATCAATATTTAATCCTTTTAGAATTTACTACTGTTGTGAATAATCCTGTTTAGGCCTGTCACAAWAGCAAATTTTGCTGGACAATAAATTGTCTCAGAAATTATTGCGATAAGCGATAATGTTTATGATACTTACGGAAGTTTAAATAAAATAAAGGATATAAACATGGGCTATTCAACTAGATTGCTCCGGGGGCCACAGCTACTGCTGGTCAACAGCTGAGGGGCCGAACATCCAGCAATTAAAGTTATTATGTAAATAAACTAAGTATTACAAAGATCTGTTACCTTTGAATTAATTTATTTTTCTGCATTTAWTCATGAATACAACATACAGAACCCTATAAAAGTAGTGATCATTAAACATTATAAAAACAAAAACACATTATGCCTCCTATTTAACACATATTTAGACTTCTGACTTACCAAATTTTAAACCAATTTTATTTTCACTTTCATCATTTTATCTTCAACTACTTGTAGTTTTAACTGTCTTGAGTGTTTATAGAAATGGTTTTTACCAGCTGTTAGCTAAATTCTGACTTTTCTGTAGACACCAAACGTGTCTATGTTTAACTAAAATAACTTAAGAGTAATTAAAGTAGAAAACCGGGAGTTTAGGCTTAAGAGATGAATGAACCAATTGGCGGGCCGAACTTTGGTCACTCGCGTGCCGGATGTGGCCCGCGGGCCGCCAGTTCTATAGCCCTGATATAAACTGACCTGGACCAGAGATTGTGAAAACAACAGATGTAAAAATCACTTCCCACCTCCTCTATCCAAGCCAGCACAATTTATTTTGTGTGTCTTCATAAAATAACTGCGATCAGCCTCACACTGCTTACAAAATTTAGATGTTTACGAAATGTATGTAAAGTTACGGTACACACGGACCAAGAGCGAGTTTATGAAAACACACAACAGCTTCTGAAGCTGCAACACTGCTACACTCCTCCGGCTTCACAAAAAAAATGGGGTCKTACGAAGTTTATGGAATTTACATAGTGTAAAAAAAAACACAACTCCCAGCAAATCCAAGGTTTAGCTCGGTGCCCTAAGGGCAACCTGAGGCATCACCGGCTGAAATAAGTCATCAGAAAACTAAAGACGCTCCTCTAGCTAAATGTCTGTTCATGAGCCTCTCAGGCTACAGAGTTTAGAGACCACGAGCCTGACAAATACCTGACACCAGAGCTCACTAGTGGAAAAGAAGGAGACATGAGGAAAACAAATAAGCAGGAAAATGAAAATTATTGACCTCATCTAAGTTTATCGTGTGATTAATTTACTGCTTATTGCAACACGACTAATCCTGATTAATTTATTTTTGGTTGATGTTACTTTACCCTTTTTTTTGTTTTAATCCTGTGTACAGCTCTTTGCTTATGAAAGGTTTTATATAAAACTCAAACATACAAAAAGTTTTCTTTGTCTCCTGAACTCAAAACTTTTCTCCAGGAGGTATTTGGCTCGTCTGTGTGAGCAGCTGCAGATTTCAGTCCCGCTTGAAGGTGTTGCCTTTTGAGCAAGGGGTGTACGTTTATATAATTTTTGACCTTGTGTAGATTAGAGAAAAGCCACAAAATCCCCGTGATGAGCGGACGTAGACGTCTGACCACAACTGTAAACGTACGCTGCTCGTTTCCTCCGAGGTCGCTCCGAAGACGTCCTCGTTTGCATCGCTTCACAGAGGCTGAAAAACAGTGGCGCCAAAACTATTAAAAAAAATCCCCGTTGGGGCGTGTAGCTTCCTGCAGCTTTCTGCAGATGGTCAGCACTCAAACTCTGTCAGGGAGCGGACATGTGTCTGACCCCCCCAGTCAAAGACCCTTAACCCATCTCTATACGTTCACCTCCAATCAGGCCTGACCGATCAATACAGGCCATCCCAGAGGAGCCTCACCCCAGCGCCGTTTGTGTCCGCTGTCTGAGCGTCGAGGTGGCCGTGATTGAGCACGAAGATTATTTGTGGTTTCACAGCTGAGCCTGTCCAAACCATGCTGTGTGTGTACTCACGGGCTTTCCACCGCGTATGAACACAGCAGCGAGAGTTGTTTTTTGGTCTGCCACTCTGAAAGAACCAGGTGGCCTTTTTTTTTTTTTTGGACCATTCAGAGGAAGGAAGGAGGTCAGTGGTGACGCAGAGCAGGACGGGGGTCACCTACATGGAAACAGGAACACTCCTGCGGCGAGCAGATAAAGGGACGAGCACCCATCCAGAACTGCCCCCCCCCCCCCCCCGACACGGCCCGGGAGCTGCAGCGCAACGATGACCAGAGGGGGTGGAGATAGATAACACTTCCGAGAGTAAGACCACGTCTGATAGAGGAACAACAGGTTTGTTTTTCGCTTTTAGGACGAAGAAGAACGCTCCAATTGTCCTTTTGTAGCACTTTAGGTAGYGTCTGATGCTGCTTTGTGAGTCTGTTAACCTCCACAGAGTTTTATCACAGCTTGGATACAAAAGGGGAACCGGAGAGACATCCTGCTCTGGGATGGACCGATTCAACCCACCAGTCTCCTGACAATAACTGAAGCCTGAGCCTCGATTTTAAATCCAATCAAACCCTTAAAAAAGTCATAACTGTTAAAAAATAAAAGACCTACTGCCCCTTCTCCTTTCAGCTTTATACCATCTTACATTGAGAAATGTTGGTGTTGCAGCCAAACCTTGAATTATTTTAAAATGCGATGTTCAGAGTATGGGTCAGCTACAACACCAAATTTTAGCTCATCTGTTAAACTAAATTACACTCATTTCTGCTTTGTCGGAGGTCAGTCGACTGTGGGGGCCACCTTCATTTAAAGATCCGATCATTGTTTCTATCCTGGGAGTTCATTACTTCATTTAGCTGTTTAGGAAATATTTTACCAAGAGAAAGACTGAGTTAACTCCAAATAGTTTACAGTAATATTTTAAAGATCTTGCACAACTGGTAGGGATCACATTCATCTGTTTCCATACCAAATTATAAGCCAATATCTGTAAAACTGATCAAACTAAAGCTACTTTTATTGGGGGGGTTTTAGTGGTCAGTTGGGTGGGAAGGTAATACATTGACAGCCACAAACACAAGACCACCTCAGCATAAAACAAACCCCACTCCTCCTTATAGGCTCCTTGAATCCCCTCCCCAACATGTGCACTACTTCTTGATTAACAACCACTTGAAGGGTGGAGCGACGGTGTAGGCGACCCCCCCCCCCCCCCGCAAACACCCGACAGCGAGCAAAGACCAGAGCCTGCAACACGACAGCAAAACCACAACACAGCAATTATATATCAAAGCCCCTTCAGAGTTGATACAGATCCACAGAATATGAAGAGAGCACCACAGAGTGACGGGCGAGGGCTGCAGTCAACAAGAGTTAGGAAATAAAAATGGCCTCATGTTCCGGGAAATAATTTCTCCTTTTTTCCTTAATCAGACATAAGTTAAAGTCACAAATCACCTCACAGTTACAAAAAGCTGCTGCCGGACTCAACTTGGCAGAAAGTCATCGATCCCCYGTACAACTTCGACTAATCCTGTTCAAAATGGCCGCCAAAGCTGAGCAACTTTATGAAGAAATCAGTTTTACAAATACTGAGCTAAATTTGGAATGGTAGAAGCTGAAACTTCAAATAGATATTAACTATGAGTCTGTTAGAAAAATCCACGAAACTATGAATGGATTTGAATWAAACTCTTGTGAAGTAGGGTTGGGCGATATTGGCAAAAAAAAAATCAATCACAATTAATTGTGGTGTTTAGCCGATAACGATTAATTTGACGATTAATCCTCTGGCGTCCCTGGATACCCTTATGTCCCAGTCACATGACCAATTTAGTGGGAAAGATTTGCTCTTCGTAAAAATCTTTTTCAAACTGTCAAAATCACAGATTTCAGGCTATACTTCAAATTTTAAATTGTGTTGATAAATTACAGAACTTTAGTTTAAATGTTCGTCATATTTGAAGCGGAGAGGAGCACCGAGCGGACTGACCGGGGAAACCTCCAGTCAGTCCACCTGGTGGCATTAAWCGTATTAATGGTCAAGTGCCAAAAAAATAAAATCGATTAATGTTTTTCTGACGATTAATTGCAGACGATACGATTATGCCCAACCCTATTGTGAAGTAAACACTGAATCTTTACCATTGATGACCATTACGAGCCAAACGTGGCCACCACAGCCAACTGAGCTTAGAAAACACAAAAATTGTTAGAATGTAGCTAAAAGCCCAGACACTGAATTTGGTACGGTGGTAGCTGAGCTTCACCTCCAAGCTTGATTTTTTCAGGCTTTTTTTTTTTTGTCAAAACGCACTATTACTCCTGAGCTTTTATTGTGAAAAGAGTTTTTGTTTTTCCTTTAAGGAATAATAATAATTATTATTATTTTTGCCTAATTTTACCACTGAGTAACAGGTGCAAAACATAAAACAAATAATGAACCAAGGTTCCCGTTCACATTCAGTGACAGTGGAGCTCTGACACTCCCTATAAGAGTGTGTGTGTGTGTGTGTGTGTGTGTTCTTTCAGGCCAGTTCATGCATGACCTCACGGTGAAAATGTGCACCTCCTGGTATAAAGACCCCTCGGTCAAATGCATGAATCGTGTGTTTGTGTGCGGCACAAATAAAAACTGTCAGAGAACATCAGAAATCCACAATGAGACGTGTTTTCTCCACCTCTTTTCACTCCAAACTTTCTTCAACTCCTTTTCATACTTCATGGAATTTCAGCCTTGAATGTGTGTGTGTGTGTGTGTGTGTGTGTGTGTGTGTGTGTGGCTGGGCGATTGTGCAAATGAACAAACAAGAAGAGATGAGTTGCACAACTGAGATCCAAAACACACAAACCGTTTCTGTAAAAACGGTGAGCAGATTTGATTTTAATTTAGTCTGGAAAGTTCTGCTCAAGTTCTCTGGTTCTAATGAGACGTCAGGAAGCTCAGTAATCAATAAGGAATGATTCGGATCAACAGAAAACCCTACAGGGACTCTTAACTGAGCCGCTTCGCTAAAAAACACTAAATACATCAAGTTCTTACTGAACTTCCACCAGTTTTCTAATAAAGGAACTGTTTTTTTGAAGTGGGGGTGACCACTGCATTCAACAGAACCAGCATGCCTTCTCAAAAATATTTTGTTTTTCGAAACGCAAAAGTGCAAATAAATCATAAACGCGTGTGCACCGGCTCCTCGTGAAAACTTTATTTTTTGAGAGTCTTCACATGATTTAGAAAGTATTCCACTTCACGGCCTAAAAACTTGCAGACGTTTTTCCACGCTTGCCCGTCAAAAGAAGAAGAAGAGAAAAAAGTAAAACTGCTGGAAAACTTTGCCGTCAAACACAAAGTCAGTAAATCAAAGTTCGTATCGCAGCAGGGGCACGAAACGTGGCACAAATCAAAAGGAAAGGTGTCGAAATTTTTAAAAAAAACACACTCACGTTTAAAGTCGCCCACCTTGTTTTTAACATCTAAAATATGTTTTTATATTTAATTGTGCTGTGAAATTATTAAAGAAAACAAACTATTACTAATATTGCTTTAAGGTTTGTGAAATAAAAATATATCATTATTTTGTGTAGACTAAAAGATACTTTAAAGAGCGACCTCTAAAATTCTGTAATCCACATTTTGAGCCATTAATAATTCTTAAAAGCTATAATTTCACCTTGATTGTGCTTTAAAGCCAAGTTATGCAATAAAGCTACTTAGATTTAAAAAAAAATTATGTTGAAGAGTACCTAATGATGTGATAAAGTGAGTTTATCCACTTCTGAAGATGTTAAATTGTTTTGTTCTGAAGAGAATCCTGTTTTTGTGAAATTTAGCCCTGAAATCTGCATAAAGTGTACATTTGGAAGAAAATGGGATTAAAATCTGCTGCAGAAAATGYGTTTGTGACACATTTGAGTGACGAGATTTAGTCACCCTGCACATTATTAACTATCATTTGAAGCCCTGCTCTTTATGTGTGTAAATAACTGAGACTATTTCAAATTCTGAGTTTTTTTTAATCCACCCCCCATCCCCCCATCCCCACAGGAAGCCCCATCATCAGGCTGATGGTGCAGTGTTGCTCTTTATGTGTGTAAATAACTGAGACTATTTCAAATTCTGAGTTTTTTTTAATCCACCCCCCATCTCCCCATCCCCACAGGAAGCCCCATCATCAGGCTGAAGGTGCAGTGTTGCTCTGCGTCCAACAGAGATCACTGCACATCGCAGAAGCTCCAAACCCACACATTAATCACATGCACAACCAAACCAGTCTGCAAACAAAAGTCTCAAAATTAGGAGTTAATTAAAGTGGACTAATCTGTGTGAGCAAATAATGGGAGCAGCAGAGGTCAAAGCTGCAGGATAATTAATAAAACTGAGTTTTTCCAGCTGGAAAAACCCATTTAGAGTAATAAATTTGCAATTTATTGTGCAATAAATGAATTTAATATACAGTGAAATTTAATAATAAAAATAAATGTATTTTTTGTTTTAAAGTGATGGATTTCGCTTGTTTAATGTAAAAGTTGTTCAGTTTGTGTTGTGTGTAAATATTTATTTTTATTATTCTTATTACCTGTACCAGTCCAGTCCGTTTTCATAGTTGCGGTCGAAGAAGTGCGGTTCTGCTCCCACGGCTCGGATGTCCGGGTGGACCCGCAGGAACTCCAGCAGAGCCCGGGTTCCTCCCTTCTTCACCCCGATGATGATCGCCTGCGGCAGCTTCTTGCTCCCGGAGCCGTTGGAGAAGCTGGACATGGTGCCGGGCTCCGGGGCTCTGCGCTGCTGGTCCCAGTCCGGCTCCGGCTCGTTAGTGAGCAGGTCTCTGGTCCTGCTGACCAGGGGCGACGGGGGCTCCTCGTAGTCCCCCTCCACGTCCTCCCACGACGGCTGCGGCGGCTTGGACATGAGTCTGGACACCAGGTCCGCCCCGCCGCCGGCCTCCTGCTCCCTGGCCCGGCTGCTCTCCAGCAGCGGCAGCCCCGGCACCGTGGAGCAGTAGCCCACGCAGGAGTACAGCATGTAGACCCAGACTAAGAACATGACGCTGAGCAGGACGAGCTTCTTCTTCCCGGGGCTGGACCAGAAGGCATGCGGGCTGGGGCGAACCGGGCTATATTCCATAAGCCTTCCGGGTGAAAACCGTCGAATCCCAGCGGCGCATGTTTGCCAAAAAGAAGGAAAAACTCACAACAATCCTCGCAAATTTAAACGCATGTTCGAGGAAAACTGAACTTAAATGATGCTCGTGAAGAGAAAATAACAAACTAATCTGAACGAAGTCGAACACATTAAAATATCCAGGAATGAGGTGATGTTTTCAGTCATAATTTGGGCTAAAACGAAATTACCTCTGATTATCTGCCAACWTAATCCCACAGACTCACCTCAGATCTGACACCAAGCAGCGCGAGCCGCTGSCCTTATACAGACAGGGCGGGGCGATAACAGAGGCGGCAGTCAATAGCAGCGCAGGACGTTTGTTTGTTGACAGAAGCGAGCCAATCAGAGGCAGGAGTGGGCGGAACCGAGCGTGAGATCTTCGGTATGGAAATGTGCTGCTGAGTGAGTGTCGGCACTCCGCTGAAAGTTTGGAAAACTTTATTTGTTAATTAAATTGCGGTTTTCTCGTCTTTCCCCGCAGACATTTGGCACAGAAGCGCTTAGACGACCTGAAACGTGTCRGCAAAAGTATATTTGGACGAGTTTAAACAGGTTTGTCAGCTTTTATTAGCTTTTTTTTACTTATCGAACGAACAAATTAAAAACGCAAAATTTAATTTCAGTCAGTAAAATTACTTGTCAAGACTATTTTACTAATTATTAAATTACAAACGTTGTTAATCAGTAAAAAGAAGCTGCTAATTACAGCGATTTTTAAGCATTTGTAAATAATTTCAATTAATCTTTTAATTAATTTAAACTTCATGTAATATTACAAATATTATAATTAATATTTTTGTCATTGTATTTTTGCATATTTAAAAAACTTTGTTTTTTTCCAGCTTACTTTTACAAATAAATCAACTTTTTAAATTTATTTTTGTTTGTTTTATTACAATGAATGTGGCATGCAGATGTTTTACTTTGAAAGGTTTTATTTCCCAAAAAAAGAGACAATTAAATTTAACAAGCGTACCCAATATATGGAAAGTTTCTCTTTAATAAATAAAATAAAGACATCTCCTGAGCTATTATTAAACTTCAAAAGCCCAAAGACTTTCAGAATAAAAGCTCTCAKTTAATTACAATTACTGATAGTGAGGTTTTATTTTACATAATGAATTAAAAAAATGTTTTACTCGATCTGCAGCTTCAGTCATGACTTTAAGCAAATTATTGGACATGAGGCTAAACGTGAAAATAAATCCTCGTGTGTTCAGACTGAACTCAGTTGAAGCTCCTGTGAAAACTGTTCAATTGAGGTTTTTGGCATCAAAGCGCAGCTCAACGCTCCAGTAAAAACTAAAGGTTTAAGAGAAAATTAAGTTTGTTTTGTTGTAAAAACTCTTTTGGAATTAAATCAAAGTTTGACACACATTTAATTTTCCAGTTTTTCTGAGCAGGTTGTTCCKATTTCCTCTGAATAATGTTGTTTTTTGGAATTAAAGGCCTTTAGAAAAGAGCACCGAGTTTTAGACTAAAATCATCTTGTATTAAGAAAATAAGAGAATTTGAGCTGGTTTGAGTCAATGTTAATGACTMTCAGCTACCACCACCCAAGTCTAGCTCAGCATCTGTAAAACTGACTCAACTTTAGCCATTTTTGTAYATTTTAAACTCAGTTATGGCGTTCATTTTAAATCAGGTTGGTACCAAAAATTAATCAGTTGTAGTTTATTACTGAATTTTATTAAAATTGTTTTTTTTTTTATTCACGAGATATTTTGCTCACAGACACCCGAACACCCGGCACAAACACCATCGCTCTGTGGTAGAGGTCAGAGGTCATCCAGAAGTTTACTTGCCTGGTTTCAGAAGTGGTTTATGATCTAAAGTTAAAAAGCGGTTGTTTGATTAAAGCAAAACATTTTAAACAGAAACATGATTTTCTTACCTTTTTTAAAGTGAAAACTTCACATATTTATCATCATCTAATCATGCTTTTAATTAATACTAATAAATATTCAATTAAAGCCTTTTAAATATGGATAAAAAGCAACTTTTTTCAACAGCTACCAAAATTAAAACTTGAMTTTCCGTAAAGCTCATCCTTCAGTATTCCCACTTGTGAGAAATCCAGTGTATTTTTTAAAGCTGTGCAGGACTTTAATGTAACAAAATAATAATTTAAAAACTCAACGTCACTTTTCTTCATAATGAAGATATTTCACTTCTGTAACGTCTGCAGCAGCTGCAGGTCAGAAGATAAATACTAAATATTAGAAAAGAGTAGAAACTGACGTGCAGCAAACCCAACACTGAGTGCAAACACACACACACACACACACACACACACACACACAGACACACACTTCTTGTCTGACTGTAACAGCTGGCTCCATCACTCTCCTCTCACCCTTCTGATACGAATCTCTACATCCGGTCAGACACTTTACGAGGACATCGAGCCGTTTCGGGTCTCTCAGCCTCGTCTAAATCCTGCTGCCTTTTTGGGGTTTTTTTTATGGCAGCAGGGTGACAGCAGAGGGGGGTGCTTGTCTCACCGAGCGTGGTGATGGAAATGTAACCAAATACCAAAACTAGGAGGAGAAAAAAAAGAGGGCGGAAGCGGTGAGCGACAGGTGTAGAGGTGGTCTTCTGGTCCGAACTTCAGTCTGGACGTTCTGTTCACACTTAACCCCAAATCACCTCATGAGACGTTTGGTTTGAGGAGGTGTTCTGTGGAAATGAAAACACGGGAGGCAGAGTTAGTCAGAACGTGTTTATTGTTGGACAATATCCGAGTCTCAAGGGGAACGACTGATCCCTCAAAGCAGCAAAAACTGAAACCTGGACGTGCTGTTTGTTTACAAACAGGAAGTGGTTTTTAACCGTCAAGTAAAAGGCATCAAACGAAGACTTGATGGTGTTRGATTTGTCCCGTTTTCCCACCTAAAATCAAACAAATCCTGATTTGGATTTAAACAGTTCGTAGAGGTAATTGAAGCTGGTGTGGCTCAGCTCGTGTACACCAAACTGACTTTAAACAGGAAGTCCCAGTTTGCCTCGTTCCCTCACATGAAGGACAACAGTTATGAAACTGTACAGTCAGTC
Organism: Austrofundulus limnaeus; assembly: GCF_001266775.1. Classification (NCBI taxonomy): domain Eukaryota; kingdom Metazoa; phylum Chordata; class Actinopteri; order Cyprinodontiformes; family Rivulidae; genus Austrofundulus; species Austrofundulus limnaeus. The sequence goes on along the minus strand of NW_013952409.1, from coordinate 994,269 downwards.
AGATAAAACACTTGAGAAACTGTTGAGACCTGTAATATATAAGCAAGAGTATTTACACACATTTAAAAGAAGCTGAAGTGGTGAACTTGTGTGTTTTCTGTGATGCAGCTCGTCAGAAGATCTCCTGTGGTTCAAACTAAAAGTCTCAGTTGTGTTGTCGACGACGGCACTAGTTAGCAAGCAGCCTGAAGGCCGGACACTCCTGACGCTTGCCGAACTTCTTGCAGGTGAACGCCAGCAGCAGCAGCGTGGGCAGGTGCCACAGGCTGCAGAAGAAGAGCTTGCGGGCGCTGCTGCGGTCTCCTCTGCGGTGGAAGCGGAACGCCAGGTAGCTGAGGTACAGGTTGAGGGGTAAGGAGACGAAGGGGAAGGCCCACGTGGTGACGCCCAGCGCCGGCGCTAGGCCCGACAGGACGATCAGACCCAAGCTGTGGCGCAGCGCCACCCGCCTGCACATGGCGGGGTGCGTGACGGACATCATGCGGTAGCCGCCGCGGGAGTAGTCTTCCCTCAAGTTCCAGCTGAGAGCGTTGAAGTGGGGGAACTGCCAGCAGTAGAGGAAACCGCCCAGCACCAAAGCACCTGGAGGAGGAGGAGGAGGAGGAGGGATTAATAACACTGGCTGGAAAAGCCAAAGACTCTGCAGGATTCTGACTCGAGCCGTGTTTCCATCAAGGTTTTTTAATGCGCGTTTTGAAATATTGCATCAGAAAAGGTGRATGAAAACGGCATGATTTGAAAAAAAAACTTACTTTAATTGACATAAAAGTTGATACTCTCGCTTGAGGTGTTTTTTTTTTTTTTTTTCAAAAAAAAAGTTAAAGGCACAGTGTGTAGGATTTGTTGTTTTCAGCGACATCTAGTGGTTGAATCATCCTCCCTGGTCCTCCCCCCACCCCCACCCCTGCTTCCAAAGGAGTTGCTACGGTGTCTCTCAGGTGTCAAAAACCTTTGATAATTCCAACCGCGATGTCTACCAGCAGCTTCAGGGCTAGTGATGTTTCAAGTGGTAAGATTATGAGCTTTAATAAGTAAAATTATCCCAGCTACAATGACAGACAACAAATATTACATTTATAGTATTACAACTAAAACCGTTTTTGATGCCGCCACCGCAGTTTGTCCTTCATGAGCCTTCGTAGACAAGATGGCGGCTGCCTGTGGTGGGGACCYGCGACGATGGTGATATAAACAGCTTTTTATAAGGTAAAAATAATAAAACAAGGTCTTTGTCTGCAATGATTAGACATGTTTTTTTATTATTGTCATTAGTGATTATCTCAATTTCGGCTAAAAGAATTGACAAAATCCTACACACTGTGCCTTTAATGCGCAAAAGGAGAGATGGAAACACATTTGTCGAATCTGTTCTGACGTAGCGAACATTTACCTCACATGTTGATCAGCTGTTCTCGCTGTCTGTCTGAAACCGGTACCGGTACCAGAGCGACTGCAACTGGACCCTCCTCCTGCTGTCAGCGTATTCTCGGTTAATCCCGTAGCATGAAGAGAATTACATTTCTTTCTCTACGTCTCCAGACACCATGTAGAATCATGTATAACTTTTTAATTATGTTTGGAGAGTGGGGTGGGGTGTTTATGTATTATTATTAATTGCAAAATGTTTTATTTTATAATATTTTTATTTTTCTGTTATTCATTCATTCTGATTTCTATTACTGTTGGATGTTGTTTTGTGTTTACTGTCTGGAGGGAATACAGATTTAAATTAGCCTTAGGCTAAATCTGGTGCAATGCATAAAATGTTTTTATGTTTATGTTTTAATTGCACACTGTCCCGACTAAATAAATAATAAAATAAATAAATAAATAAATAAATAAAAAATAAATTGCCAGAACTAGTTAATACGACAGAATAAGTACAACTTTCCCGATAGTAGCAACTTCTCTCATTTTCCTGAGATGCGACGTTCACTTCCTGTTTACTACACGCATGCACCTGACGTAACGGATTCGCTTCAAGCCAGTTGATGGCAACACGTCTGATACGGATTTTTTGTTTTGTTTTGTTTTTTCCTTTTTGCGAAATTTTAAAAATTCGCTCAAAATTTGAATAGGATGGAAACACGGCTTCAATTTGTTATATTTTATCAGTGTAGAGGAGCTGCTTTTAATATTGCAATAAATCACAAGGTTGAGGAGGGAAAAAGTCTATTTCAAACAAAACTGTTTTATTTTTCATTCTTATCATATCTGAGGGTTATCTACAGGTTATTTAATGGTTTCTCTATAAAATAACACTGGAAGCAAGTCTGACGTGCTGTTTATTCCTCCTGCATCTGCAGAACTCACAAAACTTGGTTCAGTTTTTCACAGTAAGAGTCTCAAACAGACACTGAAATCCTCCACATACTCCACTGTTTTCGCACACAGCTTTCACAGCCCCTGAGACATCATGCTGAACTCCTGTGAAACCCCTCCCACTGCGGTACATGTCACTGCACAGGGTTGTTTTTTGTTTTGTTTTTTTCATTGCTGGAGTCCACAGTTGTCTGCAGATGGATCCAGGTGTAAAATGTCTGTTTTGTCTCTTTCCATGAGTTTTTGGCTGTTTGATCTTTATAAATGTCTGCGCCCAGATAGCTGCGACAATGGGAGCCAATTTTACCAGTTTGGATGAAATATKTTCARGCCTTGAGCGGTGACMTCAGACATCTCACATCTCACTCTCAACACTTAGAAAAATTCACATTGTTAAAGTCATCACTCAGTGCCTGTGTTTGAGACTTTTATTGTGAAAAAATGAAACAAGTTTTGTGAGTTTTATTTGTTTTATTAACCTTTAGTCAAGCAGACAAATTCCACTGACTGGTWCAAATATGCTATTTTATAGTTAATCTAGTAAAAGTACACCCATAACCAAAAGATTAATCAAACAGTCAGGTTAAGGAGCACATTTCACTTTCTCTAGTTTAGACTTTAAGATTGCAACATTTTCCTGTCAATAATTAACATTTTAATCTGACGTTTGAATGACTTAGAGACAAAGATTTACATTTTAAATCCAGCTTTTCTTAAGAAATATTGCTCAGTTTTGCAGTAAATGTTGCCACACTTGACTTAAATCAGAAGTAAAAGTGTTCAGACTGACAGGAAGACAAAAGCTTTTCATCTCTCCCACCTGAACATTTTTTTTCTTCTGCAGTCATCAAATCTTCACATCCTGTGTAAAACCTGAAACASGACTGTGGTTCAGGTTATGTTGGGCCTTTAAAAGATGAGTAGGCAGGTGTTCAGGATTGGTTTGATGACGTAAGGACTTTAAGCATGTATAGATGCTCAAACTGTGTTATGAATAGGGTTGAATGAGCAGATGAATATYTTGATCAGTTGGACTTTAGTTTAGCTAGTTTTGACCGGTAAACCTGAACAGTGTTCCGACTTCCAGACGAAAAAGTTGCTGCACTAATATCCACATTTGTCCTTAATAAGTAGGGCTGTGTATTGGCAAGAATTTGGCAATATGATACATATCATGACAGAGGGGTCACGATACGAT